>NC_084480.1:197889973-198224973 GCF_030035675.1 Rhineura floridana | reverse complement strand
GCCATGGTTAATAGTTTACTATCAATATGCAGGTTGTTCTTGCTTGGTAGCAACCATCAGCAGCAAACCTCAGTCCTTGGCTAAGTGTTTGTTTTGCTAAAACAAACCATAACTAGCAAGCTAAGAACAAAATGTGGATTCAGATTTTGCTTTGTTTGCAGCAAAGAACCCCACAACCTCAGGTTCGGACATAAAACTAAGTTAAGGGTCACAATTTGATGCTTGCTAGCAGGGAGGAGTGAAGTGAGAGCGATCTGTGGGCTCTCGTGGTTTAGAATTGCATACAAACAGCAATTATGTTGTAGGCACAATGCAATCGGGAAGGTGATTGGTTGGGAGGGAAGTTTGAGGCAAGCAAGTGGGAATGCAGAAGTACACTCATGGGTGGGAAGAGAGGAGGGAAGAGGTTTCCGGGCTCACATAGGAGTTGGGTGAGAAATCAGACCCTATCATGCCCTTAATCAGGTGTGTAAGGGGTTCAGTTTTTCTCATATTGGCTCAGTATAAGTAGAGTGATTTCCCCACTTTGGAAATAAGTCAGCTTGTTCTGAATTAATTCAGTTATAAGCTCGGGTGGTGGACAGGCTGTCCACATGAGTAGGATTGCACCAACATTGATGTTTCTCTGCCACACTTTGGGCTGCTATTCGTGAGTGTCTGAAGTGTCTGAGATGTAGGGTGAGTCTTCTCATCTATGTTAATGAAGTGAGCAATCAACAAAGGGATGGGGTTTTTTTTAGATTGGGGAAGGGAATATTTTTTTGCCGGAGGACCAAATTTGAACTTGGCCAGTCTTCTGAGGGACTCATTCCAATGTTGAGCAGGACAAAACTGTGCAGAGTAAAACAACAACCCAGGTCACAAACATAATCACACTACATGCAGAGACATGCAGGCACATACACATTCAGCACTTTCAGCACTTTCGAATCCAGTGGTGGAGTGGGGTTGGAGGGCTGGAAAGTTCCTTCTGCCTGCTCTAAAGAGCCAGAGAGATTTCTAAAGAACAGGTAGAGATATTTTATGTCCCAACAGTGCTAAGCATCAGAGCACTAAGATCAAAGGTAAGAGTAAAATGCAGCATTTCTCCCCATTCCTACTCTAGCACTGGGGTGGATGTGGGTGAAAATGCTGCCTTTTCTTCGTATAGAGCAGGCAGAAGGCTTATCTCTCATCTTAGTGCTGCAGTGCTTAGCATTACATTTTGAGATAAGAGATTCCTCTGCCTGCATCTCAAGGGCTTATCTCCGATCTAATGATTAGATTCTAATCATTAGAACATAGTAGATGTGCCAATTGAGCCATTAGCAGAGCTTGGAAAAGTTACTTTTTTAAACTACAACTCCCATCAGCCCCAGCCAGCATGGTCATTGGATTGGGCTGATGGGAGTTGTAGTTCAAAAAAGTAACTTTTCCAAGCTCTAGCCATTAGTCATGGTAAGGTGACTACCAGTAAAGCCATAAAATGAGGAAACAAGCAATAAAATGGCATGAGATTAATGGCCGGTGGAAGGGGCTCACTGGGCAGGCTCTTTTTGTACTGGGCCACAGATGTTTCGAACAAAGCAAATGTACTGAGGTGCATTTATTTTGAGCAGAGAGTTTGCACTTGTCACAAGATTGATGGAGGGGGAAGAAATGTAAATATAACTATCCCTGACCAAATCCCAGGGGAAGGCAGAGGATGCTACTGAATAAGGATAGCCAAATACACAGGGAATTATGTATTGCTTGATTTTCTGTTTCAGTCTCATGAATAGTAACAGTGATAGTAACAATTCAATCAGAAACATGAAGCTTGAGCAATGACAATGGTGTAAAAAAAGGCTGAAAGGGAAACCCTAATTTGTCCAATGCAAGATTGCATTTAGGGATGGGTGAGAATTTCAATTCAGTTTGCATTTCAAGCAGAATTTATCAAATTTGCCATTTCTGAAACAATATGAGAACCGAAACACAGCCACCCTTTGAAATTTGCATTTATTAGAATGTTGGGGATGCAGTTCGCCAACTAAACAACATTTACAAAAATGCATATATTAGGGGACAGTGTGCATAAAAATGAATACATGAGTGAAAATAACATGCAAAAAGGCATGAGAAATGGCTTGCAAAAATGTGTAGCTTTGTCAAAACTGCCTACAAAGATGTGTTTATTTGGAGAAATTCACACTAAAATGATGGATAGTTTTCATGAGGATTTTATTAAAAAAAATTCACAGATCGCTGTAGAAATGTAGAGAACTGAATTTAACCCTGGAAAAATGAGAAACTGAGAGCAGGGCCACCCTTAGGATGTGCGGGGCCCGGGGCAAAAGCATAGTTGCCCCCCCACATTCTTTCTCTCTAATATATATATATAGAGAGAGAGAGAGAGATTTTATTTACGAGTATATGCAATTATAATATTTAATTTATTTTGGGATCTGCATAACTGATGAAGCTTTATTTTACTTTTTGGAATATTGGGTCGGTTTTAAAAGCAGATAAGAGAAAAATAAACTCGTTTGAAATGTGGTGTTGGAGGAGAGCTTTGCAGATACAATGGACTGCGAAAAAGACAAATAATTGAGTATTAGAACAAATTAAACCAGAACTATCACTAGAAGCTAAAATGATGAAACTGAGGTTATCATACTTTGGACACATAATGAGAAGACATGATTCACTAGAAAAAACAATAATGCTGAGAAAAACTGAAGGGAGTAGAAAAAGAGGAAGGCCAAACAAGAGATGGATTGATTCCATAAAGGAAGCCACAGACCTGAACTTACAAAATCTGAACAGGGTGTTTCACGACAGATGCTCTTGGAGTTCACTGATTCATAGGGTCGCCATAAGTCATAATCAACTTGAAGGCACATAACAAGAACAAATTTTTGAAAACATGTTTTAAACTTGTGTGTGTGTGTGTGTGTGTGTGTGTGTGTGTGTGTGTGTGAGAGAGAGAGAGAGAGAGAGAGAGAGAGAAAGGCCTTTGTGACACTTGTGCAGCTTCAGTCCAAACAACATTCCCAATCACAAGTAGGGTTCCATTCCAGATTTGAGGAGGGGATGTCATTACATCTCTCTCTCACACACACATTGCATATTTCATAGTTGTTACAAAACTATTCACAGTACTGTAGAGTTTTGGGGTTTTTTTCCCCAGAGAACTGCCCTGAGATATTGATGCCACTGAGGAGTAATTGGATGTGCCTTTTTTTTCCCCATGGCAGTGGGACAGGGAGGGGTTCCTGCTGTGTTGCCTCTGCCCAGCTCTAAGCAGTATGTCTGAGCTGATCATAAAAAGCCTTCATCCACCTCACCCCCACCCACTGTTTGAAGCTGGGAAAATGAGTTTTAACCAGCCGTCTCTCCCCCCCCCGCACCCCTGAGTCAGAAAAGCCATTGGGTGGACAAGTGGATACTCCAGTTCATGGTATGGAGAGAATGTTCGGCGGTCAATTATTGGCATCTCCTGGAGGCCAAGAATGTTGCAAACAATGAAACAAAGGCTCTGAACACCTGAGTCCAAGGGTCGAAGTGCATGGGGAGGATATGGACCGTGGCCACTGACTGGGGAGGGCGGCATTCCAAGGGACATGAGAACTGGTGCGTGTTTACATAAGCAGTTGCAAATGGGCCAGAGTGAGAGAGAGACATACCCCAGTTGCACATGGCGAGAAGATCCTTCTGTCTTGATGGGGGAAAGCCCCGTTGCCTTTGAAGTCGCTCAGCTCATTTTGCTGAGGAACTAAATACATGGGTGGCTTCAGATATGCCTATGAGGGCAGGCCAGGGCGGCGCGCCTGGAGGGCAAGGCTGAGGGCCCGACAGTCCGTGCGAGCAGCCTCAGCAGCCTTTGCAAAGGGGCATCCCGAAGGAGAGCGTGGAGGGAGGCCGGAGATCCCTTCCCTGGTGAAAGCAGCCGTTCAGCCTCGGACACTTTGGCTGCTCCTGCACAAAGCGGGTGTGGCGGTGGGAGTAGCTCTTGTCCCTGAGGTGGGCAGAGGATGGGAAGGTGACAAAACACTCCCAGCGGCTCACACTTGTGCCGGGGAATGGTTCCCACAGCGGAACAGATCACCAAGCACGGGCCCCCCCAAAGTGCAGGGCCTGGGGCAACTGCCCCGCTTCCTGGGGCTTAGGGGCAGTACTGACTGAGAGAACAGAAACAGACAGATCTTTCCATCCGTAATTGCATTAGAACAATGTAAATCCTTTGTTGTACCCTGAGTATGGAGAACCAAGGGGTAAAGCATTTGTTCTGCAAAAGGTCCCAGGTTCAATCCCCAGCATCTTCAGGTAAGGCTGGGAAAGACTTCAGTCTGAAATCCTAGAAAGCTGCTGCCTATCAGGGTAGACAATACAGGACTAGATGGACTGAAGATCTGACTCTGTATAAAGCAGGTTCCTATGTCCCTGTGTTGTTCCTGTATTTCCTGCTCAAATCATTAGGATCATGGGTGTCTCAGTTTAGTAGCTGTGAACAGGGAAAAAAAACTATTTTAAGAAGTGGAATCCAGCAGTTCATAATTGTTTATTAATGTCGCATCCAAATAAAAGAGCCCTGCAGTTGTTTCATTTTCATGACCCATCCGTGGGCCAGCTGGTTCTCATAGCATCGTTAATGAAGCATGAGATCCCATGCTGCTTGGTCATCCAACTGGAGATACACTTTTCCTTATGATGATCCTATTTCTCCCTTCTTCCAAAACTCGGGAGGCTCCATAGGCTGTGAGCACATCGAATGCATGATATGGATATAACATTTTGTCTCCTTTGAATATCAAACAACAACAACAAATTATCATACTGTTTGCAAGAGTGACAGTTTCCAATGGAGCGTTACCTTGTGAAATAGAGTACAAAGCCACACAGTGTGAAGGGGAGGAAGAAAATCATGTAAAATTGAGAGATTTGTAGAACCTATTATTCAGAAAGATTTCAGATATTGTTAATAGCTAACCAGAAATTTCTCTCTCTCTCTCTCAGCTAAGAAGTCAACAGTGCAAACAATTATCTTTTGTAACAAGTTGGTGCCAGATGGCTTCATAAAGTGTTATTAAAAAATATTGTGATACAGATTTCTACATAAATATAGATGCACATGTTTGTCAGTGTTTAAACTTTTTTAAAAAGTCTTTTGGCCATGAATTGTATACCTTTCAGCTAATAATCTCCTTCCCTTTATTAAAAAGATTATCTTGCTATTGTCCTTCAGGCATAATGGGATGAAGAAGGCACTTCTGTACCGAGTCTGACCGCCACCGCCACTGCTTCCATAGTATTTCACTATAGCAGAGTGGAGGCTGAGCCTCTGGTTTAGATGAAAGGCAAAATTGAGGGTTTCAGAGAAAGGAATTCAACAGCAAACAATAGAACCACTACTGAATTCCTTTTGTTGTTTAATTTGACATTTACTCCTACTTTTATATGCTACCTGAAAACTTACATTTTCATGGCAATGAGGAAATTGTAACTAAAACTTTGTCACTGTACAGCAAAAAGTGGAAAGTGGAAGTTTGAAGGATTTGTCATGAAGTAGCCACAGCTGGTATAGCACAGTGGGGAGGAGAGCCTGGCTGGGAGACCAGAGTCTGTGAGTTCAAATCCCCGCTCGTGTCTCCTGGGTGTCAAAGACCAGGTAAAGATCACACCCACAGTGAGTGGCTCAGGGGTTACATGTCCTGCCACCTGTGCAGCTGTGGGCAAGCTGCATAGTCCCAAGGAGCCCAGTTGCCCCCCAGCTGGCAGTTGCGGACAAGGAAGGGGCTGGCTGGTGCAGCTGTGGCAAGCTGAGCAGGCCCTAGCCAGCAGAGGAAGACTAGCCTCAGAGGGAGGCAACGGTAAACCCCCTCTGAATACCGCTTAGCATGAAAACCCTATTCATAGGGTAGCCATAAGCTGGGATTGACTTGAAGGCAGGCCATTTCCTTTTCGTCAGCCACAGCACAGCTGTCGATCAACTTGAGGAAAACTGCTCAAACAAATCAAGATCATCTTCTAATCTAGAGAAGAGTGAGGTTTATGGACATCAAAGGCAGTGATCATGATTAACTGAAGATCTGCCACGCATTTTCAGAATGGTGCAACCTGGAAACACATGAGGGAGAAAAGTGGTAATTCAACATGCACTGGCAAGTAACAAGTGATGCCATCATGAGGGAATCCTGACTGTAAGCATAGCAGACAGAAGCAGGGTAGCAGACATAGGAAAAAGTGTAAGAAAAACCCTATTAATTAAAAATGATTAGCCTTTCAAATTAACTTTTTTAATTTTGGAAGGAAAGGCTATAGAACATCTGTCTTTCCTGCAGAAGGTCCCAGGTTCGATCCCCGGCATCTCCAGATAGGGCTGGAAGAGACTTCTGACTGAACCCCTGGAGAGCTGCTGCCATACTAGCAAAATGGATCAATGTCCTGACTCAGTATGAGGCAGCTTCCCAACTATCCCACGTAAGTTAAACGTTCGATGTTTCTACTTTCAACTAGATAAAAGTTAAAAGAGTAACTAGTTAAAAGTTTAAAGGTGATTCATGAGAAATGTGTGAAAGGCAGCAAATTGCTTATTAGCTTTTTTTTCATTTTCAAATGCAATGAGTGGGTAAATCTCTGACAGGCTTTTAAACTTGTAAGTTAAGGATAAATTGTTTACTCATATCAGTCTGGAGCCTATCTTTCTGCTTGCTTGTGCCTGTTCCATCTCCTGTGGTAAGCTGGCTGCCCTAGTGACTTGTACATGTATGCAGAAAATGCCGGTACGCACTAAGGAACTCTGGGACTTGTAGTTCTTAAGTGACCATATCTTACAGGAAGAAACATTGCTCTCAGTCTCCCAGACAAGAAATCCTAGAATATCAATAAAGAAATAAATTCTGATAGTAGTCTCATACCTAGGAATGTTGGAGAATTCAGTTGGGCATGTTTGTATAAGGTCAGAAATGCATACAAGTGAATCCGAGTGATATTCACTGTCATTGGTTTTTCATTCACAAATGTTACCTAAATAGTTACATTATTTTCCACATTGTTTTGATGTTTCCTTTCCACTGAAATGCATTGAAATTACTTACTTTCAATGCAATCCAATTCCAAAAATTGCAAAAAGGCTGGCAGAATAAAATAATGACAATGGTGGTGTATCGGGACATCTTACTCCCTGGTAGGCCTATTCATGGGAGCCGGTTCTTCCTGTCTGGCTCCTGATGGAGCCTCCATTCAGCTGGGCCGGCAGCAAGTGGAGGCTGCAGAGCTTCCTGACGGCTTCTCTTCCGCCAGCCAGCCCCTCATGCCAGCTACCTGGAAGTTGGATTGCACCACTCATTATGTAATTATGTTAGTTTCGGCCATAGTGGAGTAATTTTTTGTGTGTGTTTTAAAATTTGTATATTTGTTTTTAATGTTTTTAATTGCTGTAAACCACCCAGAGAGCTTCGGCTATGGGGCGGTATATAAATGTAATAAATAAATAAATAAAGAAGAATGTAGGTTTTAGTGGAATGGCATTCAGTTCTATTCGAACTAGGGTTGCCAGGTCAGAAGCATCCCAAATCCTGAGATTTTGGGGTGACTCCCAGTGATGTCATGGAATTGGCCCCCAATGATGTCAATAAGCACTATACATTAAGTATCAACCACAGTTGCATGGAGCATACCACTCAAACAAGCAACATTTCTCTGATTGGAAATTAAGATAAAAAATCTTAGCTAAATGAGGGTGTTCCCAGGTCCAGCTAAATGATGGGATCATTCCTTCTCACCTGCTTAGAGAGCCTGGGTAGGGAACATTTAATCTAGCCTACTTGTTTCTGGCAAGAAGGGTTTAAGTGCCCTCAGGCCAGGCCAGTCATCAGAAGGCCACTGTAGGAAGAAGGGAGCCTAGTGTTGTGGAGATGTTAGATGGGAGCCCCTGAAGGCTGTATTTCTAAACACACTAAGGGACTAAGCCCCAAGAGAACTCAATAGGACTTACTTCTGAGTAGATATGGTTTGGATTGTCTTCCTGGTAAATCTTGAATAAGGATCCTCTGCAAAGATATCCATATCCAAGAAGGGTTGGCAAGCCCCTGTCTGGAATGCCCTATCCCTGCATTTCAGAAAGAGATTTGAAAAATGAATAAGAGTAAGAAGGTCCTCCACCCTTTTCTGCCTAACCTGTGGGCTGCTATAAACTCACTTTGACAGTCAACCCAATTCCAGTGAGTAATAATTGACAGAGAGAAAATACAGTTGCCATTTGGTACCATCTAGATCACATGGACTAGCATTGGATCTCCAGGATTCCATGCAGTAGTCTTTTCCAAAAATTGAATTTTGGACCTTTGCATGCAAAGCATATGCTCTACCTCTGAGCTATAGCCCTTCCCATTTAAAAAAGTATCTTTTAAAATTGTTCTTTTCAATTCACTAATGAATGCACTGTATAGCTAGGGCAGATGGATAGATGTAGATGTACTGCCCTCAAGTCAATTCCAACTTATGGCGACCCTATGGATAGGGTTTTCATGAGGCAGATGGATATCATTCATTTAAAGTACATTCAACATACATTTGAAGCACCTGAATTCCACCACAGAATCATGAGAACTGTAGTTTCTTAAGGGTGATGGGAACTAAAACTGTAAGAGGGAAACTCACTTCCAGGATTCTTTGGGGGAATTCTTGTACTTTAAATGTGAGTTGGATGTGCTTTAAATGTATTGTTTAGATCAACTTGAGAAACTTTGCCTGCATGTAAATCATGTTAATTTTTTTTAAAAAAAATGGAAATGAGCAAGAAAGAATGGCCCACTTAAAATGTGGGCGGTATATAAATTAAATTAAAAATAAATAAATAAATCCAAAATTCAGATTCATGCTACTTTATTTTGCAACTTTTTATACTTGTTTTTATAGTTATTGGATTTTAAATGGATTTATTTCTTGCTATGAGCTGCCTTGATTTCCAGTCAGCAAACCTACCACACAGGGTTGTTGGAAAGACTCTAAACACACACACACTGAGATGTAAAAATGCATACACCACTTGTAATAGTTTATTGTTAAAATCAGTTGGTCCTTGTAGAACACTTTTTTAAAATAAAACAAAATAAAATAAAATCAGTATTAGTTTCTTAGCAAATAAAAACAGTGACATCTGCCTACTTGCTTAAAAAGTAGGATTGGAGGGGGAGAGAATGATTTACAACACAAACACAATCCTTTCTATGTTCATTCAAAATTCCTATTGATTTACAGCACAATCTTAACCATGTCTACTCAAAAGTAAGCCCTATTGAATTCAGTGGGTTTTACTCCCGGTATGTGGTATTAGCTTTGCAGCTTTACTCCCATAAAAGTGAGTATAGGATTAAAGCTTCACATTGGGAAGGTTTTCAAAACAGGCTATAAATTGGACAAATAAACTGCCCTGTTCAACAGCCCAGGGAAATTTAAACATGTTTGACTCTCCATAGGCTATGGTCTGAAGGCACATAAGGCCAGCTCAGGGTCAGGTCTGGTCAGTGCCTGGATGGGAGACTGCTTGGGAACCATATGTAGGCTGCCTTGGGTTTCATGAAAAGAAAGGCGGGGTATAAATATAAATAAATAGACAAGTATAACACACTGTAATGGCATCATAAACTGCATGTATGCTTTTAAAAAAATTAATTCAAAAATTATTTGAAAGATAAAATGTGTAATATGCTAAATATGTTATTTAAAAAACCCTGCATGTACACATTTATTATAATCATAACTGAAATTGTTTACTGTGCCTACTAACATCCTGTTTTGTTCAAGCAGGAAAAGGCAACATTTTTCTGGACTTGCAATGGGTTCAACACATCACTTGACAATCACAACCCACTTATTGGCTACAAACCTGAAAGGGTGGGGTTAGAACAGCCAGCTACAAGCTCATGTAACAGAAGTTGGGGGGGTGCTGTATATCTCTTGAATCAGACTACCTAGAAGCTTATTTATTTATTTTAATGAAAGCTGAGAGTTCAGAGATTGTGGTGACTCACCCATAGACCTGGAGATGACCTCAAAAACCTGGAATCTCCAGGTGAAAACCAGAGCAAGCCTAATCCAACAGGAATGAAAATCTGTTCCTTGTTATCAGGCACCATAATGCAAAATTTGGTTATGATATCTTACGAGGTGTCCAAATGCACATAGAACAGACAGAGAAATGGGCCACTTTCCAAAACGTATAGTAGATACAGAGTCCTACAAAGTGGCTGTGTCAGGGAAAACTCTTTAAAAATCAGATTTCTTTTTTTTCTTCATTTTTTACCTTTACTTTAAAAAAAAGTTAAAGTTAAACCCTTTTAACTAGAAAAAGAACAGTTAATGCTGAGAAATTAACTTAACCATCTTTAACTAGTTTATTAACTGGTTAACTTTGTTGACTGCAGGATAAAGACTTCATTTGGTCTTTTTCCATTATGGGAATGTCAATTAGCAAGGACTATTGATTCTCAACCTACATTTGCCGTACACTTGCCTTGGTCATTTGGAAAATGCACCCCACATTCAAAAATCCAGCTAAATTGAAGGGGAGCTTGTGCCCAGATTATACAGGAGTCTACCTTTGTTATAGCCTATTGCAAGATTGAACTGTTATTTACTCATAAAATAGGGATGGCTATTATGAAATCTGCCTCATTCAAATAGCTTTGGAAACCGTTTTTTGTTGTTGTTGATAAGCAGCTCCGAAGCATAAGAATAAATGCATATGTGAATAAATACTATGATTCCAGTGATAGATTTTTCCAGTAATCTTTTTTTTTTTAAAAAAAATATCTTTTTATTGACTTTATTAAAGTGTGGAGTAAGTGCAGCATTTTATGCACCACATTTTTTCTGTTTGTCACACACACACAGAGCTTTAAATTGCTTTTTTTAAAAAAAACTTTTTACCTAGGGGTTAAAGCATTATCCAATTAAACTGAGAATAATTTATTAATTCCTTAATCATACTTTTAAGATGTGCATTTTTAATCAGCTTTTCATCTAAGCTGTTCTCTGTGAAAAAGTGTTCAGTGATGATAATGCTCGTTATACATCAAGGTTCTCTTGCATCCAATGATTGTTTCCTACAGAATATCACCTGTATTAAGGTTTATTTTAAATCAGACAATAGAAAAGCTAGTTAATCAATTAAATGTTGCTTAATTTGTTAGTTTTAATATTGTCCCACCTCGTGATAGTGCAATAGTTTTAAAGTTTCTGCTTTCAGGGTATCCATCCCACAGTGATTTGTCTGCTGCCATAGATTTGTTATATTGCAAAAGATTTTAGGGTGCATACTCATTTCATGCAAGTTGTTGGTCAGGTCTGTTGAGCTTGCACAATTTATACTGAGACTCACACACTTCAGCAACTAACTTTACATCCCTGGGTGAAGTTAATAGCATATTTCAAGAAATCTTGGCTATCGTTATGGGTCGGTTCAGGGACAAGATCTCAATAAGTTTCAGGGGAAACCCAGAATTCCTTGGAATACTGAAACCACTAAAATAGTGTATGATGTTCAGTGATATTGTGTGTGTTTGTGTTTGTAAACACCTATAGGAAAGATTAGAAAGCTGTAAGAATGAGGTCCATTTAATCTGTTGCCATGACAGCAGGGACCCCAAACCCATTCTGCACCAGTAGTGTCTATAAATAAGAATTATATAGAACAAGCCAATAATGTAGTTACTTTCATCACCAGCATCGTCCCTACCTGAGGACTGACAGCACTGGTATGGGAGGTAACCATGGCATCTGCCTAGCCAATGTGGTTTCTAGTGAAAAAGTAATGACAACACATCAATCAGACCTAAGAGTATGTCTGTTGATGCTTGTTGAGTGCTACAAAGTGCTGTATGTTCCTCACTATTTTTTCTTCTTCAAACAAATCTAGGAGGACAATCAGCAGGGATCTCAAGGAGCTATTTGCAGCAATAGTCAGGAAATGAACAGGCAAGACAAGATGAAATTTGAGTAAATCAAGGGCCATGTTTATTTAAATAAAGCCAAATAAGTGAATGACTGTATGAAATAATCTGCAGAGAAAAGTGTGGGAACTCTTACCCAGTCAGACAAGGATACCCTGCCATGGATAGAGGGGTGGTCCAAGCCAAATCCCCTTCTCAGGGCCCCAGCTGTGCAGGGTGGTTAGGGAGGCCTTCCTGCTCCACCCCCTCTCAGGGCCTCACAACTCTGAGTGGATGTTACAGGTTAGCCCCAAAGGTGAACCTAATCCTGCCAACAGGCCTCAGAACCCGGAAGGCAAGCCTCAGGCCACTCCTTGCATGTTAAAGGGTGCCTAAGGTGCTCACCAAACCCTACTCTGTGAAATTCCTGCACATATCTGCCACAAAAGAGGACAAGCCTCAGCTTAGTCCCTCTTTCCCCACTGGGCCAATAATTTCACGCAAGGCACTTTGCAAATCAGTTAAAAACAGATTGTTACCAAAGTCAGATATATGAACACCTTCTGGCTGGTAAAGATCAGCCCTGCCACATTTCACCTCCAGATGGTGTATTACCTCACCCTGCCAATCTGCCAATCCCTATTTACTTTTGTATGAGCCTTGTTCAGGTTCCTAGGGTCAATTCCCACCCTCCAAATCCTTCTGGGGAGGATGTTGGACCAAATAATCAAGTTCCCAGGCCACTATCTACAGATGGCCTCAAAGTCCAGGCAAGCCTGAATGATAAGGGCTTTCCCTTTCAACATTCTCAGGTTATTGTCTCCCAAATGAATAACCAAAACCTGTGGAGGGTGCTGCACCAACAAAGCATCAAAAAGTGTTGGTAGGAGGTGTTCCCACAGCATGCCACATCTACCCAGCCACTGGACTGAAGCGCAATGGCTGAGCCTCAACTGGGTGCCATGTCTGGTCTCTGACACCCTCCTCTTGGCCCAGAACACTATACTGTGGCCACAGATGAGTATCTTGTCTCTCTCTCCAACTTCCTCCCACTTGTTAAAATAGAAACAACAATTAGCAATATGCCACAAATGCAACGGTTAACAAGGACCTTTGATTGGCCTGGCATACTGTAAGCCCAGAAGGCACCTGATCGCCAGAGCCCCACCACCTGTATGACTGTGCTTCCAAACCCCAAAGTAGCTGCTGTAGAAGCTGCAGCAATCCTGAAAGTGTGTGTACAAAAGTGCCCGGGATCCAAACCCAAACGTGACAAGGCCTGTCTAGCAGTGGACCAAAACTCAAACTTAGTTAAAGGATGAGCATCCTGATGACAAAACAGCAACCCCCCAGACTTACCCCTAAGCCAGTACTGGTCGCAGCCTGTCTACAGGGGAAGAGGCCAAGGTGATGACAGACCCCTGCCCCCTCTGGTCTTCAATTTGTGCAGCTGAATACGAACACAGCTGCCGCTTACAAAACATCACCTACCTCCAAAGCCCGACCAGACCTGTCATTTCTAGAAAAGGGTAGTAACTCTCCCATAAGAAAAGCCCTAAAAAAAGCTATAACAGCAACTGCATGAAATAAAACTGCCTCATAGCAGGAACTACATAAAGACACCCATGAAAGCCCAACAAAATAGCAGACAAAATAGGGCAATGAGTGTCTGGCGCAGGAGGATGTGCCCAAGTCCACCCCTCAAGCATCTTCTTTATCCTAAAATCACCCAAGGAGTCAGGTACACCCTTAACCTTGGCCAAAAATCCAATCCCAACTAACTTACCCCTAATGGTCTTCACAGAAAGGCCCTGCTGGTGAAGAACCACACAAAATTCCATCAACTGGTCCACAGGGATAGGCCGGAGGAGCAAATGATGAAAATTGTCAAATTCCCTAGCTGATCTTAAATAGGAGTTTCTTGTGCTGGTGGCAAGGGATAACATTATGGCCTTCTCAGCTTCAAACTGCCAAGTTCCCACAGTGCCACCGGCATCAGCTCTGGTTGAAGCCTGGTCAAAGGGGCCAACTCCCAAAAATGTGACATCTGATGGCAAGAAAGGGCAATCAGCCACACTGTTGTCCAGACCAGGAACATGGCGAGCAAGAAAAAGAATATTAAATTTAAGGCATTGGGTTACAAAAGCACATACCAAAACCATCACTCTAGTGTTCCTAGAAGTAAGAGAGTTGATAATGCACACCGTGGCCTGGTTGTCACACAAAAAATGCACCACGGAGTTAGCCAAATCAGCTGCCCAGAGATGCACAGCGGCCATTATGGGGGAAAAAAACCCAAAGGGTCAGATCCCTGGTGATGACATCCATGGCCCATGCCACCAGCCAAGCCTCTGCACACTAGCTATCCTGAAAAATAACTCCAAAACCCAAAGACCCAGAGGCATCAGAGTGAATTTGCAACTCTGCCTCCAATAATAAGCCCCATTGCTAAAAAGAAACCCCATTAAATTGCTCCCAAAATTGTGACCAAACTAACAAGTCATCCCTCATGTCCCTAGTAATCCTAACCCAATGATGAGGTCTACTGCGGCCTTTCATCAGGTCACAAATCCTACGCAGGAATGCTCTGCCAGGTGCTATAACCCTACATGCAACTTTAACTGCCCTACCAGCTCCTGAAGCTCCCTAAGTGTAACCTTCTTGGCACCCCTCATCCTAGTAACCCTGTGTTTCAGTTCCCCCAACTTGACTGCTGCTAAATGGCAAACCTGAGCCACTGAATCAAGCTCAGTTCTCAAAAAGGTAAGCACAGGTGAAGGGCCCAGTTTTCTCTCTGGCCAAAGGCACCCCTAACTCTTCCACCACCTGCCTAAATGCTGACATAAACTGACTACACTGCTGTGAGCCAGCAGGACTGGCAAAACGAAAATCATCAAGGTAATGCACTCCTGCGTTAAAGCCGGCCCGCCTCCTGAGAGTCCACTCAGGGAAAATACTAAAGCATTCAAAAGCTGAACATGAAATAGAACAGCCTATGGGCAGAGCTCCATCTATTTATTTATTTGTTTGTTTGTTCTATTTCTATGCCATCTTTTGGCCAAAAGGCCCTCAAGGCGGCTCACAAAAAATAAAAAATAAACACAAATAGAAAACACACAGCAGAAAAGAATACAGTGCACAAAAATTTAAATAACAAAATATTAACATTGTTAAACAAAATTCTATGTAAAACAAACCCTTAAACGAAAACCCAAACAGATCAAAGTGCAAAGGGTGGACTGGCAGGAGGCAGAATGCCAACTTGATATCACACTTACCCATGAGACTGCCTGGGCTGAAACACTGAACCATAACAACTGCACTGTCAAAGGAAGTGTAACACACCAAACACAAATGCTCAGGAATTGCATCATTCACTGACTGCCCCTTAGGGTAAGACAGATGGTGAATGAGGCAATACTGTCCAGGATCTTTCTTAGGAACAATGCCCAAAGGGGATACCCTTAAAGTGGGCATAGGAGGGTAGTCATATGGACCCAGTATCCTACCTTCATCTACCTCCTTTTCTATTTTCTCCTGCACCACTACTTCCAGTCCAACTACACACTTCAGATTCCCAGACATGTAGGGCCTATGCTCCCCAACAACTGGAATCCTAAAACAAAAATAAAAACCTTCCCCTAAGTAACCTGCATCCACCCACCTAGGATACCAATGGAGCAAAAGCAAAAACAGAGCTTGGAAAAGTTACTTTTTTGAACTACAACTCCCATCAGCCCAATCCAGTGGCCATGCTGGCTGGGGTTAATGGGAGTTGTAGTTCAAAAAAGTAACTTTTCCAAGCTCTGAGCAAAAGTTGCTGAATATTAATCAGGGTGGGACACGTTACCTGAAGGCTGCCCTCCAGATCCAGGCTTTTTTCCTTTCAGTAAAATGGTAAAGCTCTGAGCTCTAGAGCAACTAGTGAAGGGATGGGAGCCAGCACAGATGGAACACTCATGTCTAAATTTACATGGGTTCCTGTTACAGAAGCCCTTAGCACTGAATTCCCAACACAGTGGGGGGTGTTGAACCCCCTGCCGTGTGGGCCCATGGGAAGGTGCCATAGTGGAAGACTTACCCAGCAAATGCCCACTGTCTGCTCTATAGCCCTACACAGGCTGGGCTACAATCACACACTGCAACCACAACTCAGGGTCCTTCCTGTCCCATTTTAAACTCACATCAATGGCCACCCTCATCCTAAAACATTCATCATAGGCCAACCATGCTGAACCCATGAATTCAGTATGGGCTGTAAAGATGATGTTCAAGTATTTCACTAAAGCTGCTGCCCTCATAGGCTGGTGCTGAATCACCACCTCCATGTAAATCAGGAATTTTGCCATCCAGTTACCCCATGTCCTTTCAACCTTTTTCTTTTTAAAGGAGAAACATCCCATCCATATATAGCAGGTATTGCCCCTGAGTACGCCAGGTAAGGCCACCCCTGAGTAGCACCCATGACATAACCCAGGCACCCATCCCAGGCCACCCAGGCAATCCCCACACATTACCCTGAGGAGTAACCTCACCCAAACCAGGATGAACTGCAGCGGCTTCCACTTCAGGAATCCCTGCTGCCACCAACTCCACCTCAGGTGCCACATACACTGAGGCAAACTGGCCTGAAGACCCCTCCAATGCACCTAAATGGTCCAAAACAGAATTCCAGTCATTATCAGACAATCCCCTTTTATCCTATTTACCTCCAACCACCTTAGCCCTCTTTTGGGGATTCTCTTGAGTTTGCCTGTTCAACCTTTCCAAAGACTCAATCTGGGCTAACACTGAAGCCGTATCAGGCCCCTCATCCTTGGAGCATGAGAACTCTTGGGGGTGAAGAAGGTGGATGCTGAGCTGGCTGCTTCGGGGCCTTCCCCTTAGAACCACCCATGCCCTTCTTAGGAGGCATGGTCCCACAAACCCTGCTTACCTTTAAGGGGGGCACCTTCCAAATTACCTTCCCAAAATGGCCACCTTCAAAATTACCTTTCCCAAATGGCCACCCACAGTCACCTTCCCAAAATGGCCACCTGTAAAAATGGTGGCCAAACCCAAAATTGCTGCCACATAGAAGACTACAAGATGGCCACCACACACCATGCCACAAAATGGTGGCTGCACACAAGGATGCAAAATGGCTGCCACGCCAAAGTAAAGCCCAGCTACGCAGCCACAAAGAGCCACCTAGGCTGCAAAAAGGTGGCCGCATACAAAGCTACCAAATGGCTGCTGCGCCAAACTAAGGCGCAGACATGCACCACAAAAAATGGGCACCTGGACCCCACCGCCCTTGCTCTCCAGGTCTTTAACAGGCCTGCCAGGCCCAGCAGATGACTCCCCAGTAAAGTTACCAGATCTCTGGTTTTCGGCCGGAGTCTCCGGTTTTTGGGGGGCCCTCTGGCTCTCCGGCTAGCACCCCTTAATCTCCAGACTCTCAGCTTCAATTAAAAAAAAATAAGTTTCTAGGTGGTCTGGTTCCTGAGATATACACCAAAACGTCAGCCGCCCCCCGCGACTGTTTAATCTATTTAGCTGATACGACGCTGAAGTTGGTTCCTAGTTCCCAGTTCCTTATTTGCTTGAAAGTTCAAAACACTAAAAAAGAAGAGTTGACAACTACAGCAACTTCAAACCAAATTTAACATGTCTCTGAACCCCAAAATATATGTTGGGGTACCCTGTATGATATATCACTGTGATCGGGGGACTCTCCTCATCAAGAATAACAATACATTTATGCAATCAAAATCATCAGGCTTCTGATATTACCATAAATACATAATGATGTCATAAAATCATAAAAAATAAGTACCTGGGGGCGCCCACCCCAAACTCTGCTCTGGGACAGGACAAATCATATACCCCAGGAAAGGGGAGGGTGTCCTCTACCAGATGCCACTGCATCCCACCTGGCCCAGAGCTTCTGCTTGGCGCAGGGCACAGAAGAGGGCATCTATGCAAAATCAAAGCAGACCAAAACATACAGGAAAAAATAAGTAACTGGGGGTGCCCACCCCAAAATCTGCTCTAGGCCAGTTCAAATCATATACCCCAGGAAAGGGGAGGGTGTCCTCTATGATATGCCACTGCATCCCGCCTGGCCCAGATCTTCTGCTGGGCGCAGGGGAAGGAGGAGGGCATCTATGCAGACAGAAAGGGTAGAGAATCTTCTTACTCTTATTTATTTCTCAGACCTCTTTCTGAAGTGAAGGGTCAAATCTGTAAAGAAGTTTGGAGCAGCCACATTAAAAGATAAGGGCAGGGCATTCCAGGCAGGGTGTTGCCAACCCTGCTTGGATATGGATGTCTTGCAGAGGATCCCTAGTCAAGCTTTACCAACAGCACAATCCAAACTATATCTACTCAGAAGTAAGTCCTGTTGAGTTCTATGGGGGCTTAGTCCCTTAGTACGTGTGTTTAGAATTGCAGCCTTCAGGGGCATCCATCTTTACTCCCGAATGCTCCCATCTAACATCTCCACAACAGTAGGCTCCTTTCTTCCTACAGTGACCTTCTGGTGACTGGCTTGGCCTGAAGGCACTTAAACCCTTCTTGCCAAAAGCAAGTAGGCTAGATCAAATGTTCCCTACCCAGGCTCCATCTTTTAGCTAAGATGTCTAGCTTAATTTCCAGTCAGATTTTTTTTAATTGTACGCTCCAAGCAACTGTGATTGATGCTTAATGTATCGTGCTTAATGACATCACTTGGGCCCATCCTGTGACATCACTTGGGCCCACCCCATGACATCACTTGGGCCCACCCCATGACATCACTTGGGCCTACCCCTAAAATCTCAGGTTTTGGGATGCTCCTGACCTGGCAACCCTACTCCCCAGCTCGACTCCAAATCTTGTGGGCCCAAGAGCCCACCACAAATGCTGCCGCAACAGTGCCACTGCTGCTACTCCTGCTGCTTCATTGCTGTGATCTGCTGCTGCCTGCCACTGCCTCCCTCTCACCCACCCCGCCCACCACCAAAACAGGCCACCACCCAAGGCCTGAGCAGGTGCCTAAGACGTCATGCAAGGCCGAAAAAGAGGCAGATGGAGGGCAGAGCAGGGCTTAAATAACTACCGTGCTCCGCCCCCTGCATGACGTGGCATGCGTGGCCACACCGCTGTCAGGGGCTTTGAAGCCATGCTAGGATTTCTCCCAGCACAGCTGCAGAGGAGCCCCTAGAGCAAAGTTGTGGGTAAAGTTGCTCGCCTCCATAGCAATCTTGATCCCCCATGTACATCTACTTTAGTCCCCAGTGAGATGTCCAGTGCAATGTCTGCTGCAACTTCTTGGGAACTGTCTCAGTTGATGCAGCCTGATGACATGGACAAGGTGCTTGTGATGATGTGGCCAGCAACATGTCCTCTCAACCCTTGTCTTTCTTGACTTATTAAAGCTTGCCGAGGGAGGTTGACCAAGTGGATCCAGGGTGTAGTCAATGCATTGCTGCAGGAGGAAGTGGTTCCAGCCACCCTGAAAGAGGCAGTGATCTGACCGCTCCTGAGAAAGGCCAGCCTGGACCCATTGGTTTGTGGCAACTACTGCTGGGTCACGAATACCTGCTTCTTAGAGAAGGTAATTGAGATGGTTGTGGTGCAGCAATTGCAAGTATTCTTGGATGAAGCAGATTATCTTGACCCATTCCAGCCTGGGTTCAGGTATAGTTATGAGACTGAATTGGCCTTGTACACCCTGATGGATGACTTTTATTGGGAAAAAGACAAGGGGAGTGCAACCCTGTTATTCTTACTTGATCTCTTGGTGGCTTTTGATACCATTGACAATGATATCCTTCTGGGCTGACTTGATGAGATGGATATTGGAGGCACTGGGCTGGATGAAAGCCAATAAACTGAGTCTGAATCCTAGCAAGATGGAGATGCTGTGGGTTGGTGGTTCCCGAGTTCAGATAATTGGTCAATTGCCTGCTTTGGATGGGGTCGTACTCCCTCTGAAAGAGCAGGTGTGTAGTCTGGGGGGGTGCTCCTGGATCCATCTTTGTTGCTAGAGGCCCAGATGACCTTAGTGGCTAGGAGTGCCTTTCACCAGCTTTGGCTGGTAAGACAGCTGTGGCTGTTTCTGGACTGGGATAGCCTGACCACTGTTGTCCATGCAGTGGTATTACTGTAATGCACTCTATGTGGGGCTACCCTTGAAGTTGGTCTGGAAGCTGCAGCTGGTGCAAAATGCAGTGGTGAGACTGCTCACTGGGGCAGGGTATCGCCAACATGTCACCCCGCTGCTGAAAGAATTCCACTGGCTATGTATTAGCTACCGGGCTAAGTTCAAGGTTCTAGTTTTGGTGTACAAAGCTCTATACACCTTGGGACCAGGATACCTGAAATATTGTCTTATCCCTTATATATGCAGTTGATCACCGCACTCTGCAGGTAAGGGCCTCCTGCAGATACTACCTTATTATGAGGACCAGCTCAACATAGGAAACAGACCTTTAGTGTAGTGGCACCTACCCTTTGGAATTCCCTCCCCTTAAATATTAGACAGGCGCCATCTCTGTTATATTTTCAGTGCCTACTGAAGACCTTCCTCTTTCAACAAGCCTTTTAAGTTGAGACCTTAACCCAGTCTGAGTGTGTGTTGGAATTGCTTTTTCATATTTTTTTAACCTTTTTCCTTTATTAAAAAAGTTGTTTTCATACTTAAAAAAATGTTTTAAAGATGTTTTGTTTTAATACATTTTAAAGTCTGTTTTTATGATGTTTTGAAGTGTTTTAGTGCTAATAATAATAATAATAATAAAAATAATAAAAATTCCTTATGTTCTCTCTAGAAAAAGTCTAAAGAATCAAGTCATTTTTAAAAAAAATGTATGGTGAATTCCTTCTTTAGCAATTGCCAATATATATATATAAAACTTCACCTATATCCATGGTGCCTATCTGTGTACGGCCCTTGAGCTTTGTTAGTTATGTGTGTGTACTTTCATTAATTTTTTGCTAGTGTTTGCAATAAATGATTGTGCCTAGAGGTCTCTCACCTACATCAGTACCCTTTTCTGACAAAAAAAGGGCTACATTATTTCATTTGACAAATGTGCTCTAGGATTAATATGCTGCTGGCAAGGTAAGAAAGGAGATGAAAGGAGGAGTTTTATCTCTTACATCATTGTTTCAATGTTTTAAAGAAAGAGGGAGAGATGGTGCTTCTTCTGGGAGGAAGGACAGGATATAAATAAATAAATAAATCCATCTGCCAGGCTATCATTTTATCCATGAAAAAGATTTGAAAATAATGCATTAGGGGTGAGGAATGTACATCATTTTCTCCATTAAGATGACCTGACAAAATTTGATCATGCAAAGCAGATGTAAATATCATGCTGTTGTTCAAGGAAAGAATTTTGCATGTCTGTGCTGTGGCTCATTTGAAATTCAGGCTGTGGCCTGATTGATGGGGTTTATGCTCTCCTGCAGTTGCTCCCATCCAGTTCTGATAACATGCAATACAGGAGTAGCAAACTCAAAAGGGATAGAGGGCCAAACTCTTCAGTCACCTGATACTCTAGGATCACATCAATGCCTTTTCCACATAGAGGAGAAAACTGTATTCCATTGAATTTGACCAACTCATCAGTTCCTTCTTTACTGGGGGGGGGGGAGTATGGAATTGTTTTGAATTGTATCCAACTAAGTTCTGTTAAGAGCAGACCTACTGAAATTAATAGACCTAAATTAGTCATGTTCAATCCTTCAATAGGTCTGAGTAAGGCTAGCATTGGATAAAGTCATTGGACAAAGGGTGCACCTACAGTATAGGGCTTCCTCATTATAATGAAAGCTGCACTGCAAGGGTTGAAGCCACTGTGTACTGGAGTACTGGTTCCTGGAGAAGCAAACAACAAAAACACTGCGGCTGAGTGGGAAAGAAGAAGGAGAGAAGGAAAAACAAGCTAAAAAAACCACCCTCCACAGATAGTCATCTAAGAACTTGAAGAAGGCTTGAGAGATAAGCATCCTTAGGGGAAAAATGTCAGGAAGGAAAAAGGCAGAAAGAAGGGGGGGGGGCATCAGGAAATAGATTTTTAAAAAGAATGCTAAGAGGAAACAAAGACCCAGAAACACCCAGGGAAAGCAAACGGAAGACTCACCAAGAACAAGGAGCACTGAGAATGAAAAAAGGGTATACAGCATTGTACTTGGGGGACATGGTTATACTCGTGGTATATACAATTCTGCGGTACACTGAGATGTGTTGGAGCAACGTTCTACTGTATATGGGAAGTCACTTTCACACCTCTCTCTGAATGTGTGTACACAATGGCAACAGGGTCAGTGACCCTGAGCAAGCACAATCCCATTTCCCCCTGTATGTGCCTTCAGTTGAACATATGAAAGTCCCTTTACCAAATTCATCCATCCAGAGGTGCAATTTGAACCAGTAACTTCATCTCTCTCTCTCTCTCTCTCTCTCTCTCTCTCTCTCACACACACACACACACACACACACACACACACACACAGCTCAGTCTGTTTGGCACTGCCCTACATCACTTCTCTTTATACTAAATGAAATCTGTCTTGCAATAACTATGTTGCACGTAGAAATACAATTTGCAGAATTCCATTTAATGGGGTTTATAGGACTTCTTATGTAATATCATCTTTAGAGGAAGATAACATTAACACAACTGCCTTAGTGTTATTTTCTGTCTATTAAAGAAATCCTGAAAGACAGCATAAAATGAAGACTGGACAGCACCTGCTTCACCACTCAGTTTAAGCGGTGCTAAAACTCTCAGGAGAAGGTCTAAATTTCCACAATTGTTATATTCAGGTATTAGCAGAAATGCCACAGTGTATACTTTTGTTATCATTCAGGAATACAATGTTTATTAAAGCAACTGAAGTCACAGTATTTGTGCTAGACAAAGCCTGCAGTCGCTCATGATATTGATTTTTGAAACGTTAGGGCTTTGTATATTCAGTTGAAGGTAGCAAATGTCTCTGCAGTTTCACTCTGCAGTCCAGACATTAAGACGGTGAGCATATGTATACTTGTGTTAATGAAGGGCAGAAGTGGAAAGAACAAAACAGATATTTTGAAAGGAGGCTGCAGGTGGCAGAAAGCGTATTCAAGGAAAGTGTATCAAACCTGAGAACAAAGTGAGACTGAATGAAATAAATGAAAGAGTCAGAAGTGAAAGAAAGTGGTTGGGCTGTGATAGTCATTCTCCTTGACATTTTAGATCAGCTGTAGGGAACTTGGACTCTCCAGATGTTGCTAATATACGACTCCCATCATCCCTGCCTATTGGCCATGCTTGCTTGGGATGATGGTAGCTGTAGTTCAGCAACATCTGGAGGGCCAAACCGGTTTTAGATAGTGGAAATAAGTTCAGAAAACATGGCTGGCCCTGCCATGTCATAGAGCGAAGCCAACTTGCTGCAGATGGCACCATGAGGTGGGGAATCTTTCTGAGCCTGAGGGCTGCATTTCCTTCTGGGCAACCTTCTGAGGGTCATATGTCAGTAGCAGGCAGGGCCAGAAGCAAAAGCAGGCGGAGCAAGAAATGTGAATTTTATCTTTGTTGAGTAGATTTGTTTCTACGTATGCTTGCACACCCCTCTCTGTCCTCCACCAGGCAAGGAAGAAGCATGATGAGATTTCAAGGACACATTCCAGCCAGGGCTGAATACTGCATATCAGGTAGGGGGTGGGGCTGTGGAGAGGTGTGACCTGGGGAAAGTCCCAAGGGCAAAGTAGAGAGGAGGTCTACAGAACCACCTTTGGCTCCAAGGAATGCTTGCAGACAGCAGTTTATTTCATTTCCCTGATGGTTCCTTACTTCACAATTTTTTTCCAATTTTTGGGGGGAGGCTTTTCACATGGCATAATGGGCAGCTTCTCAAATCTAACAGAATATAGTGGAACTTGAGCATTTGTTTCCATGATAAACGATTCCAGAAATATTCCATTTGCAAGCCCTAAAATCCAATAAATTGCACGAGTTTCTGCTATCATTTCCCTGCTATCACACCACCGCTGCTCATGTGACCAGTTGGGGTGTGGTATCCTAGCATGCAATTCACTCCAGCCTTTTTTCTTTTTACCTCATGAAAATTGTGCCAATATTCCAACATAGGTACGGGTAGCTGTTCCCACCAAACACACCTCACAGAAATGTCAAAAGCTAAAGGGAGAGGGCTCGCATGATGATGTAATGAGATTTTAGACCTCCAGATATACACCAGCATAAATGAAAAAAAATGAGAGCCAGTGTGGTGTAGTAATTAGAGTGTTGGACTACGACCTGGGAGACCAGGGTTCAAATCCCCACACAGCCATGAAGTTCACTGGGTGACCTTGGACCAGTCACTACCTCTCAGCCTCAGAGGAGGGCAATGGTAAACCCCTTCTGAATACTGCTTACCATCAAAACCATAGGGTCGCCATAAGTCAGGATCAACTTGAAGGCAGTCCATTTCCATTTTCAAATGAAAAAAAAAGCCCATGCACACTCACACAGTGAATTATGGGGGGACTACAGTGTGCTAGTATATAACAGGTGAGCAATGGAAACAAGCAGTTGTTCATTGCGGCAGTATGAAATACATTTGCACAATTCCTTAACACATCAGGTTCTGTAGTGTGAAAGGAATTTTAGGAATTGGGACAGAAGCACTACCATTATAATCCATACAACTAACACAATAAGCCCCCTGTCTGAATGCAGCCTAGGTCTGAGGTTCCCTATCCATGGCATAGCTGAAGGCAGGAACTGTTCTATTTATGCATTATTACATTTATATCCCATCCTTCCTCCAAGGAATTCAAGGTGGCATTCATGTGCTGAGTGGAGATTTGAACCCTGGCTCCCCAGGTCCTTGTCCAACATTCAAATTACTATATCACAAGGAGACATATAGGACAATAAACCCTTTCCCCCTTCTTTTTCTTTATTTCAGTGACTGGGATCCTGTGTCCCACAAGATGTTGTGGGACTCCAGCACCCATCAGCTCCTGCTGGCATGGTCAATGGTCAAGGATGATGGGAGTTGTAGTCCAACAATATCTAGCAAGGAGGCAGGTTTCCCTCCCATGCTTTTTACTCCATTGTTGATTTACTGACCTGGCTCTTCAGGCAGGCTTTTGGGGTAGGTTAGGTTTCTTACTGTTATGGTTTTAAATTTTAATGTTTTAATGTATTGTTTTATCTTGTACGTCACCCAGAGTGGCTGGACAACCAGCCAGATGGGCGACTAATAAATTAAATAAATAATAATAATAATAATACTTGCATACTTGTTTATTTTTAAGCCTATAATATGAAGATAGGTATGGGAAACCCTGGAGGGGAAGGAAGAGGGCCAGGACAAGGGGAACTGAGGGAAAGCTTACAGTTTATAACATAATGTACTGAAAAAGGAAAAATCCAAAAATGGTTGATAACAAGGAATTGGTGCCTGAAAGGTACAGTGAGACTTTGGGCAATAAATGTCTTAGGCCAACACTGTCAGAAAGTACCAAAAAGAAGGCCAAACATATAATAGGTAGGACTAAGTGGGTGAAAATCAAGAGGATGAAGAAGGGGGAAACAACCATGGAGAGGCTCATCAGTACAACTGGTCAGTTTGGTCAAACACTATTCCAAAGAACATTCCATAAGGAACCCTCTGATAATCTTTTGAGAAACTCTTGGGTTCTACAGTTCCTCAAAATATTATGAAGGGGTTCCTTACAGGCAAGAACAGGAATGGCAGGCAGGCTTCACTGATGGGCAGCCTGAGCACTGTCACCAGCCTCTTCTCACTATATGCTGGGGCACTGAAAGGTCAGGCTGAGTGACAGAGAGGCTCAAAAAGCCTGGCCAGAAGTCCACAATAACCGAACTTGTAGTTAAGAGCATTCCCTAGGCTCTTTTTCCAAATTGCAAAAGTTAACAGATACTTTATAAATAAGTAGGTCAGATAATAATAGAAAAGAACAGAAATGGATAAAGTTGACCTAAAGAATGGCTGGAAACAAAGCTACACTCATTTAGAAAGGATACTTAGTCTAGGCAGTAAGAATAGAGAAAGGAACAGCTAGAAACTGAGTAAGGGGGGAAATGTGCGTGGATGGAGAGTGAAACATAAAAATGAGATGAGATGGCTTTACCTATAGGGATGGATGAATGGATGGAGAAAGGGAACAAGAGGCCTCAGAAGGAAAGATGAAAAATTCTATTTGGGAGGGGCCCCTTTCCTCAGAAGGAAATGTTTTTAAAAGCTATGCCAAATCTGAATATTTCTGTGGTGACCCTCCTAGCACACAAATATTAGAGAAGCAGTTTGGGATGCATAGCTAGTTTTATGCCAAACACCACCCCGCCTCTAAGATCATCATCAGAGGCCCTGCTGTCTGGCTTATCATTAAGATTAGATTGGCACGTACCAGGAACAAGGCTTTCTTGGTGGCGGCACCACAATTGTGAAACTCATTCCTTGTGGCAATCTGCCAAGCCCACTCTTTTCCTGTTTTTTAGATGGGCTTTTTATTCAACTATTCAAACTAGTTTAAAGATTAAGGTTTCATTCATGTTTATGTATATGGATATTGTTTATGTATTTTGCTTTGTAAATTAATGTGATGTTTTTATTGTAACTTGTGTACTCTATTGAAAACCGCTTTGAGATCTTTTAGATAGTAAGCAGTCTATAAATGGAAATAATAATAATTATAATAATAATACTTTCTATTATTGTTTTTATTCTTGCTGGATCTTTTTGTTCATCTGCTTTTAATCTGTTTGCTCTTGTACACTTTCAAATTGTTCTTTTGCTATCTTCTTTCTTTGTGAGTCATCTTGGGGAAAATTATTTTAAAGGCAGAATAAAAATATGCAAAATAAGATAATAAATGATACAGAACTCCTCCAGGTAAACTGAAGTGGACAGGTTCAGATTTGCTGGTCCCTGCATCTCTTTTTCAAAATTCCATAGGCAGAAATAGACAGAAGCCCTCACTATGCCTTGTCACCTTACTGATGGGCCTGTCTCCAATTAGACGCTGTCCAGGCGAGTCACTGTGGGGAATGCCAAATCCCATCATGACTGGCATATGATTCTTGTTATCTTCATGGCCCAATGTGACATGGACTATGTCTCCCACATAATACACTCTAAGCTCCACCTATCCAACTACCTTGCTTGTTCCTTCTGGTCATAATAGAGCTTGTCCTGGTTTCAGAACCATTTCCTGAAAAGGATTTCAGAAGGCAATCCAGGGGAGACAGTGCTGACCAATTGCTGTCTTTGCCTCTCTCACAATCCATTGTGGAGCATTAGGAATGGACAGTTTCTCATTTTTCCAATCTTTAGTTCAGTTTGCCACATTTCCACATCAGTTTGATTTTTAAATGTCCTTGCCACCTTTTTAGTATGCAGTTCTCATAATATGTTCATTTTAGTACACAATTTTGCCTGCTATAAACATTTTGCAAGTGATTTTCCCTAATGAAATGCAATTTTGCATGCTATTTTCAGACATGCATTTTATGCACGCTTTCTCCTAATATACAAATTTTTGTACCCATTTTCTGGTTGGAGAACGGCATCGCAGTACTCAGAAAAGTGCAAATTTCAAAGGATAGCAGCATTTCGGTCAAAGTATTACAAATGTAGTCAGCATGGTGCCCTCCAGATGTTTTAGACAACAACTCACTTCAGCCCTCTCCAGAACAGTCAAACGTCAAAGTTGATGGAAATTGTAGACCAAAGTATCTGGAGGGCACCATATCGGCTGCCCCTGAAATATTGGTTTGGGAAGTGTGAATTAGATAGATTTGCATTAAAATACAAATACTATAGAGCTGATTTTCACCCTCATCCTTATGTAGTACCATGGCACCAGGACATGGAATTTCCTGATGTTTAAAAAAGCTACTTCTTTGCTTTTGCCACCCGTGACCCATTTCTAACTTAAGCCTGGTTAAGATCTGCTGCTAAAAGCACAGAGAAAGGCCTAGGATCCTGGAATCTGCTTTAGATTGTCTATATGAGTAGCAATACTCAAAGTACTTCAGTCCTCCATTAGCAACTATCCACATTCCCGGCATTCTCATCTTCTGTCTCCCAGTCTCAGAATCGGTGTGCTATCCAAATATTTGGCCAAAAGCAAAACCACCTTCATCTAGAGAGGGAGGCTTGCTGTGGCATGCAAAGGAAATGTGAGGGAGAGAGAGATACCACTGGGTGTATGGAGCAAACAAGCAAGATTGGAAACCACAATGCCAGAGGATGTTACCCATGGAAGGAGTAACAGAACGATAATGAGAGAACCCCAATGAGCCTTGTCAAAGATAGAGGGGGAATCGGAGGAATGGTTGCCATCAAGACCCTCATGACCTCTTTACACTTCAGTTTAATTTTTTCCCAAACATTCAATGATTAAACTGAAAAGGACAAATCCCTTTTAATAACTTGGAAGGAAGGAAGCTAATTATTAAGACAACCTAACCTTTGCTTCAAACACTGTCAGAAGAGCAGCTGCTAAGTAGTTATTTTGTAAGACACTCTGAGGTTTTCATACTAAGATTTTAATAACAAAAAGAAGAAAAAAAGATCTATTTTAAGAACAGCATAGATCTGCTGTATCTGCTTTTACATGGATGTAGCACAATGGACTTGTCATTATAATGAGTTCTCCTTGTTCTTGATACTTTCAGCCTGCCCCACTAGACTCTTTGATGTTACTTGTTGATCTGCCAATGCTGCTGAAGGACTGAGGATGAAGCATGTTCCTTCTCCCAAATCCCCGCCTCATGGCAAATCATGGTTTGAAAAGGAAAACAATAAACAGGAAACACTGTGCCCATTTTGTGCATGTATATAGAGCTTTTCCTTTACTGGAAAGCTTGGTGCTCTCACACGTTCATGTCTGATGCTTGCACATGCCCTGAGGCTCAGTTGAATTCACAGAGCAGGCTGTGCATTTCACAACTGTGAATAGGAATCAGAAGCCAAGCCATTTTCATCTTGGAAGTGCCACCTAGTAAGAGCTGTAACTGTTCTCAGCCCAACTCTCTGGGCTGGGTGAAATGCTGGTTTTGCATAGGGTGGCCATACTGCCTGGTTAGCTGGGTTTTACCCAGATTATAGCCCTGCTACCCGGTGCCCACTTAACCCATTAGGTGGCCTGGATTTCTTGGGCGGGCACCAAGCTGCAGAGAGGGTGCTACTGTGCCTTTAAATCTATATCAACTGTGCCTTTAAATCTGTATCAACCCAATTTGCTGATAATGCAAAAGGCCATGGAGTTCTGTTTGCCTCTAATCAGTTTTGTGTCAATTACACCCCCAGGCTCTCCTGCTGAAGAGGAGAGGCATGTAATTGACAAGAAACAATGAAACTGACCAAAAAAACCCCATCCCCTTCTCCCTTAGCTTCAGTGATACTCCGGAGGGAGTAAACATCCTTCCTTCAGCGTGTGTGTTTGGACAAACACTGTGTTATAGAAAACCAAAGTCTGTGTGAAAGTAAATATTTGGAAATGCCATTGGTGCGATCCTAAGCACATTTACTAAATGATGTCATCTAGAACTTGAACTTCACAAAATATTTTATGGTCACACCCATAAACACCAGAGCTTGGAAAAGTTACTTTTTTGAACTATAACTCCCATAAGCCCCAGCCAGCATGGCCACTGGATTAGGCTGATGGGAGTTGTAGTTCAAAAAACTGTTCCAGGATTTATACGTCGCGTTAACAAATAAAAGTCTCTATGGGGAAAATGTCTTTCTTTGTTCCTCTGTCTGGTCACGTCACTGCAGTCCCAGCCACTTGCCTGGAAAGTCCATCGGCCAGTACATTGTCCTTGCCTTTGATGAACTGGAAGTCCACTTGATAGTCCTGTAGGGCCCAGGAACACCTCTGCAGCATAGTGTTATGGTTTTTCATAGTCTGCAACCATAACAAGGCCCGATGATCCGTAGTCACTGTGAATCTTCATCCCCACACGTATGGGCGCAACTTGTTCAGTCCCCACACGACCGCTAGGCACTCCTTCTGGACCGATGAATAGTTTTTCTCCCTCGGCGTCAGCTTGCGACTCAGATACGCCACTGGATGTCTGGTGCCTTCTCTCTCCTGCAGCAAGACGACTCCCAGCGCGAGGTCTGATGCATCTGTAGCCACGATGAATGGTTGCTCATAGTCTGGTGCTATTAATATGTGTCCTTGGCACAAGGCTTGCTTCAGCAGATCAAAAGCCTTCTGACATTCATCCGTCCATACCACACGCTCAGAACACTTCTTCTTGGTCAATTCATGCAAGGGGGTTGCTATTTCCCCAAAATTTCTCACAAACTTCCTATAAAATCCAGCCACACCCAGAAATGCCCTTACTTGTTTTTTGGTTAAGGGGATCGGCCACGCTTGTATTGCCTCCACCTTGCTCCATAAGGGGGTGATTTTCCCACTCCCCACCTTATGTCCTAAATAGATTACTTCCTTTAGTCCAAACTGGCATTTCTTAGCTTTTATTGTGAGGCCTGCTTTTCTTAAGGCCTCCAATACTGTTGTCAGGTGTTGAACATGCTCAGGCACCGACTTGCTAAAAATGGCCACGTCATCGATATAGGCCACTGCAAAATCTGACATGCCTCGCAACACAGTATTGATTAGCCTCTGAAATGAACTTGGTGAGTTCCTTAGTCCCATGGGTAAGGTCACAAACTCATATAACCCATCTGGTGTACTGAAGGCAGTTTTGGCTCTGGATTGCTCGTCTAGTTCCATTTGCCAAAATCCTTTACAGAGATCTAGTGTAGAGATAATGGTTGCTGCCCCCAATAACTCTAACATAGCGTCTACCCTAGGCATAGGATACGCATCTGGGACAGTAATTTTATTGATTAGCCGATAATCAATGCAAAACCTTGTCGTTCCAACTTTTTTCGGAACCAGGACAATACTTGAGGCCCAGGGACTGATGGATTCCCTGATCACTCCTAATTCCAGCATATCTTCCACCTCCTTTTTGATCTCATTCAAAACTTTCCCATTCGCACGGTACGGAACAGATCTGATTGGGGCATGATCTCCAGTATCAATGGAATGTATAACTATACTGGTTCGGCCAGGTTTGTTGCTAAAGAGATTCCTATAGATTTTCAAAACTCTCAGAATCTCCTCTTTTACTTCCTCCTCTACCTCCTCTGACCATTCCACTTGATCTACCCCTCCTTTGTCTTTGCTTTCCTGTACCAAATCTGGAAGTTCAGGCCCACTTCCCTCAGGGAATAAGGTAATTTGCAACACCCGTGCATCCCTGGTATGGTAAGGCTTCAACATATTTACATGAACCACTTTGCTTTTGTTTAATTGGTCTGTGGTGATTACATATGTCACTGTGTCAAGCCTTTCTCTGATGGTATATGGTCCTTCCCAGTTAGCCTGTAATTTGTCATGTTTCCTGGGTATGAACGCCATAACCATATCTCCCACATCATACACACGTTCTCTGGCTGTTCTGTCATACCAGTAACTTTGCTTCTCCTGTGCATGACTCAAATTCTCTTTCACTACTTCCATCATTGATGTTAATTTATTGCGGAATTCCAATACAAAATCTACTACAGAAGTTTTGTACTCTCCCAGAGTTCCTTCCCATGAATTTTTTAGCAGTTCCAAAGGTCCCCTCACTTTTCTAGTAAACATTAGTTCAAAGGGTGAGAAGCCTGTTGACTCTTGAGGGACTTCTCTGTATGCAAATAAGAAGCATCCCAACCGTTCATCCCAGTCTTGTGGGTGATCTTGCACATAGCTTCTTATCATGCCCTTCAAAACTCCATTGAATCTCTCTGTTAACCCATTAGTGGCAGGATGGTAAGTAGTGGTCTTTAGATGTTTTAGACCACAACATTTCCACATACATTGCATCACTTCTCCCATGAATACACTGCCTTGATCTGTCAGCACTTCATGAGGGAAACCCAGCCTCATAAAGATTTTTAATAAAGCCTCTGCCTCTTCCCCAGAGACCACTTGATACAGTTTGTCTTCTTCAGCAGGCCTGCTAGTGGTTGCTATGGTGACCTGAGGCTGGTTAACAGATTCCACCCTGTTTGTTTCAGCCCCCCTTAATATGGCTTCTTTTTCTCTGCCAATTTGCTGTCTGGTCACTACATATATTTTCCCCTGTGCCCCCATAACATCTCTTCCCAGTATTACTGGTTCTTGTTGCTGGGCATTAATACCAACTTTATATTGGCCCTTTCGGCCTCTCCATTCCATTTTCACTAGGGCCACAGGCAAACTCTCTGGTTGACCCCTCACTCCTTGGATAGTCACTGTTTCCTGAGGTAATATTTCTTCAGATTTTATTAAATCTGGCCTCAGTAATGTCTGAGCGGCACCAGTATCAAGCAATGCCCAATAATTTGCCCCTTGTACTCTCACTTCCTCTCTCAGACTTGAATCAAGGTCTGTTACTTCTGTCCAGTTTATCTGGCAAAACTGAACCTTTTTCGCTGTTTCTAAAGCCTTGGGCTTTGTTTTCACTGCCCTTGTCTGAGCAGGATTACTAATGGGGTTGGCAACCTCACATTGAAAACGTAGGTGCCCTGGTCTACCACATTTGTAGCATAATTTCTCCTCACTTTTAGGGTACACAGATCCACTCTGGGGTGTCCTGTGCCCTTCAGATTTTAATGGAGGACTCACTCGCTGTGGTACCACATCCCTTCTGCCAGCACTATATGGTCTGGGTTTAAACTCTCTTGATGTTTTCCCCACCCAGCCAGTTCTGTTGGAGGCGAAGTGATCCGCCATCTCTGCGGCGTCCTGCACCGATGTAGGGGAACGGTTTTTGACCAGGAGCCTTATTTCTGGTGGTAACTGATGGTATAATTGATCCAATATCATGAGGTTTTTCACCTCCTCCACAGACTGAGCTTTTGCACTACTCATCCACTTTCCAAATATATCCATCAACTTTGCTCCCAGTTCCACAAAAGACCTCCCTGTCTGTATCTGGCAATTTCTGAAAAGCTTTCTAAAATAATCAGGCCCCAGTCTGAATCTTTTAAACACTGCTTCTTTGAATTCAGCATAGGTGACGGGCTTGTCTGAGGGGAAATATTGGTTTACCTCAGCCAATCCCCCTTTAATCAGGTTTGATAAATACTGCATGTATTTATCTTCAGGTAGCCCCCACAACTGAGCTGCTTTTTCAAAGGTGCTGAGGTAAATTTGAGGATCTTGACCAGGCTCATAGACAGCAAAGTCCTTTGGAGTAATTTTTATTTTTGCTCCATCTCTCTCTTTCCTTGTCTCCTCAGAGTGAAATTTCTCTCTATCAAATTTTAACTTTTCTACTTGTAATTCAGCATCCAATGCTCGTTGCTTCTCCCTCTCCTCAAACCCCAATCTCATTCTCTCAATTTCTAACTCCCTCTGTTTTTCCTTCTCTGCACCTTCCATCCTCAATCTCTCAGCTTCCAACTCCCGCTGTTTATCTTTTTCCTCAGCCTCCATCCTCAATCTCCCAGCTTCCAACTCTCTCTGCTTGTCTTTTTCCTCAGCCTCCATCCTCAATCTCTCAGCTTCCAACTCTCTCTGTTTTTCCTTCTCTGCACCTTCCATCCTCAACTTCTCTCTCAAGTACTCTATATAAGCAGGATTGCTTAAATATCCTTCTGGGGTCTCTTCTCTGACAGGTTGTTTTTGCTGGGCAGTTGCAAATCCTATAAGTGCTACCCTCAATTCATCTACCCCTTTACCCTCATGAGGTAAATTGAATGTTATGCACTTCTCCACCAGCTCCTCTCTTTTCATTTTTATGTATTCAGCCATGGTGTTTGAGTTCACTCACTCTTTGCCACACACTCTTTGCCAGTCACTCTCACAAGAAATCTTTTGTTATTTCTGTTTGCCACACAACTATTAGGGATTGTCTAGTATTCGTATCTCACTGCTACAGCCAACACCTGTGACGTAGTCTCCTTTGTCACCACGTGTCTTTGGGACTCTCTTTGGTTCGTATCTGGATTCTCTGTTGTTCGTATCCCACCGCTACCACCACATGTGATGCGTCCTTCCCTGGCTCTCCCTGTCAGGTTCCTACCTGCTCGTGGTTACTGCCTGTCTCTAGGCACCACCAGGGACTCCACCAGTCCGGACCGCTCTCTCTTATGATTTCTCTCCCCGCTCTAGCACAGATCTCAACAGATCCCCCTGCTAGGCAACCACCAGTAACGTCCCAATACTAGTATTCCCAGAGACTCTGAATACTGGTATTGTTATTCACTTCACCGCTGCCACCATTTGTTACAGTTCCCCTTCAGCCTTGGTCATTACCTTACCCTCCCTTCTGGTCTGTGAAACCCCAGCCAAGGATCAGGCCTTTGGTAAACCAAATTAAGTATTTATTACAGATAACAAAGCTAACAAGATTAACAAGATTTCTTCTTAAGGCACATAAGCATATGGTTTTACTCAATACTAATCCGAACTCCACCTCCCTCCTGGTAAACAACTCTCTAAACCCCACCAAGCAACCCACTCTTTCTCTTCTCCCCCCAGATTCCACAATTCACCACCTCACATTCCCCCAGATTTACCTGTCATCCTTTCATTTATACTGTCAGCCATTTTAAACATTCAGCCAATCATCAAGCATTCTATTGCCCATTCACTCCCCCTCCTCTTTCACTACTTACCATGTATACTCTAAACAACCAGCACTTACCATATATACACTAATATATAGGAACATCACACCAACCACTCAACACCACCCTCTTTGCCAGTTGTAAAATGTATGGTGCACGGCTGAAAAAGGCAACCAAGCTGTGGCAACTAGTTGAAGCATGGGTGGCTAATCTGTACACCCATCAACCCCAGTGAGCTTGGTCATTGGTCAGGGATGGTGGGAGTTCCGGTCCAGCAACATCTGGGGACCAGACACTGGAGAAGACTGAAATAAACTGTCATTGTGGACTTATTGAGGGGTATTGAGCATAAACGGCAGGCTTCTGTTATGGAAACAGAAACAAGACATAGATGTGCATTCTGTTTCCTCCTAACCTATGTTAGACCAGATTTATCTCCTTTCTGGCACTAGAAAAAGAAGGGAAGTGGTGTCAGCTGAACTACCTTTGATTACTGTATTCACATATCACTGAAAAACAGAACACAAAGCTAGAATGAAGCTTCTACCTCTAATGTTATGGCTCACTATTTGCTGCATGTATAGTCAGGGTGCAAAAGGAAGAATAAGATCCCCCCCAAAAAAGATTGAGTGACCAACCATCCACTGACATGACACCAATAAAGTAATCTATATTCTCAAGTATCAATGATTTTGTAATATGTCCACAAACAGTCAGAGACATTAGAATTCCCCAAATAACCTTAGTCTACCAACAATAAAGACATTCCCCCCTCCAAAAATACTGTTACATTAATATCAATAAATCCCTGGACTTGTTTAAATAAACTATATTATTTTTTCAAATCATCCAGCTATGAGATATATAATCACTGTTTAAAAAACCCCTCACACACTGACCCTCTAAATACTTGCTAAAATAGGATAATGTTCATCTGGCTGGGTAGACTGACATTTTAAATCCCTTTCTACTGTGTCTGGAATTTTATATTCAGGGTCAGGCTCCTAATATCATCCAAATTGTGGGACAAGATGTGAGGGGAAAGGGGGGTATCACTCCAAATAAACAAAAGCCCCTTAGCTTAGCATATGCAATTCACATTTAAAAATGAAATAAATAAAATGAATGTAATAGCACAGATGCTATTTAGATCAGACTCAAATTCATTTCTCTGATGTGTAAACACTGCTCCTGATTATTTTGTTTCCTATTTTCAGTGTTGGGAGGAAGGTGTGCATGGGGGAGACAGCGGAATCACGAGGTGGCTTTAGGGATTAGCTCTGTTGAATGAACATGCTTAGATGCAAATCCTCAGGCTACCAGCATATAAAAGATTCTGGCTCATGTCAGCAATAGCTGGGAGAGGGCAAAATCTGGTGTCAGACAGTAGAACCGATTAATAGAGGCCACATGTTAGATGAACACAATCAGTGATGTGAGTAGTCATTTTTATGTGCAGAGAAGACTCCCGATTCTATGTCACCCTTCCACCCAACACTTGCTCTGGAACAGTGCACCACAATTTTCTTTTAAATGGAGATTATACCTAATAGGTATAGCAGTTAAAAGCATAAAATGGGAATTGTCCCTGAACTGAGCCCTGTGCCAAGTGGTAGGTAAAGTGATTGGAACTGCAGGGAACTGCAGTTGAAATTCCAAAGTATCTCACTGCTCAGATAGACTGCTGCTGCTGTTCCACAAAGAGTCCTCTCCTAAGCTATTACGCAGAAAACCTGATGACTGCTGCAGATGCCCAACTGCAATGTGGTCCATGTGCAATCCGTCCTTCATAAATCAAATAATACAGAAGATCAGGGGGGTTTGACTTCTGCATTCTTGTGTGCCTCTCTGTTCTGCATTATTCCACAGACTGGAATTGCATTTTTGCGACACAACAGGAGTCTCTGATGCTCAGAAGGCTGATCATTCCCCCATCAATGACCACAAAATTGCAATAAAATTTAAATGAAGCACACACAGCGACTCGTTGCTTCACTGAGTATCTCTATCAGGCAAGGTACCACATACAAAATCCCAGAGAGATGTAACAAAGTGTGACACATGTGTCTCACACAGCTACCAAAAACATTCTATCTTGGGCACATTTTAAACTATGCCCTGATTGAAATTCAGTAGGGTGACTGGGAGCCAAAAGAATTGCTTTCTGTGCCAGATTAACTGACTGACAGTTGGACAATCCTGATCTATCTCATGGGCTGCCACAAAGGGAGTAACAGTGCGCATTTGGACAATGTGCTGAGTCAAAAAAAGCTCCAGGTGATAACTGTCTGCACATTTACAAAAAATTAAAAAGACTGAAGATCCCTAAGAGGTGAGTATAAATGATTTTACCTTCCATGGGGAAAAAAAAATGTCCAATGCCAAAATGAAAATCATAGCTCCACAATAGAATACTCCAAACCCCAGGAAGCATCATCTTGTGCCATTTGCTCAACAGATATTGACTCTCTCCATTTATCAGAGGTCCTATCCACACATATACAATGAACGCGCAGACTGTGCACCGTGGCATGTAATGGGGGTACATGTGATGGTAGAAAATGCAGGATCTGCATGGGGCTTTAGAGTGAGTTGTATCGCTTAGGGTTGTGCAATCCACTTGCTCCAAGAAATGTCAATCATCTTAACAAAACTCTGGGCTTCACTCAAAATTCCTCTGAGGTTTTAACGGAAGGGGAACTCCCACCTTCACTGAATTTCACTTTGAACAACATTTTAGGTAGCTGGGTGGCCTGGATGATCTTCCAGTTCTCTTTTCTCTTTGCTCCTTCTGCTTTGTTGTGCTTCTTTGTACTTCACTGATTCAATTTGCAGCAGACCAGGGACATCTTGACTTACCTATATAAACTGGAAGTATACTATTGTTCCAATTATAATAATAATAATAAAATTTTATTTCTGAGTCGCCTATCTGGCCAAGTTAACAGCCACTCTAGGTGATGTACATAAAAAGAATAAAAACACAACATTTAAAACCAAAACCTCAGTCAATAGATAATCTAAAACCGCCCGTCTATAACAGATAGCATTAGTCCACCCCAGAAATCCTATAGGCCTGCTTGAATAGCCAGGTCTTTAAGGCCCGGCGGAAGCCTACCAGGGAGGGGGCATGGCGAAGATCATACGGCAGGGAGTTCCAGAGGGTGGGGGCCACAATTGAAAATGCCCTCTCTCTGGTCCGCACCAGCCTAGCTGTTTTAACTGGTGGGACCGAGAGAAGGTCTTGCATGGCTGATCTCGTCAGGCGGCATATTTGATGATGTTGGAGGTGCTCCTTCAGATAAACTGGTCCGAAACCGAATAGGGCTTTAAAGGTTAACACCAACACCTTGAATTGGGCCCGGTAAACAACTGGTAGCCAGTGTAGTTCTTCTAACACTGGAGTGATATGATCACGACGACGGCTGTTTTTAATCAAACGTGCCGCCACATTCTGTACCAGCTGTAATTTCCGGACCATCTTCAAGGGTAGCCCAACATAGAGCGCATTACAGTAGTCTAAGCGAGAGGAGACCAGGGCATGTACCACCCATGGGAGCAGATGGACAGGAAGGTAGGGTCGCAGCCTCTGTATTAGATGTAATTGATACCAAGCTGCCCGGCTCACTGCCAATACCTGAGCCTCCATGGACAGCTGGGAGTCAAGAATGACCCTGAGGCTGCGGACCTGGTCCTTCAGGGGCAGTCTTACCCCATTAAACACCAGGTCTATATCTCCTAACCTTTTCTTGTCTCCCACAAGCAGCACCTCGGTCTTGTCGGGGTTCAGCTTCAGCCTATTTTCTCCCATCCATTCACTTACGGACTTCAGGCACTTGGAAATGGTATCCACAGCCAACTCTGGTGAGGACTTAAACGAGAGATAGAGCTGAGTGTCATCCGCATATTGGTGGCACTGCAACCCAAATCTCCTGATGATGGCCCCCAGTGGCTTTACATAGATGTTAAATAGCATGGGGGAGAGGATAGAACCCTGTGGCACTCCACAATTGAGAGGCCAAGGGTCTGAAACCTCATCCCCCAATGCTACCCGTTGGTGCCTGTCTGAGAGATAGGAATGGAACCACCGTAAAACAGTGCCCCCTATTCCCATTCCCCTCAGGTGATCCAACAGGATACCGTGGTCGACAGTATCGAAGGCTGCTGAGAGATCCAGGAGGACGAGGAATGTATATTCTCCCCTATCCAACGCCCTCCTCATATCATCCACCAGGGCAACCAAGGCTGTTTCAGTTCCATGTCCAGTCCTGAAGCCCGATTGGAATGGATCTAGATAATCTGTTTCCTCCAAGTGTGTCTGTAACTGTTTAGCCACCACTCGCTCAATCACCTTGCCCAAGAATGGTAAATTAGAGACTGGGCGGAAGTTATTCAGCTCTTTGGGATCCAAGGAGGACTTTTTCAAGATGGGCTTTATTACTGCCTCCTTGAGGGCTAATGGCATAGCACCCTCTTCCAAGGAAGCATTCACCACTGCCTTGATCCCTTCGCTCAGTCTCTCTTTGAAGCTCATAATGAGCCACGTGGGGCAAGGATCAAAAAGACAGGTGGTTGGCCTCACAGTAGAGATCACCTTGTCCACTTCCTCAGAGGGAAGAGGCTGAAACCGATCCCATCGGACCAGAGTGCAAATGGCCGACTCTGGCCCACTTCCTGTATCCACAGCGTATGGAATCGTGCTCTTCAGACGCTTGATTTTATCAGCAAAGTGTTTAGCAAATGTGTCACAGGAGGCTTTTGACTGTTCCATGGGTTCCTGCACAACTGGACCGACCAGGCTTCGGACCACTTGGAACAACCTCCTGGGACAACACTCTGCGGACGCAATAGAGGCAGCAAAGTAATCCCTCTTTGTTGCCTTTGTTGCCACCTGGTAGGCAGCTATTGCTGCTCTAACCAGTGTCCGATCGTCTTTGGAACGAGATTTCCGCCACTGGCGCTCTAGTCGTCTCACCTCCTGTCTCAGACCTCGCAACCGTGGTGTATACCAGGGTGCAATCTGAGTTCTATTCAGGGGGAGAGGACGTTTCGGGGCCACCCGGTCTATTGCCCCGGTGATCTCCGTATTCCACTCCATCACCAGGGTTTCGACTGGGTGTCCTTTAAACAGCTCCAAATCTCCCAGTGCTTTCAGGAATCCCTTAGGCTCCATCAGGCATCTGGGGCGGACCATCTTAATAGGTCCTCGTCCCCTGCGGAGGGTGTGTGGCACTGAGAGGTCTACATTCACCAGATAGTGGTCTGACCATGACACGGGGTTAGAAGAAACAGCCCCCATTTTCAGAACACTTCCTCCCCCTCCCGAGACAAACACAAGGTCCAGAGCATGACTGGCTACATGGGTGGGCCCAATATTACTAAGGTGCAGATCCCAGGAAGTCATGGTTTCCATGAAATCCCGAGGGGCTCCAGTGAGAGCTGCCTCTGAGTGCAGGATAAAGTCCCCCAAAACCAGTAGGTTAGGAGAGAGCACCCGCACACCCGAGACAACCTCGAGCACCTTGGTCAGGGAGTCAGCTGTGCAGTGGGGTGGGCGGTACACAAGGAGAATCCCTAAACTGCCCTTAGGGCCCAACCTCCAGTACATGCAATCAACAAACTTGGTCTCGTGGAGAGGGGGTCTGGCAAAAATCAAGGACCTCTGATAGATGACTGCCACTCCCCCTCCCCGCCTACCAACCCTCGGCTGCTGTGCATACTGGAAACCAGCTGGACACATGGCCTCAAGCACAGGAGCTGAGGCCTCATCCAGCCAGGTCTCCGTAATACATACCAGGTCTGCGTTCTCATCCAAGATCATGTCATGGATGAGCGTTGTTTTCTGTACCACAGACCTGGCGTTACATAACAGCAGTCAAAGGTTGGATGGAGTCCTGCATCCCCCAGTTGTCTTCCGGTGATGCGCAGGCCTGGAACATGGAATGGATATTAAGCATCTATCCCTCGTTCCCCTAAACTGGTGTGGCCTGCCACCCGCACCTTTCCAGCATCTGCCGCCTAGCCTTTTAACATCATGGCTTCCCACCCTCCCCACCACATCCCTCTCCAGTCTACACATGTCCCCCTCCCCGTTTGGCAAGCAGGCAGGTCTCCCACCCTCAGATAAGTCCACGCAGAGTTGCCTGTGTCTCTCTTGCTTCAGGTCAGCTCATTTACAGCCAGTAGGCCACTCGTCATCTGCTGCACCTGGGCCACCACCACGACTCTCTCCTGTCTCTTGGCCCTCGTTGTCCTCTCGTTGTCCTCTCGTTGTCCTCTCGACACATCTGCTGGCTCCTCCTGATCAGCAAAGTCGGAACGTTTCGTCGTCCTCCTCCCCTCTCAGATCTTATTCTCCACGAGCCGCTAATACTTCCAAATATCAGTTGCTTGCTGGATTAAAGGCAACCAGGAAATGTCTTGGCACTTGAGGATTGCGCAGCTTGATTAGCTGTGGAAACAGAGGGACCTCCTGATAGTAATTCCCTTGAACTCAATGGGATTTACTTCTGAATAGATTTATATTTGATTGGGCTGTAATCCTGTACCTACTTGTATAGGCTGTTGATCATCAAGGGCTTATTCTTCCACAAGAATGGGAAAATAAATCTGCCAGATGACTGGACTAGCTGGACTATCAATGGAAAAAAAGTACAATGTCTCACATAAAACCTGATTCGCTGCTCAAAAGCTCCAGAAGCAGGCAACCTATTTCCTAATGGCGTGGGAGCACAGAATCAAAGTGAAATCACTCTCCAGCACTTGCCCTGGCTTACTATTTCATTGTAGGCACATAACCCAAGGTAATGCTAATTCACAATTCTGCCACTTCCAACATGTGGCCTGGTAACTAAAAAGTCTCAGTGCCCCTGATTTTCTCTGCTGCTATCTGCAAACTGAGGATGGTAGTAGTATTGAGGGAATGGACCATTTGTTGATCCTAGGGCTCCAAGAGATATCCAGCTTTGCTACCTTCTAGAGCCAGTCCAGATCCAAGGTGCTGGTTACCTAAATGCAGCCACATAGGGGCCAATTCAGATTAGGGTGGTAGTGCTGTAGGGGTCTTAAGACTCCCTCCCCCATTCTCGTGACCAAAATTCCCCCACAAGCTACTATTAGTCCCAGGAGGCAAAACATGCATGTAGGTACCTGTACTGTATGTTTTACCCAGCAAGAAAAGTAGCAGCGCTGCTGGGTAGGAAAAATGCATATGGAAACTTTTAAAAGGTTAACCCCCCCTCCTCCCAGCATTACAGCCTTGATCTGATTGAGTGGTTCTGCAGCTGTGTTTACCCATTTAAAAAAAACAGCAAGGGATCTGCTCCTCCACCGTTTTCTATGCTTGAGCCCTTAAAGGCCAGCAGCGATGGGATGGTAACACTGAACTGTTTGTTTTGAACTATACATATGGACATTGTTCATTATATTACTGTGTTGCATGTAACTTTAGCATTCTATATACGCCTGGAAAGGCAGTTCAGTAGCATTATGATTATTAATGCTAGATTGTAAGCGTTTTAAATTTTAATGGGTTTCTTTTTAAGTTTTTAAAATGCTAACTGTCCTGGGCATGAATTGTGATGCTAATTATGCTTCATGTTCTCTTAATAAACTACAGTTGCTGTTACATTAATTGATGGCATAATGTATCAGAGAAACTGGCTCAAACTTGCAGAAAAAAACATACCAAACCTGAGCCATTATATTTATGCCAGTGAGAGAAAGAGTTTTTGCTTGTTTTTGCTTGTTTTTGCTTTGGAAACAGCATTGACTCTACTACTGGTCGCAAGTAATCTGGTTTAATAACATGGTTTTTTCACTAGGAAAGTTGATAAATGAAATTTCACACATTGATGTGATAGAATGGGATGAGAAGGAGACTAAGAAAGGCCTCTTTTAGTGTCCACTATCGCAGTGGCAAAAGAAGGTAAAAGCCTATTATATCAAAGATGATGGGATTCATCAAAGGCCCCTGGCTGCAAAAGAGCAATCTGTTTCTCTCATTTGATCTGTCACCGGTTATCAGTAAACAACAAGAATCAGAGAGAATGACACTGTTGGAGAGGGCTGCAGAGAATTCAGAACACCAATGGCTCTAGACAGCATTTTCTCTCTCTCTCTCTCTCTCTCTCTCACACACACACACACACACACTCACACACACACACTCACACACACACACACACACACACACACACACACACAGAGGGGGAGGAGGAAAGCTCGATCATCTAGCTGCCCACCATTTTCCTAAGAGGAAGAACTCTTGCATTACACAGTTGGATAGAGTAATAATTTTTTAAAGGATCTTGTGAAGAAATTAGTGTACGTTTGAGTCTAAATTCAAAGCACTCATTACCTGTACAGACATTTGTATGTAATTTCTGGCATTACAGTTAGTCCAGCCATTAATTTTCCCCCTTCTCAAATTGTTAGCATATTATTTAGCATTAATCACTATTATTAATAATAATTGAGCATTCTTATATTTTGAAGAGCACTGTCAATGAATTTCATGTAGAACAAAAGTTAAGTCAAGTGTGAAAAGTTCTGCTCAGGAGAAATATCTGTAGGAATTAAGGGATATGTGTTTAAAAAATATACTCAAGATTAGCTAAACATCTCCATGGTGAGTGCTTGTGGGTTGCATACATTTCAGGCTTTGAAGATATGTGTCTCTGGCCATTTCCAGTTGTGTCTTAAAAGGCAGTTTCCTCTAGCTTGGTGCTCTCCAAATGTTGTTTGACCATCTTCCATCAACCCCAATCAGCCTGGTCAATGATCAGGAATGATGGCAGCTGTGGCCTGACAACATCTGTACAGCTACAGGTTGGGGAAGGATGGTCTATCACAGGTGTGGGGAATTTGACCTTCATGATGTTGCTGAACTATAACTTCCATGAGCTCCAGCAAGCAGGTTAATGTGTAGGGATGCTGGGAGTTGTAGTTTAGCAATATCTAGAAGGCAAAAGGTTTCCACACCTGGTCAAAGGAGTCCTCTTTGGAGTAAAATATCATCAGCATTTGCTAAACAAACTGGCTCACCAGACTTAAGTGGCTCTATTTAAAGGTCTCTGAAATGTCTTTAAGATTATCTCTCATAAGTCTAATTTCTTACCTTTTGTACACAATTCCCACTGCTACCGCCAAGATTTCCCATATGCACAATCCTTGTTCTTCTTACTTAAATACAATTTTGGTACATCACCTTCGGTGCCTTCTTAAAAGGAAGGCTACTTGAAAAATGTTAAAAAATGAGCACCTGATTATAAGGAGAGTTGGTTCAAGATGATTATCAGAGTCAGTCCAATACCTATGGTGGGAAGAGTGGGTGGAGGGAGGCCATAAGGGAGGGGGGTATAGCTCAGTGCTGTGCTCACATTTTTTATACAGATGACCCGAGGTTCAATCCCTGACATCTCCAGTAAAAAGAAAGGGGGTAAAAAAAGACCAGGTAGCAGATGATTAGAAAGATTTCTGCTGCAGATACTGGAGAGCTGCCTCCAGCCAGAGTAGACAATAATGGGCCAGATCGATAAAAAGTCTGATCTTGTTCATAAGGCAGCTTCCTAGGTAACTTCCAGGCTGGATTACTGTAATGTGCTCTGTTTGAGGCTTCTCTTGAGGTTGGTCCGGATGCTACAGCTGGTGCAAAATGTGATGGCATGACTGCTCACTTGGGCAGGATATTGCCAACCATTTTACCCCACTGCTAAAAGAATTGCACTGGCTGCCCATTAGCTGCTGGAGCAAGTTCAAGATGCTGGTTTTAATGAATAAAGCCCTATACAGCTTGGAACCACGATACCTGAGCAACCATCGTATTCCTTATATACCCAGTCCACTGTGCTCTGCAGGTGAGGGCCTCCTGTAGATACCATCTCATCAGGAGAAGCGGACCTTTAGTGTTGTGGCACCTTCCCTTTGGAATTCCCTCCCCTTAAATATTAGACAGGTGCCATCTCTGTTAATTTTCCGGTGCCTACTGAAGACCTTCCCCTTTCAACAAGTCTTTTAAGTAGAGACCTTAACCAAGTATGCTTCTGTATTCAAATTGTTTTTAAGATGTTCTGTTTTTAAGTTACTTTATTTTAAAATGGTTTGTTTTTAAGATGGTTTAAAGATGTTTTTAGTATTTTATCATTTATTTGCTGCCCGTGGCTTCTCCTGGAAGGAAGGATGGGAAATAATAATAATAATAACAACAACAACAATAACAATAATAATTTACAAATGATAAACCTTACATCATGCACGTAATATTGCATCCATGCTGTGGCCCATGCATACAAAAGTGTAACTCAATCCCTTCTGATCTCCATGCTTCTAGGCTTCTGCTTGAAGTGTGGGCAATACACACAGCGCATAAGGTATGGGATAGAGGGAGGAGGTTACATGCCCATTCCTCTACCACAGGAATTGGAACACCACCTGAAACCCTGTAGCCAGCCTTCCTTGCTAAGTGAGGCAGCCACATTTCCAGGTGGGGCATTTGTGGGTGAGGCACATCAGCCAATACCCCTCTCGCTGGTGAAGAGGATGTGAGGGACAGGACAGGGGAAGAGAAAGGCAGTGACCTTCCTCCTCACTCCTCCTCCATCCAGGGTAGGTTGCTAGCTCTCCAGTTTTTGCCTGGAGACTCCGGATTGTTGGGGTCCTTTCTGGGTCTCCGGTGAGTCACCCAATTTCCTGACTCTCAGCTTTCATTTTTTTAAAAAAGTTAACTTCCTCAGTGGTCTGGTTCAAGAGAATGACGCCAAAATGTGGCACCTGTAACATGGAAAGCACACCTTGAACTTGGTCTGGTAGCAAATCGACAATCAGTACAGATTTCAGAGCAGAGGTATTATGTACTGATAGGGTCTCACTCATGTCAGCAATCATGCCACAGCATTCTACACTGCAGTCCTGGGTCAGGTTGTGCTGCATCAGGATTTCTGTGACCTTGGCTGAGTGGCTGCCAGGATTTCTTTAGTTTTGGTTTTTGGTTAGGAATCCTGACGGGTTGTGGGATGCTGAATATTATCTTACGCATAGGAATCTTGTTGTGGTTGGTATGGTATCACATTTAGGAAATCATCACTGTCTTTTCTTTTTCTGTTAGCATTTTGTTTACCTTTCACCTCACTCCCTTACATCCATAGAAGCAACCACAGTGATTCCATGCCCTCTGCTCAACCTCCTTAAACCCACTGATGATGCACCTTGTTGGTTCATGATTTATTTATTTATTTATTATTTTATATATACCTCGCCCTTCCTTCCAGCAGGAGCCCAGGGCGGCAAACAGAAGCACTAAAAATACTTTAAAACATCATAAAAAGACCTTAAAATACATTAAAACAAAACAACGTTAAAAAGATTAAAAAAAAGTTTAAAACATCTTTTTAAAAAAGGGTTAAAGATATTAAAAGACATATTAGAAGCAATTCTAACACAGACACAGACTGGGATAGGTCTCAACTTAAAAGGCTTGTTGGAAGAGGAAAGTCTTCAAAAGCCTCCAAAAAGATAGCAGAGATGGCGCCTGCAAGGGTAGGGAATTCCACAGGGTAGGTGCCACCACACTAAAGGTCCGTTTCCTATATTGTACAGAACGAACCTCCTGATAAGATGGTATCTGCAGGAGGCCCACACCTGCAGAGCGCAGTGATCAGCTGGGTATATAAGGGGTAAGACGGTCTTTCAGGTATCCTGGTTCTGAGCTGTAGAGGGCTTTGTACACCAAAACTAGAACCTTGAACTTGGCCTGGTAGCAAATGGGCAGCCAGTGCAGTTCTTTCAGCAGCGGGGTGATACCCTGTTGGTGATACCCTGCCCCAGTGAGCAGTCTCGCCGCTGCATTTTGCACTAACTGCAGCTTCCAGAACAACCTCAAGGGCAGCCCTTGGTTTTTGCCCAATAGTGGTAAAAGAGAATTCACATACAGTAGGGCCCCACTTCCCAGTGCTCCGCTTTCCGGGGTTCCACTAATGTGGTGGCTTTCCTCCCCGCTTTAAAAGCTGATTTTGCCATTTTTGTGGCATTTTGCGGCATTTTTGTGCAACACGCCTCATTAAAGTCAATGGGGTTCTGCCTTATGGCGATTTCCGCTTTACGGCGGGGGTCCGGAATGGAACCCACCTTATAAGCGGGGCCCTACTGTACTGGGAAGTGTGGCTGCAATAGCTGTTGTTCCCAAGCTACTGTCTGTTAAGGTAGACCAAACTATGGGATTAAACCGTGTTTCCTCTCTGTCAGTTATTACTCACTGGAATTGGGTTGACTGTCAAAGTGAGTTTATAGCAGCCCACATGGTAGGCAGAAAAGGATAGAGAACCTTCTTACTCTTATTCATTTTTCAAACCTCTTTCTGAAGTGAAGAGTCAAATCTGTAAAGAAGTTTGGAGCAGCCATGTTAAAAGGCAAGCAGCAGGCATTCCAGGCAGGGGCTTGCCAACCCTGCTTGGATAGGGATATTTTTGCAGAGGATCCCTAATCAAACCTTACTAACAGCATGATCCTAACCATATCTACTCAGACGTCCTATTGAGTTCTATGGAGCTTAGTCCCTTAGTAAGTGTGTTTAGAAACGTAGCCTTCAAGGCATTCATCTTTACTCCTGAGTGCTCCTATCTAACATCTCCACAACACCAGGCTCCCTTTTTCCTACAATGGCACTTAAACCCTTTCTTCCAGAAGCAAGTAGGCTAGGTTAAATGTTCTCTTCCCAGGTTCTCTAAGCAGGTGAGAAGGAATGATCCTGTTACTTCAGCTGGACCTGGGAACACCCTCATTTAGCTAAGTTTTCTATCTTAATTTCCAATCAGAGAAATGTTTTTGTTTGAATGGTATGCTCCAAGCAACTGTGGTTGATGATTAATGTATCATACTTAATGACATCACTAGGACCTGCCCCCATGACATCACAGGGGCCCACCCCTGAAATCACTGGGTTTTGGATGCTTCCTACCTGGCAACCCTAATCCAGAGAGCGTTACATGACTAAAATTTAATCTGTTGATTTGTCTCACCCTTTTTTGAAAGATCCTAGGAATACCAGACTCAAAAGCTTGACTTTGGCTATAGCTATGGTCCCCTTGCACCTGTGGTCTGTCCCTGCATTCTGATTCTTTATGAAATAAACTAATTTAGTAATGAAAGTGAGCTTGGCTTTAAGATTGCATTAAGTATCAGTTTTAGGTCCCACCTGAAAAAATAAACTTGTTTGTACTACAAGTTTAGGGAAAGGCAGACAGAATTGCTCCTCTTCTTAAAATAAACTATAATTGTTTAAGTGGAGGCTGTCATTGTCTGTCATGTCACAAATTAAAAAGAAATCAGTTTCCAAAAATAATCCTGACAGTGGAAACACAGTTCTGGGTGTGTGTACCCCATTTGCAACCTCCCTCTACAGGCCTGACCACTGGTAAACATCTGAAGAGTGCCTAACAGTGCTTCTTTTGCACAAAGTACAGTTCTAGATAAAGCAAGACTGTAGAAGGAAAGGGAGTATGTGCTAAATTTTAAACTAAATGTTGAAGCCTTCATATAAATATGTATTTAACTGCCATGAAGTGAGTAAGAGGAGAACTCCACAGAAAACAGTTCCAAACTCCTTAAGGTCATATTTAACGTCACAACAGCTGTCTCTCCTTGTTAAGAGAAAAATGAGATTTTATGTCACATTTTAATACCCATTTTAGAAAACTAGCAAGGTGCCTCCAGAATAGGCATTGCGTATGTATCACCACACTGTGGAAAGATTTTCATGTGCACCATTTTTAGACAAAATGTATGCAAGGGAAGCAAGAACCAAGTGTCATTTCTAATCTCTGCCAATTAGATCACCTTATAAAGCAAGTAAATTGTGTCTTTTTCATAACCAAGTATGAATGCAAGGGTAAGAATTAAACCATGTAACTCATCATCACTACAGATTATGGAGGCCGTTCTCTGATTATACACTGAGATTCTGATGTGGAACTATAGGTGACTACAAAAGGCTAATCATGCCTTAACATGCATTAACCACCTTCTCGGCCCCCTTTGTACATATCCTGAATGGCACAGGAATTGCCCTCCAATGGTGCACAAGAAAACTAGTACCACCTGTACAGAACAGAGAGTGACACAACAGAGTAGCAAAGACACACAACTGGCCTCAGCCCTCACACATGTGGCTCCAGCATTCATAGACATATTTCAGCTGCAGAGCTTGGAAAAGTTACTTTTTTTCAACTACAACTCCCATCAGCCACAGCCAGCATGGCCACTGGATTGGGCTGATGGGAGTTGTAGTTCAAAAAAGTAACTTTTCCAAGCTCTGTTCAGCTGCACCGATTAGCACCATGGGAAAACAGTTCATGAGCAGGCGGAAGAGACTTCACACACACAGAATGGTAAAAGGGGTGTTGTCCATGACCAGCACCTATTGGGGGAGCTGGAACAGGACTAAGAGAGTTCTGGAGCAAGTGAGTGGATACTAACGAGCTCAAAGATCCAGAGGGGACCCACAGCACAATCCTATACATGCTTACTCCAAAGTATGCCCTAGTAAGTTCAATGCGGCTTCCTCCAGGAAAGTAGGTAGAGGATACAAAGACTTAAGCCCCATCTGCACTACACATTTCAAACAGTATCATACCACTTTCAACAGTCATAGGTTCTCCCAAAGAATCATGGGAACTGTTATTTGTTATGGATGTTGAAAGCTGTTAGGAGGCCCCCTATTCCCCTCACAGCACCACAATTCCCAGGATAGTTTAACAGTCAATCCCTCTTCCCAGGGAACTCTGGGAATTGTAGCTCTGTGAGGGAAAGAGGAGTCTCCTAAGATTTCTCAGCACCCTTAACAAACTATAGCTTGGGGGAACCCTTCTTCTATGGCTTTAGATGTATAATGCAGACAGGGCTTTGTACCTTCACTGCCAGCTCCACCTCTTCCTGGTCATTTGTTGGGTCATTAATTACAAGTAAATCTTCTTCCAAATAGACCCTTCCTCTTGAGGACACCCACAGCTATGGACACTTTTGGCAGCCAAACAGTCACTACTGCACTAACTCGAAGCTTTCTACTGGGTCCTCTGTTGCCTTTGTTCTTGAGGCCCGGGGAGCAAAAGGGGAGAATGTGGGATCAAGGCAGGGCTCAGGATGTTATCAGCGGGGCTATTAGGAAGACCAGGTGAGACATCCCAGAGACAAGGCAGTTCAGGCTTCCTTGGGACTGCTGTGGGAAGTTTCCAGAGATCCCACACCCCTTCCTCAGAAGAGGTCTCCCTGGGTCTGGGTCAGGTGGGATCCTGACAGTGGGAAAAGAATTGAGTTTTTACATTCTTTCAAAGCATGTGTGCACATGGTGTGGGGAGTTTAATCTGCCTCAGTGAATATGGATTGCAGGTATGTTAGACTTGTGCATAGCTTCTGCAAAAAGCCATGTCAAAACTCTTCCAGCTCTCCTTAAAAATGAGTCTGAGAAGAAAGGAACCTGACAATGATCATGCTTTTGCTTAGGGCAAAATTCAGTGGTAACTGAGTGACACTGGAGGTCCATTTAAAACACACACACACCATTGTTCATTACATCAGAACTCTTTCAATTGTCCCACAACATTCTCTAGATGTTTTGTCCCAAATGTTGTTGTTGTTGTTGTGTGCCTTCAAGTTGATTGCAACTTATGGCAACCCTATGAATCAGCGACCTCCAATAGCATCTGTCATGAACCACCCTGTTCAGATCTTGTAATTCAGGTCTGTGGCTTCCTTTATGGAATCAACCCATCTCTTGTTTGGTCTTCCTCTTTTTCAGCTCCCTGCAGTTTTCCCCAGCATTATTGTCTATTCTAGTGAATCATGTCTTCTCATGATGTGTCCAAAGTATGACAACCTCAGTTTCATCATTTTAGCTTCTAGTGATAGTTCTGGTTTAATTTGTTCTAACACCCAATTATTTGTCTTTTTTGCAGTCCATGGCATGCACAAAGCTTTCCTGCAACACCACATTTCAAATGAGTTGATTTTTTTCTCTTATCCACTTTTTTCACTGTCCAACTTTCAAATCCATACATAAAGATCGGGAACACCATAGTGTGAATAATCCTGACTTCAGTATTCAGTGATACATCTTTGTGCATTTGAGGACCTTTTCTGGTTCTCTCATAGCTGCCCTCCCCAATCCTAGCCTTCTTCTGATTTCGTTAATTTTCGTTAATGACTGTGCCGAGGTATCCTTGACAAGTTCATTGTCCTCATTGTCAACTTTAAAGTTACATAAATCTTCTGTTGCCATTACTTTAGTCTTCTTGATGTTCCGCTGTAGTCCTGCTTTTGTGCTTTCCTATTAAACTTTCATCAGCATTCATTTCAAATCATTATTGGTTTCTGCTAGTAGTATGGTATCGTCTGCATATCTTAAATTATTAATATTCAAGTACATGAAAGATTGTCACATAGAGGAGGGCCGGGATCTCTTCTCGATCATCCCAGAGTGCAGGACACGGAATAATGGGCTCAAGTTGCAGGAAGCCATATTTTGACTGGACATCAGGAAAAAACTTCCTAACTGTTAGAACCATACAACAATGGAACCAATTGCCTAGAGAGGTAGTGGGGTCTCCGACACTGGAGGCATTCAAGAGGCAGCTAGACAGCCATCTGTCGGGAATGCTTTGATTTGGATTTCTGCATTGAGCAGGGGGTTGGACTTGATGGCTTTATAGGCCCCTTCCAAATCTACTATTCTATGATTCTATGATTGTATGGTTTCTCCATATTCTGTCCTTACAGTAGCCTCTTGTCCAGAGTATAGGTTGCACATCAGGACAATCAGATGCTGTGGCACCCCCATTGCTTTTAAAGCATTCCATCGTTTTTCATGAACTACACAATCAAAAGCTTTGCTGTAATCTATAAAGCACAGGGCGATTTCCTTCTGAAATTCCTTGGTCCATTCCATTATCCAACACATGTTTGCGATATGATCTCTGGTGCCTCTTCCCTTTATGAATCCAGCTTGGACATCTGGCATTTCTTGCTCCATATATGGTAACAGCCTTTGTTGTAGAATATTGAGCATTACTTTACTTGCATGGGATATTAAGACAATAGTTCAATAATTACTGCATTCCCTGGGATCTCCTTTCTTTGGAATTGGGATGTATATTGAACGCTTCCAGTCTGTGGGCCGTTGTTTAGTTTTCCATATTTCTTGACAATTTTTTGTCAAACTTTCGACAGATTCAGTCTCAGTAGCTTGTAGCAACTCTATTGGTATATAATCTGTTCCTGGTGATTTGTTTCTTCCAAGTATTTTAAGAGCAGCTTTCACCTCACATTCTAAAATTTCTGGTTCTTCATCATATGAATGAAATCCTTGCATCTCTTTTATAGCATTCTTTGGTGTATTGCTTCCATCTTCCTTTTAATTCATCTCAGTCAGTCAGTGGGTTCCCCTGTTGATTATTCAACACCCCTGTTCTTGGTTTAAATTTCCCTTTAATTTCTCTAATCTTTTGGAATAAGGCTCTTGTTCTACACTTTTTGTTGTCCTCTTCTATTTCTATACAATAACTATTGTAATAGTTCTCTTTGTTCCTGCGTACCAGTCGCATTGTTGCATTTGGGTTCTAACCGTGTTTCTATCCCCTTTTGCTTTTGCTTTTGGTTTTCTTCTGGTTCTCTGTCAACTAAGTTTAAAGCCTCAAATCTGATCCTTATATGAACTGTATATTCTTCCGGAATGTTATTTAAATTGTATTTTGGCATTATGATTGCTTTGTTGTTCTTCCTTAGCTTTACTCTGATTTTTGATATGACCTGGTCTTGTTTTCGCAGAAAGTATGGAACTTCTCCATCTTCTGCTACCAATTTTATATATATAAGAAGAGGAATTGGAGAGATTTTACACAGAAGTACAGGAAGAAATTGATCACACACCAAAACAAGATGTGCTGATAATCATGGGGGACTGGAATGCAAAAGTAGGGGACATAGAAGAATTAGGAATTGTGGGGAAATGGGCCTTAGGAGAGAGAAATGAAGCAGGAGAAAGACTTATTGAATTCTGTGAAGCCAATAATTTGTCCCAAATAGGAACCTCAAAAATCAGTCATTTTGGCAAGACAGTTACTTTGTTTGGGGGGGGGATGCCTTCATTTTGATTGAGATGCTAAGATGATGAAGAGCCAGCAACTGTCATCTCCACTTTTCTAACTTCTAGAAACAAGTTTGTGTTTGCATGTTGTAATATTTATTAGCTTAGTAAGACACGTTGATGTTCATTTATGAAAGTAAGGCAATCTGTACATTCTAATATCTAAGTTGAAAGAAAGAAAGAAAGAAAGAAAGAAAGAAAGAAAGAAAGAAAGCTATTAGCCTTTGTTTGATTCCCCTTTCTTCATCAAAATTCCTTTAGCAGTCCTGGAATTTTAATTGTTTCATGAATGGATGGAAAGTTTCCCAGTATTTATTTATGACCTACATTCTCTGACCTGCATGAAAGACTCTCTCTCTCTCTCTCTCTCTCTGCCCCCTCCAACTCACACCCATCTGCTTTCACTCTGCTTGTTGTAGCTGCAGTTGTGTCTTTTGACATTTCATTTCTTTCATACAAGTTTGCCATTTTTGAAGAATAATCTCTGCCTGAAAGCTAAATCATGTAGCATATATCATACTGTGACATCTTTGGATGCATCCACAGATATTGTTTGAAGGCTGCCATCTAATTTGCCAAACAAACCAAGTCCAATGGCTTTTTTTTTAAAAAAAAGGGAGCAGATTGAATATTTTCAGAGAACGATCAAAAATTGTGATATGCTGACTGTATTGTACAGGCTTTGGTTGTTTTTGCTAGAATACATTAGTTCCTCTTTCGAAGCTTGTAGCATGCAAAAATAAAAGGTGCTTTGTGCAAAAATATAATCATGTCTAATATATTCCTGCGTGAGTAGAGTGCAATTGCAAATTAATTTGAATGAGAGATCAACCTGCCAGGCCCAGAAATGGCACCTTAAAAACTGTAGCATATAAAAATGCTTCGCATGGACATGGGTTATTAGAAAAAAATCTGTAGATGGGACATTTTTGCACCTAATAGTCAAACCCTGGGCATTAATTTCATCCCACAATGAGGCCAGAATCCCAGGACAGAATAAATCCAAGGGTGGTGGTTTAGTGTGTGTTTAGTGCTACTCACATCCTGTTTTAATTTGCATGGTTCACATGACATTACTGGCAAACAGAAGCTATCATACAGTTTCCCCCGTACCTCTGTATTAACCCAATCCTCTAATAATACAAAGAGGGAAGGAAAGAACATCTTCACTCTGTATCTCTAGTGCTTGCAGACACTGTGCTCCAATGCTTTTAGGTGGGTGTGTCAATTGTTCCCCTCCCCATGCTCACTTCCTTCTTCTCCCTTCATTCATTTCATTTCCTGAGGGCTGAAGAGCAACGTCTGGCTGCTCTCTTCCATTCTGCTGTCATTTTTATGTTGCTGCAGATGGTGCCTTTATTTCCTTTTCACCCTGACTTCTGTGCAAAAGCATAACACTGCTCAAACAAAGATTTGCATTTCAGCTGTATTGTAGCAGTGAAAATACAAATAATTGTACTTCTGGGTTTTTGTTGTTTTTTAAAATGAAACTAACTGGTAGAACAAATTGAGCATGCTCATTTGCCAGGCAACCAGAGGGAATGGAAATGTTACATTAGAGGGTATGCTTGCAGCTGGCATTGAGCCCTTACTTTGAACTGTGCAGAGAGAAAATGAAGGTAATAACAGCGTCTTTAGTATGAAGTAAAGCTCCCATGTGGATAAGCCCCAAGTTGTACATTGGACAGAAAAAATGTTTGGTGAGAGTTCCTTCTCCTCCTCTTCTGGTTCAGAACAAGGAAGGGGGCACTTCCACTTTTTTTGGGGGGGAGGAGTTGTTTATAAATGGAAATGTATCCCCAACATTCTGTCACTCTTTTGTGTGACCAAGTATTAGAATCCATGATGGGATGAAGGGCAAGAAGGTTGAGCCAGTGGGGGCTGGTCCTCTAGGGCTACTGGGACACTGCCCCACCAACCTCAGTTTACTCTCAGTCAGCCCTCACTTGCCTACCTCCTTACTTAAAACGAGTCCAGAGTGTGGCACTGCTTGTCAGCTTCCTCCTCCTTTGTCCCAGTGTTGCCCTTGCAAAACTCAGCAGGGAAGAGGGGTCAGAGCTAGCATTAGTTGGCTCTTCCTCTCACTGGCTCTGACTCCACTTGCTGTCAGCTCCTCTCCCTTCTGCCCTGCTAGTCCCAATGGGCATCAGCCATCACTGTGTTTAGCTCCACCCCAATGATGTTTCTGAGGAAATGTTATTCTTTTGTCCTATAAAAATGAATTGATTCTATTCGTTTTTTTAGGGAAAAGTGGAGTGATTCAGATGGTGCACATGGTGGAGTGAGCGCAATCTGTTCCCCACCCAACAATGGATGGCCCATCTCTCATATTTAAAACACAAGCATATCTCTCTACAAACTGGTACCAGCTTCAAGAAGGAGGAAGGGACTGCTGTCAAACCTTCCCTGTTCCTTCCACCTCTCCCCAGCAGCAGCCTGCTGGCTACTGGCAGAGCTATCGCCCCAGTGGTCCACTCTCAGCTGTAGAACCACCAGCACTCACCTCCCACTTTCTATCCTCCATCAGTTTTCTGGCTCCAAGAAGAGCCAGCAGCCCCAAAATCAGACATAGAGGGGGAAGAGGCAACTAGAAGTTTGTGAAACAGCTGCAAAACAACTCCTTCTGGTGGGAAGGCAGAGAGAAAGTTGGACGACTGCTGGGGGGGTCCTTAACAAACCTTTGCTCCAGCTGCAGAAGAAAGCCTTGCTCAGCTGCGAATGAAGAAGAGATATGGAAATGAAAGGAGTGTTGTGCTAAGGAGCCAGGGCTGATTCCAAAGGGTGGCCAGGTTGGGTACTGGCCCGAGGGCCCTACAGCTACAGGAGCCCCTGGGGGCCCCCTGAAGGGCCCTCCGCTCCCCTTCTGTAATCCATGGCACGAGCCGTACCGCAGATAGCAAGACATGAGCTTCTGAGCCACCTGCTGCTGCTGCCGCCGCCCGCCACCCACCACCATCCCCCCCGCTTCACCTACCTTTCTCTGCTGTTCTCTGTGGCTGTGCACACTCCGCATGCAGGTTTGCCATCAGTCAATATGGCAGCTGAGGTTTCTGTAAGGGACTGAAGCCTCTGCCACCATCTTGGTTGATGGCAGCAATGTGCGCACTGCGTGCCATCAACCAAGATGGTGGCAGAGGCTTCAGTCCCTTATGGAAACCTCAGCCACCATCTTGATTGATGGCAACCCTGTGCGCACAGTGTGTGCAGCCACAAAGAACAGCAGAGAAAGGTAGGTGAAGCGGGGATGGTGGCGGCAGCGGTGGCAGGTGGCTTGGAAGCTCTTGTCTTGTGATCCGCGTCACAGCTTGTGCCATGGATCACAGAAAGGGAGCGGAGGGGCCCGGGGCAGGCTGATGCCCAAGGGCCCTGGCATTCCTGTAGCCAGCCCTGTAAGGAGCACACCATCCTGGTGTATGTGTATGTCAGTGGCTGTATTAACATTTCCCAACATGTTTGTCTTTAATGAACCATCTCCCCAGAATCTCCCTTCTTTAGTAGTTGCAGCCTCATCTGTCAGTAGATTGTTTCTCTGCCCTGGAAATGGAAAAAGAGGGTGCACTGCAAGGTCTTGGCAGAGATCTGTGGCTAAGTCTCGACCCTTCACTTTGATGCTCATGCACAGGCTTCCTCCCTACAGAAATCTATGCCAACCCATTTTTGTCCAGAGGCGTATACCAAGATACAGTGGTACAACTCCACTCCCTGGTCATAATGAGAATTATACAGCCACAAGAGTATAATGCCACTCTGATGCTTCCCATAACCTCATTTCAAAACAAAACCTTACCAAACTTATAGTCCTGAACTCAGAAAACCTTGCTTGACAACCCTCTCAATTTTCATGGTAATATACAAAACAGAGAGATTTGAGAGTTCAAAATGTAAAAAGAGAGGGAAAAACCAGACCACTTTTGGACTTTTTTCTGTCAGAGTTTTCATAATCTGTTGAAATTCATTAAAAAATCAGCCATGTGCACAGAGTACCTGTAATCCTATTACTGACCTTGCCCCAATTAAAAATGCCTGGCTGATTTTTAATTAATTCAAGAAATTTAGCATTGAACTCAATGATAAGCCCGGGCATGCTCAGTAAGAACCAACTGTCAGTGTTCTAAAAGCCAGACTCACAGCTGCTGGGCTTGGCTAATCAGGAGGCCAGACCCACACCAGACCTTTATTACACTCTAGACAGTCATGGCTTCCCTCAAAGAATCCTGGGAAGTGTAGTTTGTGAAGGGTGCTGAGAGAAGACTCCTTTTCCCCTGACAGAACTCCAGTAGCCAGAGTGGTTTAACAGTTAGCAGCTCTGTTTGAAGCTCTGTGAGGGGAACAGGGTATCTCCTAGCAACTCTCAGCACCCTTCATAAACTACAATTCCCAGGATTCTTTGGGAGAAGCCATGACTGTCTAAAGTGAAATAAAGTTCTGGTGTGGATGTGACCAGGGACAGGTTTGGTTTAAATTTGTGTGGGAGACTACATGTGCCTGCTATAGAATAAAAAGTGGGGGAAACCCTGACAAAGAATGATACTGTTCACAATGTTTTCCTTTTAGAAAGGAAAGGGACTTCCCCTCTGACCAGTGCCCACCCCCTCCCCTCCCCCTCCTCTTCCTGCCCTCCTCCCCTCCCTGCCCTTCCCTCAGGTCAGTTTCACCTATCCTAAGCATGATTGCACAGGAGTAAATCCCACTGAACTCAAAAATCAAACCTGCCCTCCACTCTTCCTCCCCACTCCTTGCACCTGTTACCAAATTCTTCCAAGCTACACAGGAAGTGGATTGGACTGTGAAAGATCAACCCAAATTGTGCTTGCGTTTTGTCAGATTTGTAGGGCAGTACAATATCTCACAGAGGAGGTCAGGTCTCCTGCTCCCCTGGTGCATTCACTATAGCTGCCCAATTTCCCTGCTTTTTAAAGTTTGATAGAAATATCTGTTGGCTATAGGTACATTCTTAAACTGCAAGGTTTTTTGATTATTAGTGAATACCCCTTCATACCTACAATGCATGAACAAATAATAATTCATAAATTAAGGGATTACATAATGTGTATGTGTGTGCATGCACGTGTGTGTTTATAATGATATTAATTTCAGAATGGGATGAGGTGACCATTTAAAATCAACCAGTTTTTTGGCAGGTTTTTAAAAATATTTTGTCTTTATTTGCACAGATTCCCTGTGTTCTGATGCTCAACTTCCTCATAAAAATATCTACTTTTAAAATTGCCATAAATTCAGAGAGGCAAGAAAACGAACAGAAAACCTTCTGCATAAACACAACAGGGAAGAAGCATTATGCTATTTTGACTTCCTGTATCCCTTAAAAAAAGAAATCAACACATTAAGAGCTGTAAATGTGGGTGCATTTTACATTTGAAAGCGGCAGAAATATGTGCTTCCACAAAATTGAGTGAAGTGACCATAGCTATTGTAGCTTCTCTTTTGATAGTAAGCAGAAAAATGGAACTTAATTTGAGCGCAAACACAACCCCATGTGAAGTAAAGCAATAAAACACAGCATGCCTTTGAACAGGGATTTTCTCTTTCCACTGAGTAATTGACACAAACTGTAATCCTAGATAGTGCTGCCAGTCAGTGTAGACAAGACTAAACTAGATGGACCAATGCTCTGACTCAACATAATGTAGCTTCCTATGTTTCCCGGAGTCCAAAAATTCTAGTATAATCTTCTGATTAGCGATGGGTAGATCATTCTATTTTGGTTTGTGTCAATTTTGCAAGTGATTATTACAAGCTCCGTTTTATCCCATTTCCATATTAATCAGTTGTGTGGGTTTTTAATGCATATTTAAATCTGTATTTTATGTAAATGTACATTTCTAAATGTAGTGTATCCTAACATAGGATTTTAATGCATTTTTCTACTTCTTTTTTTAAAAGCTGAGGACATATTGTAAAGTTTGGATAAGTGCAAAATGCAAGGGATGATTACATTCAGATCTGTGCCTTAGTCCAAGAAGTGAGGATCCGGTCGTTTGCACTGAACTCAGAGAAATCAAATTCCTCCAGTACCCTTGCATCTGACCATCCTGATATTGGTCCACAGAGGATCAGGGATGAGAACAAAGACATTGAAGGAGGTAGAAAGGTGCAATAAAAATGTCCCTCTTCAATGTGTTTGTTTTATTTAAATTGTGGGAAGATGACAGGACAGGGGAGGGGAGGGGAGGAAGAATTTCCAAGGCAGAGTATCTAGTGATGGAGGTATAAGCTCCATGTAAAGCCAAATATAGAGTGAGAGGTGGGGAGGGACTAATGATTATTTGTCACTTTTCAGAGAGAACTTTGGGATTAAGTGTGGAGTATGTGGGACAGAGGCCAATTAAAGCATGTGTTTGTTTTCCCCAAACATTAAGACATTATCTTGATTTGTCTACACATCTTCCTGAAGGATTGCAGCAACCCACCCCACTTTCCCAACTATGGCAGCAAATGATAACGATGTGATTTTGCCTAGCAGGGAGTGGGGAGAGTTAACTGGGTGGGTCCAGGGAGTGGCATCTGCCTTGCACTGTTAGAAGGTGGTGCCTGCAGCCTTCAAAGAGCTGGTAGTGATCTCCCTGGACCTAAAGGTTTATGACAACTCCCATCCAGGCCAATATTGCCTTCCTGGGCAAGGTGCTTGAGAGTTTGATGGCCAGCTTCAGAAGATATTAGAGGAAATGGATGATTTGGACCCATTCCAACCTAGTTTTAGGCTGGGGTTTGGTCACCCTGATGAATGACTTCTTTGGGAGATAGACAGCAGTAGTATGACCCTGTTGATTCCCCTGGATTGCTCTGCAGCTTTTGATATCATCAACCATGGTATCTTACCAGACAGACTCTATGGGATGGGAGCTGGGAGCACGGTGTCATGATGTTTCCATTCCTACTTGCAGGGTCGATGCCAGAAAGTGGCATTGGTGGACTTCTGCTCTACTTCATGGCAGTTGCTGTTGAATGCCACAAGGCTGTATTTTGTCCGAGGCATTTTGTGTATGTGTGTGTGTGTGTGCACGTGTGCACTCTGGGGACAAAGATTTAAAGACCTCCACCCCTACACTAGGGTCCACAGCAGCTCCCCCATGCTGACTTTTTTTAAAGCGGACAGGATGGAGCTACATGACTAATGTCACATACAGATTGGCTCTCACTAATGTCATGCTGCACTGTTAAAATTAAGGCTTCAGTCCTACTTGCCTGGAAACAAGGAAGTTCCATTGATCAGTGACATTCATTTCCGAGTAATTGTGCTTAGGATCTGGGTTCAAATATATGTACAAAAGCAGGGGTGGCTAATATGTGGCCCTCCAGATGTTACTGGGATATATCCCTCACCATCCTTGACCATTGGCCATGCTGGCTGGGGGTGATGGGAGTTGGACTCCAACAACATACAGAGGGCCACAGGTTATCACCACCATTGTACTAAGGAATGCACAGATACATGAGCAGTGTGCACAGACATCCAGACTGATACCTTGTTTGCCAAATAGATCAATACACAAATCCTAACTTGTTCATAATAAAAAAAACGTTTCAGGAAGGAGTCATGGAATGGACATTTTGAAAAAGACTTTGAGCTATGAGAGTTCAGGTGACACCAATTGATCAGTTCTTATTGTTTTGTTTTCTCTAGCCACTCGGCTGCACCATTACCGGAAAACTTCTTTTGTGCGGCAGTTTCAGTTCTATGGTTGACTTGGCTTGAGTGGAGACAATAGAAATCAGGGTATTAACAATCAGCACACTAATGGAACCATTCTTATATACACATAATGAAGATAGTTTCCTGGTAACAAGCAAATTGGACAAAATTCTCACACAAGCTTTGTGGCAAAACCCTGTTATTCAGATTTGGGAACCAAAACTCCCTGTCAAAATATTTAATATTGGTAACTCTTTCCTTTGTGTTGGAAAGTATGTAGACTTAATGGAGGGAAAATGGGCAGATCTGTTACAAGACTGTGGAAATAGTTGCTGCTTTGTTTCTGAAAAATGCCCAGTAACGGCTGGGGAAATGTGGAAAACATTAAGGGGGGGAATTGTAGCTGATTGTTTCACCACTATAGCACTACTTTGTGGGACAGCAATATCTTAATAATGAAGATTGTTTTGCTTGGTGATTGGGGTTCTTAATTTGTCCTACAGCTCCAGCAGTTAGAACAGTAATTTTGCTATCTTGCTGCCAAATGTGTATGCCTTTTTTTTCTCTGATAATCACCAGTCCTTTTCTTTTTGTTATGGGTTGTTTACTGACACTGCAGGCTTTTAGGGCCTCTCAACTACCTCCTAGGTTGTATCTTCATACAGCTTTAACTACAGACTTCTATACCACAAGACTTCACACTGCAGATTAAAACACAGATTATCAACAAAATGAACCTACTACAGCGGATGAAGGAAAATAACTGGCCCTTAAGCCGCTAGGACTGCAAATATGTGTCTTTGATTATAGTAGCCAGAATCCAGACCCCAGTTCTGCAGTAGGCAAGGCACAACTCAGAGCATTCATCCCACTGCACCCCATCAGGGCCGGCTCCAAAGAGCAGCCATGTGGGACCCTGAGGGGGCCCTCCGCTCCCCTTCTGTGCTTCACGGCAGGGATGCATGCACGCGTGTGCCATGAGCCAAGATGGCAGCAGAGGCTTCAGCCCCTTTGAGAAACTTTGGCTGCCATCTTGGTTAAGGGCAGTGCTGCGCATGCAACTGCACAACAGCAGAGAAAGGTAGGTTGCAACAAGAGAATGGTGGGGGCTCCGGAGCTCTCGGCATGTGATCCGCGGCAGTGATCCTGCCACAAATCGCGGAAGGGGAGTTGCGGTGCAGGCTTATGCCCAAGGGGCCCAGCCTGTCTGGGTCCAGCCCTGCACCCCATGTACATCCTTTGGGTTTTCCAAAATATCAGTGCCTACAATCCAGATCACAAGTGGCTGAGAAGCCAGGTTAGCATTCTCTCAAAGACCTAGAATTTTACTAGCCTCGAGGCCTTGTTTCAGCCATCACCAGGCCAGCTAGGAAATGGTGGCACCTTAGGGTTGCCAGGCTCAGGGCCTGAGAATGATTCTGTATCTTTAAGAGAAGAGACAATTCAGCCAAGTGCAGGTTTTCTTGCAACACTGTAATGGGAAAAACCACAAGGTGGAATTCTCCCTCCCCCCTGCACAACTTTTAAAGATACAGAAGACCTCTTGGAGGCCGGGCCTGGCAACCAAGAAGTCTTCTGTATCTTTAAAAGTTGTGCAGGGGGAAGGGAGAATTCCACCTTGTGGTTTTCCCCATTACAGTGTTGCAAGAACCCCTGCACTTGGCTGAATTGTCTCTTCTCTTAAAGATACAGAATCATTCTCAGGCCCTGAGCCTGGCAACCCTACACCTGATAGTACTGAAGCCCTCCATTGGGCAGCAGCAGTTTCTGGTTTGTGATTCTCTCTGTACCAACTGTCAGAACTCCTGCAAAGTTCCAGCCATCCAGTTGTTTGCCCCAATTTCCAATATGCATGATGACTTTATTTGTATGATATTCTTTTCTGAAAGATCATGTGAATTAGGCTATCAAGCACACAGTCTTTAATATGGAACTTCTGTCTCACATGCAATGCTATTTTTCCCCAACCTTCTGCCCCCCCAATGAAAAGAGCATTTTCTCCAACTAGTCAACTCTAATACATTATTTTAATTGATTTTAGCAGTGTGGATAGCTTTCTGCATCTTCGTGTTCTTGTTTGATCTACAGTGCACTCTTACAGACGGCAGCCCTAGATTGTAGATTTACTGGGTGTATTTTATACGGGTGTGTTAAGCCACTCCAGAGGCATGATTGATCTGAAAGTGGTGCAAAATAAATAGGCTAATAATGATGATGATGATAATCTGTAGAAAACTTAGCAAAAGTGGTATAGACTTTGGATCTGAATGAAAGCATTCTACCAAGCTTTTGATATTTTACCCCATACCTGATGGGGTCTCCTTCAGTAGCTTATACCACTCACACACATTTTGTTCCTGCTGGTCTTCACTGAAACTGCAGCAAAACTGCACTGTCCCCCCCCCCGTTTTTTGTATTTTTGATCCACACTTATTGCCTTTATGGCATACTGTGTATCCTTTTTTTTGGCATCAAAGGAAGAGAGATGCCATAAAATTGCCCTTACTTTCACAAGAATAAAATGCAATGTACAAGGCAATTTTTCCTTTCTCCCTATACAGCAGTTATTGTGATGTATATTTTAAAATACCATTAAATATATATGAGAAGAAGCAGGCATTCTGACATCTAATACAAACACTATTTGTTTTACACCAGGGTTTATATATTGCACCAATAGACCTGACCACTTCTTCCTGTTTATATGATTCCTGTGCAACTTCAGCTGGGGCTTTGGCCAAAAGCAGTGACTAATTTTAAAAGTGAGCGGTGTCAGGGTTTAAATATGCTTGGCAGTCAGGAAGCCTTTCTACTTAATCCCCAGTATAGGTGGGGTTTGTTTGTAGAATAGCCAGCTCTTGAAACAAAAATAAGGTAGAACCCTGAGAAGATGTTTTAATAAAAGAGGGAATTTCAGCAGGTCAGCTTGTCACTGTTTAAGCGGCAGGAGCTCTCTGTCCGCTTTTGTGCCTGGCCACTCAAGTCGGTTTGGGGCAGATCATATCCATTTTTTGTGGGTCTAGAAATGAGCCCAGTACAAAAGTTGCATATTCACTTATGGTGTACAACTTGAAACACACATACACACTAAGAGGAAAATGGCTTGCTCCCTTGCTTTTCTGGCAAATATCCAGCTCAGTGATAATTCTTTGCATGCACAAGTTCCCTGACTCAGTCTCTGTCATCTCCAGTTAACAGCATCTCAGAAAGACCTTGGTTAGCCATTGCTAACTGGAGAACACAGCGCTGGTCTAGATGGGCCAAGCAGCTGATGTAGAACCAGACAAAGGCTATCAACTCTATCATTATGTTCCCACAGTGGTCAACCAAATGTTTATGGGAAGTCTCATATGAACCTAGCAGGGAGTAAAACACATCCCATATTTGCTTTGCATTTGTAGATACTTCATCCTATGGGCTCTGGAAGGGGGGATGTTCATAGGTACGTAGATGGCCACCCAAGAGCCAATTTATTTATTACTTATTTATTAAATTTATATCCCACCCTTCCTTCCAGAAGGACCCCTGGGCGGCAAACAAAAACACTGAAAAACTCTAAAACATCTTAAAAACAAAATACTTTAAAACATATTAAAACAAACATCTTAAAAAACATATTAAAACATCTTTAACAAATCTTTAAAAGGAAAAAAAAAGAACAGCTTTAAACATTTTAAAAAGCAATTCCAACACAGACTGGGATAAGATATCTACTTAAAAGGCTTGTTGAAAGAGGAAGGACTTCAGTAGGCACTGAAAAGAAAACAGATGGTGCCTGCCTAATATTTAAGGGGATGGAATTCCAAAGTGTCAGTGCTACAACACTAAAGGTCCTCTTCCTATGTTACACGGAACAGACCTCCTGATAAGATGGTATCTGCAGGTGATCCTCACCTGCAGAGTGTAGGATCAACTGGGTATATAAGGGGTAAGATGATCTTTCAGGTAACCTGGTCAATATGATGCAGTGGTTCAATTTTTCTGTTGGCTATGAAGCTCACTGGGTAACACTGGACCACTCACTATCTCTCAGCTTAACCTACCTCCCAGGCTTGTCCTGAAGGTGGGTGAGTGGGTGAGTGGGTGAGTGGGTGAGTGGGTGAGTGGGTGAGTGAGTGAGTGAGTGAGTGAGTGAGTGAGTGAGTGAGTGAGTGAGTGAGTGAGTGAGTGAGTGAGTGAGTGAGTGAGTGAGTGAGTGTGTGTGTGTGTGTGTGTGTGTGTGTGTGTGTGTGTGTGTGTGTGTGTGTGTGTGTGTGAGAGAGAGAGAGAGAGAGAGAGAGACAGAGAGAGAGAGCCATGCATACTGCCTTGAGTTAATTCAAGAAAGGTAGCGTGGCCAGGTGCAAGAGTGGACTGGGCTCATGCATATTTATTAAATGCATGACAAGCTACACCTCCTGGAAGTCCCTCTTCTACACAATTGTCAAAGGAGTAGAAATCAGAATGAAAGGAGGTGAGTCAGCCACTAAGAAGACTCTTCTCAGCAGCTAACACTCTCACCTTTCATGCTTATTGGCTTCTAGGAATGTCTGCATCACCAAAGAACTCATTCACCAAACAGCAAAAAAGAAAAAAAAGGAAGAAAAGAATGGAAGAGGGTGTGGCTGTGTCTATCATGAAAGGACCCTCCACTTCTGAATTTGCCACTACACTACTTCCTGAATACATCTACTCTTCTCTAGGCTTTTGGTGATGCTTATCTTGGTATTCTGGCACAGTTTGGTCGGGGCGTTAAGAGCCCTGCAGTACACCTGAAAACAGAAAGGACAGGAACCTTGCTCAAGACATCTCCTTTTGTTCTGACTCTTTATGTGGGCTGACTATAGAGGGCTGTGCATTAGTGCTGGTTCCAGAATTTGCTTTCCTGCCCCCAGAACAAGGCACCTTCATTTTATTCCTTTTAAAAATGCTTCTTTATAAATAAAGTGGAGACATCAGCAACACTTCCCCATCCCATTCCCGGTACTGTGATCACCTGAAAATAAATGCCAAAGCCTAACTCTTCACACCTTTCAGGTTTTAGCACAAATGTAATTAATTGTTTTGATTGCAAGCCTCCCCAACTGCACATTTTTAAATGAGAAGCCAATATATCCTCTGCCTCGCATATCAGCTATAGAAGTTTAAACAGAATTGCACACAAGACTAGCCTTAAATGGTTTGGAACTTTAAGCAAAATAAGCGTTTCAATTAATGGGAGCCGTTTTGCACTGGTCCCTGAAGTTACTATCTTTAGAAAAATATGGGGACATGATCTGGCCAAAATTGGGGTCTTGTGGATTCCATTAAGGGCCTCCCTTCCTGTCCCTGCATGATCAAAAAACTAGGCAAAACATTAAAATAGTGTTCCCAAACACTGGATGATCCTGGAGCTACAGGCCCCACTAGTAGGCTCCTTCTTACTACATCACTCTGTGCCTTGTTGATTTCCAAAATGGATCTTCTTAATTTGCCCAAATTTCCATCACATCAACCATAATTGCCTGCTGCTGTCTCCCACAGAGAGAGAAGCTCTGCGCAAATTGGGTGTGTAGTATTAAGGCATGAATTGTGCTTCTTTTGAATAATATCCCAGCTTTTCATGGTCCACCATGAACCATGAACAAACTTTAGGATGCTGTAAAGCTTTCAGACTGCATTCCAGGGAGCCCTCGGGGTCTTCGGAAGCACAAGATTGTCAACAAGAGCAGGCAAGCTTTTCTGAAAGACAGCAACTTGCCTGTTATTATTTGATTTTACTTTGTTTTATGAAAATAGTTATGGTCTTTATAGCTCTTCCCCTAGCATGCCCGGCTGCAGAGGAGCCTTAGTTGTGTTGTAAGGTGCTCCATGCATAACAGCATGGGCGGGGTGTTTCTAGGAGCAAAGTTGAAACACAAATTCCCTTGTTATGTTTGCTTTATTGCCAGGAAGCGTAATGTTGCTTGCTAGCAGATGGAATGTGGTTATATTTATAGTATTGAAAAGGAGTTGTTTGCTGTGATTTTTGTTTGTTTGATTATTTTTGTTATTATGAAATTGACCCTGTAATTGCTGTTCACTTTGTTTGTAAGCCACTTTGAGCACAATCTTTTGTGAAAAGGTGGCATACGAATATGATGATGATGTATAATGATAGGCGCACAGGCTGTGTCAAGTGGAATGAATGTGCACCCAAGAATGTTCCAAAATCTTTTGCAATGTGCAGGGATTCCATGGCAGACTAGGCGTGGAAAGATCTGTCTGTTTTGGTCTCAGTTTCTCATTTTTCCAGGGTTAAATTCAGTTCTCTACTTTTCTACAGTGATCTGTGATTTTTTTTAAAAAAAAATCCTCATGAAAATTCTCCATCATTTTAGTGCGAATTTCTCCAAATAAACACATTTTTTGTAGGCAGTTTTGACAAAGGTACACATTTTTGCTAGCCATTTCTCATCATTTCATGCCTTTTTGCATGTTATTTTCACTCAAGTGTTCATTTTTATGCACACTTTCCCCTAATATATTCATTTTTGTAAATGTTATTTAGTTGGCGAACTACATCCCAAAATTCTAATAAATGTGAATTTCGAAGGATGGCTGTGTTGCGGTTCTCATATTGTTTAGGAAATGGCAAACATGATAAATTCTGGTTGAAATGCAAACTGAACTGAAATTCTCACCCATCCCTATGATGGACTATGGAACGAAGTTCTTCAGAAAGTACATTGATAGGGAAAGAGCTCCTGGAAGGTAGAAAGTTTGAAAATCCTTCGTATAACCTACTGTTTCCCTTCAGTATTCCAAAGAACCTGCACAGTTTAGTAATCTTATAGTGTCTGTTAATACAAGCATTTACCGAAACATGCACACACAAGCTTTAAAGAGGCATTCCGCCTCCCCCCCAAAAAACCTCAGGGGTCTGGTTGGAACATACAATGCTTGTAAAATATGTTGCAATGATAATAGTCCTTCGGTACCACTGTATGGTTAGAAACAAAGGATTAATAATTTTTATGCAGCCAAAGGCCACTACTTCTCTTATTTTTAACCTCCATAGTTCATAAGATCCTGCTGCTTAGACAGAACAGGGGGCAAAGAATGAATAATAAGGATGGGTGGATCTTGTCTCTTTCTGGTCTGTGTCTATAATTAATCAGAGAATTATACAGCAATTGTGCCCCAAATATGATTTGTTTGCTAGCTGCTTGAAGTGGGATGCCATCCTTCTCAGGCTGACTTAACCCCCCCCCCCCTTTTATAACAGGCATAACTAAGTCTGGCCTAATTTGGGATGAAACTATCCCACTTCCATTTTCTCTCTCACACTCACTTTCAAGCATTTTGACAGCTGCAAAAGATAAATCAAGGCTCTACACCAGAAAGACAGATATTCGATTAACCTTCAGTTGGTTGAGTGGCACCTTTTACTAAAAGGCCATACAATGGTAATAGCTATGGTATGTGAAGCACTCTTAATGGGCCATTTCTGATTACCAGGTAGTTGTGGCAGGGTTAGCAGGATCATGCATGTCCCACCCACTCTGAAAGCCTGTCTCACCCCTAAGCCTGCCAGATTCCCCACATAAAATCTGGAAACTGAACCCAGAAATCAGGCAGACACATGTTGGATTTTGTGGGTCTAGTTAGTACACACATAAAGCCCTCATGTACAGATGTGGAGCAGGACAGGTGGGCCACAAACTGCAGCCACAAAGCTACCACATTTGGCAGAGTCATCCCAATATTGTGGCGCCGAGAGCATTTGGGGGAAGGATTTCCCCTCAAAAGCATATGCCTGTGTCATCCTGTCGAAAGCTGCTTGCCTTTTTTAGGGTGGCAGGGAGGGCGGTAACAAGGGTAAGTGAGAAGCGTCATCTTTCCTTTTGTGTGTTGGTTTCTCAACACATGCGTTGCATGAGTCAATACGGCATTCCCAGTTGGCATTGAATCACAATGAAAGGGGGGGTCAGGGTAATAAAAATGTTATGTCCAGCTGATGTACAGGCTGCAGCCATGACTGCCCCTTCTTTTTCCAGGAAGAGGGCTGAACAGATTAAATCAGACTGGGTGAGTGAGACTTCAGGCACAGAACCTTTTTCTTCTATAAGGTGAGCCCTTATCAGAGCTCTCCTCTCTGTGCCCTCCTCCTTCATTCACTTGCAAATCACTGTGTAGTGTGTGCTTGGCACAGCCAAAGTCCCGTCCCCCCCATTCTCAAACACGCACATCCTCTCCAGATCTTCCCCACTCATTCCCGAACCCTCCTCACACTGAGCACTGACTGCAGCCTCAGCAGCAGCAAGAGCTCTCCATGCGTGAGGGACGTTTCTTATTAATCAGGGGGTGCGGAACAGAAACCAATCAGATAGAGGGTACCTTTGGCTTCGGTTTCCAAGCTGCCTAAGTTAAAAGTGATGCAGAGAGACACACACAGAGGGAGAGAGAGAGAGTGGGAGAGAAAGCCCTGAGTACAGAAAGGCATCCCTGGAGCTAACTGTTTAACAGGCAGTGGAGAGGATAGAAGGCACTAGAGCAGCTGCGGACCAGCACAGCACTAAGCAAAGCTACCTTCACTTTCACTGGGGAGAGAAGGTGAGTTGTTTTCTTCTATTAGCCTTGGATTCACAAACAGACTTTCATTTCCAGGGATATTGGAGGTTGTATTTCTGAATATCATGCTTGGCTTCACCTTCCTTTTTGGAGGTGTGTGGGGGGGAGTAAGGAAAGAAATAAAGATATACGACTGAGAACGGTAAAGTAGATGGCACAGAGAAGGCTGTCATGCATTGCTGAAAGTTGAAAGGTGTGTTTCTATTCCCCCCTCCCTATCCCTTTGACAGATGGTAAGTTAGCCAGCCGAAAGGGTGCTGTATTCAGCACAGCAGGGTTGTTGTTGTTTTCTTCTGTTTAATTCACACACTTTTATTTCTTCCATTCAATATTTCTCTATGGGGACCATTTCCTCTCCTTTCCAGGAAAGAAATGTTAAATCCCTGCTCAGTGCAGCCTCTGTTGTTTTGACCCCCCCCTTTTTTTTTTAAAGATTCGTGTAGAACTCAAGAAAAAAGGATAGACAAGGAGCGGATTGAAAACATTAATTTGTACAGCACAGCAGATGGATGCATTTCAAAGGGCAAATAAGGAAAATGAGTATTTAATGCAATGTTGGAACAAAGGGGGTGGGGGAACTGACACACAGTTGATTTGTACTGGAGTATTCCTCACATTGATCTTGAAACAGAAAAGGCAAAATACTTCTTGTCATTTTGACGTGTCAAGCTTTCAAGCACCACAGAGCTCTTCTGCAGACATCCTGATCACATATGTGGATGTTTGCATTAAAGGTAAAGTCACCAAACCAGATCCCAACCTCACCCTAGGTTACTGAGCCATTTTTGAACAGAAGAATAGTCGAACAGAGTCAGGAAGGCATGAAAATATCCTAGTCAAAACATATGCTTTTCAAGAGTCTGAGTCATCTGAAAGGGCAATGAGCTGACAATTCTCCTGCCACCAGTTTTCTTTTCTTTTTTCTTTTCAATGACACATGCAAGAAACTACATGATGGCATCACTCCAGTTTCCCAGAACATCCAGGTCTTGAGCAAAGAATGATGGATGTGGACTGTAAAGGGAATCAATATCCTCTGCAATTGTATGGGCAGTCTGTGCACTGGAGTCATTCATCCTCTGGCAAGCGGTTTTAAATAATGGCTCAGGATAGAAATGAACAGGGGACTTGTTTGGGATCATTTTCATTTGCACCGGCTGAGTTTGGACAATAAGGAGAATACCTGACTGCTGATGAAGTTGGGTATTGGGGTGGGATTATCTCCAAAAGTGTTTGTGCACAGAACATAATCTAGGTCTTCATGACAGAACTTGGGAGAGGGAGGAGCAGCAGCATTTATGGTGAAACTTTGAATACTGTTCTTTTAGGCACAATGGCTATACTTGGTTCTAATGATATTTGCTCACTATTACTGCAAATGGCAAGTATGGCAGATTTTGGAACTTTTTTTAAAAAAAACCACGTTACTATAAATGAAACACAACACTTCCCCAGTCCAAAGCAGGCTTCCACACCTCTGTGTGTGTGTGTGTGTGGGGGGTCATTGGGAATATTATTTCTGTCTCTATTATGTTTGTTATTCTTTTATCTGTAAAAACAAAGTTAAATAAAATACTTATATACAAAAAGAACCACAACTGTAAATCAGACATTCATCCAAATATGGGAATTTTCTATAGACACTGTGTACTTTCAATGGGATGTACATGTGAATGCATCTTCCCATCCACATATGGACAATGATGTGCATCCTATTGAATGTAACAAGCAACTTTTTCATTATGATTTCCAGTGGTGGTTCCTAATGCACGGGCAGCAGTTTGCTTCCACATGCGGATCAGTTTCTCAGGATCAGCATAATGTCATATCGACATTAAGGTATGGACTAGGTTGTTTTTGTGCCATGGGTATTGACAACCAAAGAACAGGGATTCAAGGATGAGATTGGTTATTGGCGAGTTTTGTTAGCAATAACATGAAACTTTACACAGAAACATGCATTCCATATAGTCAGATAATCATAAAAACAGCAGCAAGTACATCAAGGCTAGAATAAGCAATCTTAATTTTAAACAAGGCAGAATATATTAGTCCCATATGGCAATACTGTACATAAAACTGGGAATGGTTTGAGATTTATTTGGCATTTTTCCTTTCTCCCCTAGATTTGAGTAAAACAAGGTAGTAAATCTGGATTTAGTCAAAGTGACAAAAGAGAGTCTGTAGTGCGTATTATTTTGGCAAGAGAGAGTAGGCAACACAAATTTAAGAAGGGAGACCAATCAAGGGCAAAATAAATCCTACACAGTTCTTTTTGAGCCATATTTTCAAGGCCGAAAGTTGGAAAATTTTTGCCAGCTTCATTGACCATTATGAGCAAGCAATAAAATGCCAATGATTTCAGGATAACAGCTGGGTTATTGGAATGTGGATGCCCTCGTCAACCTGACTAAGTTTCCAAAAGCAATGTAACATACTTAATTGGTTACCCAGGGAAGAGAGGAGTAAATTAGAAGTAAATTAGATCAGTTTGTGAGAGGCAGAGAAAGAAATTTAACAAAATCTGGCATAGCAGTTATGAATCCCAGTCTTTCATACAGCTAGAAGCATGGTGCTGGCAGATACACAATGGGATTATGTACACCTGTGCCCTGCAAAACTAATCTGTCAATCTCAGTTTCTCTGTTTCTCATTTTGCCAGTCTTTAGTTCAATTCACCACATTTCTGCATCAGTTTTTAAAAAGTCCTCATGATAATTCATCAGAATTTTACTGTACGTTTCTCCTAATATACACGTTTGTGTGCACTTTTGCCTAAAGTGTACATTTTGCAAGCTTAGCATGTATTTCTGTATGCTATTTCCACAAATGCATGCATTTCTATGCACACTTTCCCCTAATATGCACACATTTTTGCATGGATCTTTTGACTGGAGAACTGTATCACAAAATCCGGAGCAGTGCAAATGTTGAAGGACTGCATTTTGGTTCACATATAGTTTCAAGGAGTGCAAATTCACACTGAAATGCAAACGGAACCAAATTCAACCCCCCATTTCCAAGACAAACTAATGACTATTATATATTTAACAAATCCCTTGCAGATGCCCACCCAAAAGCCTCCAAAGGAGATTCCACAATATCCTCTTTTAGCATATTCCAGGCTGTATTTGAAAGTAGTATGACTCATTCATAATGTAGTATCACCATTATTTAAAATATTGTACAATATGCCAGGCAGTGATGTCTTGAGTTGAAACAGGGTTGTCTGCCTTGAAATAGGCCAGAGTGATACATTGAGTGGTCCATCCAGTTTATATGAAAGCTACTTTTGTTGTCACAAATGGTAATATCACCAAGACCTCATGGCAGAATTGAGGGCAAGTATAAGAAAATGAAATTCACCAACATGAATCAAAGAAATGTAGATCTGATAGCAGTGTCTCTTGGTTCTCAGGTTCTGCCAGTTAAGATTATTTCATTCATAAACAGTGGATGCTTCTATGTTGTCAACTTTACTACCTTTTTAGTGGTATAGTTATTAGATGACCTGTATCTACCATGTAATTGTCTGTAACTTCCTACTCTTATAAAGTTTTGGTAATGCCTGATGGTGAAGATTGTGTATTTGTGTTCCGTGTTCCCCCACTTCCACATTTCCTTAATGAAGATAAGTTAATGATGTATAGCATTTTTAATCATTTTGCATACATTGGGTTTTTTATGTATTATTTATTTATTTATAAACATAGTTGTATGCCACTAGTTCATTTCAAAAACATCAAAGCCATTTGCAACAAATAAAAACCATATAATAAAAGCCATTAAAAATATAGTCAAAACAAGTTCAACTATTTCAGAGAGACATCTTCTTAACTGCCTGCATAAGCCTGTCAGAACAGAAAGGTTTTCAGCAGGCGTGTCTGCTGAATCCCTATGTTAAAGCTTTCCAGATAACTGGCCTGATGACACTGAATGCTTGAATTCATGTTGATGTTAAATAGCCTTGCCAACTAAGGTAACACTCAGCACCACTCTTGCAGATGATCTCAGTAATGGAGGCAGTCCCCAAGGTACTCCGGACCGAAGTTGTTCAGGGCTGTATCCAATGTTAGTCATACTTAGGAGACCCTTTGAAATTAATGGATTAATAACTTAGGTCCATTGATCTTAATGGATCTACTCAGAGTAGACCACAGGTGGCTACAACCCATTGCCAATAACCCTCAAAACAATCTCTTACAGGATGGTCAAGAGTTCTCCCATATAGTAGGTGTAGACCTGAGGCTGAGATATAGTAAAATGTGCTAAGGTGGGACAGCCAATGTGATGCACTCCAGAGGTTGTTGGACCTCAAATCCCATCATCCCTGACCATTGGCTATGCTGACTGAGTCTTATTGCAGTTGTATTGCAGCAGCATCTGGACAACATCAGGCTGGCTAACCCTGTCCTAAGACAATCTAATGAGGTGATGGCTGAGGAGAAAACTAAACCTGGGATTTTCTGGCTCACATGTCACATTGCTACTATTAGCTACTAGTAACAATTTCCTCTGAAGATCAGCTTGTGCAGGGTGTTAAAAATTAGGAGCTAATATAAATTAAATGATCTTTTAAAATGTTCTAAAAGTAACCTGGTATGCCATAACACATAAAAAGGTATTCTATGGAGATATTGAAACATATGCTATTTACTTTCAGTGGAACTTAGGCCATTATGCCATGTTCTCATTTATTTCTAGTGATTCTACCAAACCCCAATATATGGTCTTGTGCACTGGCAACATCTCACTGGAAATGAAAACATGGTCAGAGAGAGACACTCACAGAATATCAGAATTATCCCAAAGCATGAGGCTGTGGGGAATTAGAGCTAATATAAAAATTAGGATCTAATAAGCATAAGGGAGATGCTGTACTGCCAACCTGACATTTATAAAAATGTGCACACAGGAAGAAACACAGGAGGAAGAACTGCAGAGATGAAGTATAGAAACCCACATGTGGGATATTATTTTTTCTACCCATTCAAGAGTTTCTTTTGAAGTTATGTGACTTACAGCAGGTGCTCTGTGCAAATGCTGTCTGGAGATACACAAATATTTGATCATGAATAATGATATCTGACTGGAGACAGAATACATTTGGTGCTCAGAAGATGGAGAAGTCATGTTTAGAAGACTAAAACCCAGATTTCTGCAAAAGGGGAAGGAAAGTGAGGGGAAATGACTCATCAATTTGCACAAATTGGAACTCTGGTATAATCAGTGTTTGAACAACATTTGCGCTTATGTTTCCACTTTTTAAACAAATACCAATTTGAGAGCAAAATGTCACTGCACTGTTGACTATTTAGCATCCTCCACCACCCCTCCTTATGAAGTAAAGAGTTCTTGGTAGCTTTTACAGGATCCATTTCCATCTGAAGAGAGAGCCTTAGAGACCCAGGCCATATCTGTGCCACAGCCTTAAAGTGGTTTAATACACATTCTCTCACCACAGGGAATGTTGGAAATGGGGAGTGGAGTTAAAGATATCTAACAGAGCTCTCAACATCCTATCAAACCATAGTAGTTAATTTGCATCAAGCAAATATAAGTTTGCACGGCAGGGTAGATAGGTTCTTTTGGTGACTTTTCCAATAACCTGCCCATTTGTGAATAGACATGCTGAGTAAGTGCTACAAAGATGCAGAAGCAAGCATGGAGGACAATACCCAACACATGATAATACGAGAAGCTTCTCCCCAGAAACCATTCAGTTATTCTAAGTGACAACACCAAGCTCATCCTAATGACACTTAATGTTTTTCGTTTGTCCACCGCTGATAAGCTCACATGTGTGCATACTCTCTCTTCTCTCCCAGTCACACACGCACACACACAGAGAAACAAGTGGGTTGACTTGCTACATCCCAAAGTAGTTGATCATTCAACCAGTCTACACCAATATGCTGCCTTGACTACCTAGGGCAAAGCCACACCAATGGGACTGCTTTGTATAGGGCTGCTTCACTACCACACAGCTTTCAATGCTGTCTTTCATTCATCTGCCAGGAATGGGCTCAGCAACAGATTAAATTAAAAACATCTGAAGACCAAAAATATTGTTGGCTCAAGACAGACACAATATTTTGATGAGATTGCTGTTCACCAGTAGCGAACAAAGGAGATGCATTTTTGCCTAAGTTTTTGATGCTGTATAGTGGATATTTTATAATAGATCTGCCACTCATTCTGCTTGACAATGGTCCTGGGTCAAAAATATGTACTTTTTAAGGAACTTTCAGAACCAGCTTTTAACAGGTAACTGCTCATCTAGACTAAACTATGCTTTCAGTTCTTTTCGACATTGATTCCAACTACCACAAGCATTGTCAGATGCATTAGAAGGCCTTAAGGGAAATGAGGGGGAAAAGCTCCTGGTATCCTCTTCAGGGAGATAAGCAATTTGGTACAGTAATAAAAGGCAGGGAAATCCTTGTCTTCTGATAGTGTCTTTCATCATTCTATGACCAATGATAGCTATCTTCTACCTCCACAGTCTGAGGCAGCATGCTGCCAAATATCTGTTGCTGGAAACCACATGAGGGGAGAGTACTCTTGCACTTAGGTCCTGCTTGCAGCCTTCCCATAGGCATCTGGTTGACCACTGTAAGAAGAGGATGCTGGACTGATCCAGTAGGCTTTTCTTACATTCTTATGTTGCCTGATTGGGGGGAGAGGGAGGAAGAAGCTCATAAGCCAGGCATGATGACAACAAGCCCTTTTACTCATCAGAATGCTGCCTCTAAACATGGAGTTTCCATTTAGTTATTAGTGCTGTGCCAGAAATCAATCAATGAGAAAAGAAACTACATTCAGAAATTATCACAAAGGAGAGAATTTTTTGGTGAAATTACCATGTGAGCGGTAAGAAGGGTTTTATCATTATTTATTTATTATTTGATTTATATCCTGCCCTTCCTCCCAGTAGGAGCCCAGGGCAGCAAACAAAAGCACTAAAAACTTTAAAACATCATAAAAACAGACTTTAAAATATATTAAAACAAAACTTCTTTAAAAACATTTTTTAAAAAGCTTTGAAAACATCTTTTTAAAAAAGAAAAGGTTTAAAAACATATTAAAAAGCAATTCCAACATAGACACAGACTGGGATAAGGTCTCAATTTAAAAGGCTTGTTAAAAGAGGAAGGTCTTCAGTAAGCACCGAAAAGATAACAGAGATGGTGCATGTCTAATATTTAAGGGGAGGGAATTCCAATAGGTAGGCGCCACTACACTAAAGGTTCATTTCCTATGTTGTGAAGAATGGACCTCCTGATAAGATGGTATCTGCAGAAGGCCCTCACCTGCAGAGCGCAGTGCTCCACTGGGTATAGAAGGAATAAGATGGTCTTTCAGTATCCTGGTCCCAAGCGATATAGGGCCTTGTACACCAAAACTAGAACCTTGAACTTAGCCCAGTAGCTAATAGATAGCCAGTGCATCTCCATCTGACTTATGTGGTAGCCCAGTGGTGTTTGCGAGTGTCCCTTTTTTTTGTTCCAAAAATCATCTCATCTGTGGTCTGAACACTACAGCCTACCCAGGTCCCCGTGCTTTAATTAAATTCCAGTGGAAGACATTACAAGGCAACTGTTCCCATGGACCTTTTTCAGATCAGAAAACATGGGAAACCAGGGAGGCAGCAGAGTTCTGGAGGGATGCTTACTAGAAAGAAAAACATGCAGACCTCCATTGACCATCAGCCCACGCACACACCAAAATTCTAAAGTGCCCTGAAAAAGAGGCAGTAAAATGGAAGCCTCTTTCACAGGGGAAGAAAATGGCAGACACAAGTTGGCACAGCACTACTTGTTATCAAGGCCTTTGCCCTGCTCAGAAATACTTTCAGTGTACATGTGAGAACCTTAATGTTTGAAGCAGCTCAAAGAAAAGAGTGGGAGAAATAAACAAAAATGTAGGTCTTCAAGACTCCAGAATGCATCCATTTGCTATTTGAAAACAAGAACTGGAAATCCAGTTATTATTAACATGTATCAGCCACCTATGCAGAAGGCCCCAGGTGGCTGTTGTTGTCACCTACAAAAGACAAGGGTCTAGGTAACTTAACATTTAAAATTATGACCAATATAGATTTTGGGGGAGGAGTAGAATCTGTTTGTGGCCATTGTTTCTCCAAACTGCTCAGGGACCTCTTAACACACATTTGAATTTGAATATTATTCCTTGTTTAGGGAGCTTGCCCTTCAGGAACAGCAGATGACTGGGGAATTTGTACTAGGGAACTTCTTCCATCTGCAGCTCCTGGCTCTATTCCTGCCAGATGACAGGCTAATCTCAGTCCAGAAGAGCTGGCTCAGAAACTAGCAGAGATTCCAAATGAATAGGAGCACAGTGTGCATAACTTAGGTACTTAAACATTCCCATAAGGTTCCTAGGAATGGAAGACTGAGCCAAGATTTGGAAACTTAACCCCAAAAATGAGTTTTAATAAAAGGAAATAAGATACAAAATTAGTCAAGTTGCTGAAGTCTATTAAAGAAGAGAAGACGAACAAAGAATGGGGAAATACATCTTCAGTAGTAGATTAAATGCAAGAGAGAGATCAGGCATTCATAGTGGGGCATCGACCAGGCGGCAGCAGAGGGACCCCACATTCTGAGGCGAAGGTAGGCACTCTGCTGAGCAGGAACATGAGGGTGAGATGCAAAGACAGGCCAACAGCTAAGAGAGAGCGGTGAGTATTGTAGACAAGACCACTCTACATTACAAAAATCAATACTTTCTATAAAACCAAAATGAATACTTTAAAAAAAAAAAACAAAGGCAAGGATGTCTGCTGTCTAGGGAAACAAAAGGGGTGGTGATACCAGGTAGAAGATGCTGCTGAAAGATACTCGGGCTGCTTTCACACTGCACTTGATTCCGTTATTCTGACGATTTCTTACCCAGTAATTTGCACATTTTATTTTATCTTTCACATGACATAAAAAGTAGTTAAGGAATTCTAGTGGAATACAGTGGAAATGTAGCGCTCATTTCTGTGATAAATGATTCCAGAAATAATCCGTTTGCAAGCTTGGAAACCCGGAAAATCGCAGGAGTTTTGCACTAGCTGCAGCCACTCTCATGACAGGCATCCCCGCATAGAATGTGTTCCCACTCTTTAGGCACACATCTTGCTTTTTTTTTTGCCTGACAAAAATTGTACCAGTAGTCCAGCATAGGTGCGGGACAGGGTAGCAGCTTCCCCTTCCTCCTCCCCGCCCCACTCCCCTGTGTCCAGACACTAACTTAAGCAGTGAATTATGGGGGAACTACAGTGTGCGTGTATATAGTGGGAGAGGGACGAAAACAAGATGTTGTTCCTTGCAGCAATGTGAAAGACATTTGTGTGAAATGCAACAGGTACTGCAGTATGAAAGGAATTTTAGAAATCGGGACAGAAGCACCCCCATTTTAAGCCACAAAACTGACACAATAAGCCCCATGTGTGAAAGCAGCCTGGATGTGCATTTTTGTTGCTCTTTCTGAATCCCCCAAAATGCTCAGGGCTCTTGGTATTGATAGATTAAGGAAATGGAATTTCACTTTTGTACCACTGAGACCACAATTATCTCCAACTCTTTTAGTTGCTGAATCACAATTTTAAAGTGAGGGTGCTAACTCTTCCCTGTTTAAAATGTAAAATTTGCTGCCAAAAGACTCTTCCATTTTTGATATGGAGAAGAAAAAAAGCGAGAAAGGTTTCTTTCTTTCCTCAACTCCATTCTTTAGCATACCTCTCCTCAGATCCACCACAGGGGACATTGCCTTATTCAGAACTGGACTGAGATCTGGGCCAACTTTTCCAAGCTAACCCTACCCTCTATTTTCCCTAATCAAGTTCAACCTCCAGACCCTGAGGTCTGTAAGGAATGCCCCTACACCAATGCAGGCTCATAGGTAGCTATATTTGGGGTTTGGAAAAGTGAGTGAAGTCCATCCTCAACATTGTATCCTTCTCTTCTTTCCACTCTTGAACACAACTTCTAGTTTGGGGTGTACAGGAAGTGCCAGGCATGTCCCATACATAGATCAACTCCACAACCACCATAAGAAAAGGAAGGAACATACTAACCCTCCCATGGGATCTCTTTCAGTCGTCACACTGGCTGCTGGACAGATTTTGCCCTCACCACATTGGCTGAAGTCAGTGGAGTGCTTTAGTGTCCCCAATAGAAATAAATGAAAACCGTTCAGTTATTTGAGAGAAATTAAAACAGGCTGACATGGACACCACTGGAATGGGAACTCAATGTTCTTTCTTCCAGTGGTCACCCAACTATGGACAGTAAAGTCTGCTCCTATTTATATAGTCCCATTCTGGGTTCTATTACTTGGTCACACTACAATATGATGGGCTGTTGAGAGAATTATGTTAGGAACTATCTTATACAATACTTGGATGAGAAAAAAAATCTAAGCAACACATTTATGATGAACAGAAAAAACATTCCTCATTAAGTATGCTACCAGACTTTCTGGCATTTCTATCAGTGATAAACAACAAATATGCATTTCTATTCATTTTGAAAATGGAAATCAATTGCACAGGTAACAAACAGCCAACAAACCCACATTTCCTACTCATGAATAATGCATCTTGTCATTCTGTGTCAATCAATGAAACATAAGTGTGCCTGATTGCTTTATTAGCGTTCATAAATGAAAATAAAAGTGACATTCATGTTGTCCTGTGTGCTAAAACCTGACAAGTATGGTTAATTTATTTTCTTAGTCCCTTCTGTACTCTGCATGTGGCAAGTGGCAAATGATTCAGGAGACAAGGACGGGATTAAAAAAACAATAACACAAGAACAGTAAATTCATTTAAAAAACCCGAAACAAACATGACAGTAAATTGTACAATAAAACTTCCTATTGAACTAAAAACTGTCCATGGCAAACATTATTGTAAAGCACTTTCTACTGAAAGTATGAATTGATCAATATTTTTATACATATTTATAAAGTATTTTACGTGCACCACTTAGAGATTTTTGATTAAGTAGCCTATACATTTTCTTAAATAAATATAAAAAAATTCTGAAGGAACATTTTTACTTAAGCTTTGGATGCTGTTTTAAAAACTGTTTTATTATTATTTTCACACAGAGAAATAATACCTATCAAGATCCGACCCCAACCTGCCTACACCTCCCTAAAATTACTCTGCCCCCAACAATAATCCCATCTTTATATCAGCAACCAAAGTCTACATTTCAACCATACATATGGATTTACAACAAACAACCCACCCCCCCAAAAATTCACACAAGTAAAAAAACAAGGGAAAACTCCATTTACTTAAAAGCATTTATACACAGCTCAATATTTTTTAAAATAAATCTCTAAGCGGTGTACAGTCTAAAAAACAAATAATATATAATTAAAATGTTAAAATAAAAATACAACCTAAAATCAGTAAAACAGCAATATAAAAATATGTGAAAGTGTATAAAAGTGAATAAAACAGAAATTCAGAAGATTCCAACATGTAAAACAGGGGAGGGAGAAGTGAACACTCCTCCACACACATGAACAGGAAAGGGTGCCAAACAAGGGGATGGGTGTTGAAGAGGAAAACAGTATCTGTTGCTGAAGCAATGAAGTCACTCCTCCCGCTCTCCCACTTAGTCATATATAGTTAACCAACTGGGACAGTATGTGGTTGAGCATGTGAATCCTAATACCAATCAAACTAAAAGTGATATAGTATCCTTGCAGCTGCAATACTTTCAGTGGGATGAGCGTTCAGACGAGCATCCTGGGCATGTATGTAATACTGTGTAATTTCACACCAGAGCTAGACTGGTTTGAAACAAAGCCAGCAGAGCAGTGCGGCAAGACAAAGTATTGTATTACCTGGCTGCCTGGGTAAAAATATTTATTTATTTATAGCATTGCTCCCCCCTTTTCACAAGACGATCCCAGGGTCGTTTACAGCAAAATAACATGCTGTTATAAAAAGAGATAAAACAGTTTCAGTTATTAAAAGTAAAACTGTTCCAGCCAGGATAGAACAGTATAAATTCTCTAAAAGCGGTGGGTCCCACAAAACAAAACTGGATGCTTTCCCTCTTCCCACCCTCCATTCAGAGTGAAAACAAAGGGAAGGAATAGCTTGACATTATCATACAGTTGGGTTGCCAGGTTAGAAGCATCCCAAACACTGAGATTTCAGGGGCAGGCCCTAGTGATGTCACAGGGTGGGGCCTTAGTGATGTCATGGGGACAGGGGCCTAGTGATGTCATTAAGCATGATATGTTAAGCATCAACCACAGTTGCTTGATGTATACTACTCAAAACAAAAAAAATATCTGACTGAAAATTAAAATAGAAATCTTTGCTAAATGAGTGTGTTCCCAGGTCTGCTGAAGTGATAAGAGCATTCCTTCTCAACTGTTTAGGAAGCCTGGGTAGGGAACATTTAATTTGTTTCTGGCAAGAATGGTTTAAGCACCCTCAGTCCAGGTCAGTCAACAGAAAGCCATTTTAGGACAAAGGGAGCCTAGTGTTGTGGAGATGTTAGATGGGAGTGCTCAGGAGTAAAGATGGATGGCCATTAAGGCCGCAATTCTAAACATACTTACTAAGGGACTAAGCCTCATAGAACTCAACAGGATTTATATCTGAGTATATATGGTTAGGATTGTGCTGTTGGTAAGGCTTGACTAGGGATCTTCTGCAAAGATATTCATATCCAAGCAGGGTTAGCAACCCCCTGTCTGTAATGCCCTGCCTGCCTTTTAATGTGGCTGCTCCAAAACTCTTTTCAGATTTGACCTTCACTGCAGAGTTTCAGAAATGAGTAACAATTTAAAATATTCTCTACCGTTTCTTGCCTAACCTGTTGGCTGCTATAAATTCACTTTGACAGCCCACCCAATTCCAGTGAGTAATAATTGACAGAAAGAAAACACACATGGTTTGGTCTACCTTCACAGGCAGCAGCTTGGAAACAACCACTGCAGCCACACTTCCCAGTATGTAAATTCTCATTTATTTATTTATTTATCGCCCATTTGGCTGGCTGTCCAGCCACTCTGGGCGACGTACAAAATAGGCATACAATACCTAGACATTAAAAATCTAAAAACAATGATGATAAAATCTAGCCAACCCCAAAAGCCTGCCTGAAGAGCCAGGTCTTCAAGGCCTAGCGGAAACTCATCATGGAAGGGGCATGGCAGAGATCATTTGGGAGGGAGTTCCACAGGGTGGGGGCCACAACTGAAAAAGCCCTCTCTCTAGTCCTCACCAGTTTGGCTGTTTTGACTGATGGGATGGAGAGAAGGTCTTTTAAGGCTGATCTTGTTGGGCAGCATAGCTCATCCCCCAATGCTACTCTTTGGTGCCTATCAGAGAGGAAGGAATGGAACCACTACAATACAGTGCCCCCTATGCTTAACCCCTCCAGGCGATCCAGAAGGATACCATGGTCAACGGTATCAAAAGCAGCTGAGAGGTCCAGGAGGATGAGGAAGGCGCACTCACCCCTATCCAATGCTCTCCTCATATCATCCACGAAGGCAACCAAGGCTGTTTCAGTCCCATGTCCAGGCCTTTTACCACTACTGGGCAAGAAACAAACAATGATGCAAACAACAAGGTGCATCATCAGTGGGTTTAAGAGGGTTGAGCTGAGCACATGGAACCGCTGTTGTAAGGGAGTGAGGTCAGAGGTAAATGAAATGCAAATATAAAAACAAAAGACAATTATGATTTCCAAAATGCAATACCATACCAACCACAACAAGATTCTTCTGAATAAGGCAGAAAACTCAGCATCCTGCAACCACTCAAACCAGCCAGAAACCAAAACTAAAAAATCCTGGCAGCCAGTCAGATAAGATCACAGAAATCCCCATGCAGTACAACCTGACCCAGGGGCTGCAGTTAGTGCAAAACACTGTGGCATGATTGTTGATATGAGTGAGACCTTGTCACGACATAACCTCTGCTCTGAAACCTGCACTGGTTGTCAATTTGCTACCACGCCAAGTTCAAGGTGTGGTTTCCATGTTACAGGTCTGGTCATATAAGAAATTGATCCTTTAGTGTGGCAGCACCTGCACTTTGGAAGTCCCTGCCTATTGACATTAGGCAGGGACCTTCATTGTACTCTTTTCAGCACCGGATAAAAACATTTTTTGTTTATGCAAGCATACCCAGTATGTAGAAGCTATTATGTTTTTTATCTGTTTTTAACTCCTTGTTGGTTTTATTATTTTGAGTGTTTTTGAATACCTGTTTTTAACTGTTTTTGCCTATAATTTTATTGTTTTAATTCCTTCTGTAAACTGCTGGGTTTTTTTTTTTTACAATAAAGTGGTATATAAATGTTGCAAGTAAAATACATAAATAAATTTTAGATTCACTGCAATCCTTGGTCTCTTTCCATTTTTAGGAACAAAGGAATCTGTCTTATACTGACTCAGGCCATTTGGTACTGTATAGCATTGGACATGGACTAGCAGTGGCTCTCCAGGCTTCCAGGCAATAACCTTTTCCAAATATTGAATTTTGGATCTTTAAATGCAAAGCATGTGCCCTACCACTGAGCTACAGCCCTGTCTAAAATTATCTTTTAAAATTGCTCTTTTCAGATCACTAATGAATGAAAACATACCTAGGACAGATCCACACCATACATTTAAAGCACATTCAATACACATGTGAAGTACATGAAACCCACCACAGAATCATGGGAACTGTAGTTTGTTAAGGGTGGTGGGAACTGTATCTGTGATGAGGAAACAACAGTTCCCAGGATTTTTGGGGGGAACTAATGAGCTTTAAATGTGAGTTGGCTGTGCTTTAAATGTATTATATGGATCTGCATTACTTCATAAACTTTGCCTGCATACAAATCATTTTAATTATTTTTTAGAATGGAAATCAGCTACAAAGTTTACTTTGTGACCGTAGCTATTCACCCTTGTGATGTTCCTGCTTATAGTGTAAATATGGTAAGTGCTGTTTGTATAGAAGACATATGGTAAGTGGAGTGAAAGAGGAGGGGGGCGTACATGAGCAGTAGAATGCTGGATGATTGGCTGAGCGTTTGAATGGCTGGGAGTATAAATGGAAGAATGACAGTTGAATCTGGGTGGATGTTGGGAGTGTGGAGAAAGAGGTATTTGAGGGTGGAGGTCAGGAGTGTGGAGAAAGAGGGAGTTGGAGTTCTGATTAATAATAAGTCAAGTACAAAACAGGAATAGATGAAACCATACGCTTGTGAAACATTCTAAAACTAATCTTGTTATTTCTGATATTTAATAAATACTTATTTGGTTTACCAAAGGCCTGATCCTTGGCTGGGGGATATACATACCAGAAGGGAGGGCAAGGTAAATACCAAGGCTGAACAGAAACAGTATCTAATGGTGGCAGTGGTGAAGGGAGGAATAATAACAATTCAAGTATCCAGAGCAACCCAGAGTTGTATGCGTTATCTATAAAGATACAAGGGGGTTGGGAACAGCATAAGCACGCAGTCACAAAAGTAACCAGCTACAGAGAGACTCAGGCAAAGTCTCTGGGAGTATTTGTTATAGGACGTGACTGGTGGTGCTGCCTAGCAGGGGGATCTAGTGAGATCTGTGCTAGAGTGGAGTGAGAAACCATATAAAGGACGGTCCGGACTGGTGGTATCCCTGGTGGTGCCTAGTGAAAGGCAGTAGCCACAAGCAGGTGGGAACCTGACAGGGAGAACCAGGGGAGGGTGTCACATGTGGTGGCTGTAGCAGTGGGATACGAACAATAGAGAGTCCCTAAAAGTGGTGTGGCTAAAAGAAATAACAAAGAAAGATTACTTGTGAGAGTGACTGGCAAAGAGTGTGTGGCAAAGTGCGAGTGAACTCCTAAAAACATGGCTGAATATATAAAGATTAAAAAAGAGGAGCTGGTGGAGAAGTGCATAACATTCAATTTACCTCATGAGGGTAAAGGGGTAGATGAATTGCGAGTAGCATTGATAACATTCGCATCTGTTCAACAAAAACAACCTGTCAGAGAAGAGAACCCAGAAGGGTACTCAAGCAATCCCGCTTATATAGAGTATTTGAGAGAGAAGTTAAAGTTGGAAACTGAGAGATCGAGGATGGAAGGTGCAGAGAAGGAAAAACAGCGGGAGTTGGAAATTGAGAGAATGAGAATGGATACTGAAAGGATGAGAATGGGGTTTGAGGAGAGGGAGAAGCAATGAGCATTGGATGCTGAGATACAGGTGGAAAAGTTAAAATTTGAAAGAGAGAAGTTTCATTCTGATAAAACAAGAAAGGACAGAAATGAAACCAAAATAAAGGTTACACCAAAAGATTTTGCGGTGTTTGAACCTGGACAAGACCCACAGATTTACCTCAACACCTTCGAAAAGGCAGCTCAGATGTGGGGGCTACCGGAGGATAAATATATGCAATATTTATCAAATCTGATCAAAGGGGAATTGGCAGAGGTATACCAATATTTCCCCTCAGACAGGCCTGTCACATATGCCAAGTTTAAAGAGGCAGTGTACAAAAGATTCAGACTAAGACCTGACTACTTTAGGAAGTTATTTTGAAACTGTCAGATCCAAGCAGGTAGGTCTTTTGTTGAACTGGGAGCAAAATTGATGGACATATTTGGAAAGTGGATGGGAAGTGCCAAAACTCAGTCAGTGGAAGAGGTGAAAAGCCTCATGATACTGGATCAATTATACCATCAGTTACCACCAGAAATAAGGCTCCTTGTCAAAGACCATTCCCCTACATCTGTTCAAGAGGCCACAGAGTTGGCAGATCACTTTGCCTCCAATAGAACTGGCTGGGTGGGGAAAACATCAAGAGAGTTTAAACCCAGACCATATAATGGTGGCAGAAAGGATGTGGTACCACAGCGAGTGAGTCCTCCAATAAACTCTGAAGGGCACAGGACACCCCAGAGTGGATCTGTGTACCCTAAAATGGAGGAGAAATTGTGTTATAAATGTGGTAGACCGGGGCACCTACGTTTTCAATGTGAGGTTGCCAACCCCATTGGTAATCCTGCTCAGGGAAGGGCAGTGAAAACAGAACCAAGGGAGTTAGAAACGAAGAAGGTTCAGTTCTGCCAGATAAACTGGACAAATGTAAAAGACTTTGATTCGAGTCTGAGGGAAGAAGTGAGTGTGCAAGGGGCAAATTATTGGGCATTGCTTGATACTGGTGCCGCTCAGATGTTACTGAGGCCAGATTTGATAAAATCTGAGGAAATATTACCTCAGGAAATGGTGACAATCCAAGGAGTGAGGGGTGAACCAGAAAGCATACCCATGGCCCTGATAAAATTAAAGTGGAGTGGAAAGGAGGAAATACGTAAAGTAGGTATTAATGCCCAACAACAAGAGCCAGTGATACTGGGAAGAGATGTTATGGGGGCACAAGGAAAAATATATGTGGTGACCAGACAACAACTTGGCAAAGCAACAGAAACCATGTTAACAGAGGCCGAAGAAAACAGCATGGAACCTGTTATCGAGCCTAAGGTCGCCATAGCAACCCCTGGCAGGCCTGCTAAAAGAGACAAACTGTATCAAATGGTCTCTAGTGAAGAGGCAGAGCCGTTCAGGGAAGAGCTGGATAAGGATGCAAGTTTGAAGCAAATGAAGGACCAAGCCCTTACACAAAAGATTCCCTTTACTGACAATCTGAGGAATCAAATTGTGTGTGAGAATGGGATTTTATATAGACTGTGGATGCCTGCCGAGAGAGAGAATGAATGTGAACCAGTGAAACAATTGATGGTACCTAGCAAATACAGAGCCAGATTGCTAGAGGTAGCCCATGATGTCCCATGTGCAGGGCATCTTGGAATAAAGAAGACCAAGAAAAGATTGGCTGCACACTATTATTGGCCAAATATTTCTAAGGAGGTAAAACAATATTGTTTATCTTGTGACATATGCCAAAAGGTGGGGAAAAGTGGAGTAAAGACAAAAGCACAATTGAAGCCCCTTCCTATAATAGGACAACCCTTTTATAGAGTGGGAATAGATTTGGTGGGCTCTTTTTCCAAACCCACAAGGCATGGCACGTTACTATCTTTCCTCTTTGCCCAGGCATTTCAATATGTTTAGTATGCGCTGACATTGTTTTAATCTTTTTAACATTTTAAAATTTTAATGTGTTTTATATTGTTACATGTTTATTGTATTTTTTTGATGTTTTCTTGTTCTTGTGAACCGTCCAGAGAGCTTCGGCTATGGGGCGGTCTATAAGTTTAATGAAATAAATAAATAAATAAAATATCTATTGGTGGTGGTGGATTTTGCCACCAGATACCCAGATGCTGAAGCACTAAGATCCGTGGAAGCCCCTGTAGTGGCAGAGGCTTTATTAAAAATCTTTATGAGACTGGGTTTCCCTCATGAAGTGTTGATGGATCAAGGCAGTGTATTCATGGGAGAAGTGATGCAATGTATGTGGAAGTGTTGTGGTCTAAAACATTTAAAGACAACTACTTACCATCCAGCAACCATTATCTCTACCATAGATCTGTGTAAAGGATTTTGGCAGATGGAATTAGACGAGCAATCCAGAGCCAAAACTGCCTTCAGTACACCAGATGGGTTATATGAGCTTGTGACTTTACCCATGGGACTAAGGAACTCACCAAGTTCTTTTCAGAGACTAATTAATACTGTGTTGCGAGGCATGTCAATCAATCAGTACTTTATTTGCTTATGGCCATGGGCTGTTGCAACAAGAAACAGTAAAGCAATAGTTCTAAAATACATTTAAAATAAGGAGATAAATCAACAATTTATTTACACATTGAGATAACATACTTTTCTCTGATCTTTCTGGCAGCAAGAGCGAAATTTGCCACCGCAATAGTAGTTTGGTTATTACTGTCCATCAAAAGTGCAATTATCAATTCATTAAAAGAAAGACCGCTGGAAAAGCATGGAAGAGGAGCCAGAAATTTTCCTCTAGGATGAAGATAGAGAGGGCAGAGTAACATATAGTGTATTAAGTCCTCAAGGGCCATACAACCAAAAATGCAAAAGTGATCTGCGAACAGAATTCCCTTATATCGGCCCTCTAAAATGGCAGTAGGCATGGCTTGGAACCTCAGCTCCGTAAAAGCTTTACGTAACGGAGCACGAGTCAGAGTATTAAAATAAGATGGTGGAGCGTGATTAAGTTTTATTTGAGGGAACCACAGAGAGAAAGAAGCTGCCACAATTGAGGCTCTATCCTGATATGCATCGTGATTAAAGATCCAATTTTGAAGATCGGAGGAAGAGAGGCTTAGGAACTTAGTTGGAGTAAGATCGTAAAACGATAATAACTCCGTGTTTTTTTTTTCCTAGTCATTCGCTCCCTGCGGGTCGTTCCAACAAAGTTTTATAAGGGAGGAATCATCCAAAGATCTGGACCTTTTCCAATATCTTAGAAAGGCCAGATTAATCCTGGCAGCCAGGGACGGAAGACCCAGTTCCGCCCTTAAATGGGCTGCAGGAGTACCCTTAGAAAGACCCAAAATTTGCTTCATAAATTGGTTTTGGAGAACTTCAAGTCTATTTTTAACTGAGTGGCCCCAAAGCTCTATACCATACAGAATTTTTGGAAGTAATTTGGCAGTGTAGATTTTTAACATTGGGCCTAAGAGCTGGCCGCCACGCGAGTAGAAAAACTTCTTTAGTTGGCCATTTGAACTTAATGTCATCAGCTTAATCATTTCCAATTGGGAGGACCAAGAGAGATTATTATTAATACAAATACCTAAATATTTAAAGGTACTAACTTGTTCTAGTTGATGGCCATTTAAGGACCAAATAGATTTCGTCCTACTGTACCTCCCACAAACCATTATTTTGGTTTTAGTATAGTTTACTAGAAGGTGATGGGTCTCGCAGTATTCTTCCAATCGAGAAAGCATTCTCTTTAATCCAACTCTGTTTTGGGACAACAATACCAAATCATCTGCATAAAGCAGGGACGCTATCTTTCTGTTCCCTACCACAGGGGGAAAAAAATTGGGGGAGGCCATAATAGAAATGAGGTCGTTAATGAAAAAATTAAACAAAAAGGGGGCCAGGATGCAGCCTTGTTTAACACCTCGGCCAACTGGTATTTCATGAGAAAGTGCGCCATTGGGGCCAAGACGAACCCTTAGCCGATTTCCTTGGTGGAGGGATTGGATCTGATGTAGTAATCTCATATCAATATCTGCAAGTGATAATTCTGCCACAATAGGTCTCTACCAATTAGGTCAAAGGCTGATGAGAAGTCTATAAATGCCAGGTAAAGGGTCTTATATGTCCTAGATTTAACCTTATTTATAAGATGAAATAAAACAAAGGCATGATCAATAGTATCTCTGCCTTTTCTAAAGCCCGCTTGTTCAATATGGATAAGAGAATGTTTAGTGTCCCAGTCTGTTAGTTTATTCAAGAGAAAATGTCCGTATAATTTAGATGTTACATCCAGCAAGCTAATTGGTCTGTAATTGGATGGGTTGGCGGGATCACCTTTTTTATGAATGGGCACCACAATATTTGTACACCATCCCGAAGGAATAATTCCAGTGGCATTTATTTTAGAAAATAAAGCAGCTAAAATGGGACTCCACCAATCAGGATCGGCCAGGAATAGCTCCAGTGGTAACATATCTTCCCCGGAAACTTTGCCGGGGTGAAGAGTAGATATTAGTTCTTTTACTTCTGCGCTACTAACTGCTGGCCACGTTGGAAGGGAAAGGGGGTTAGTAACTAAAGTAAAATTGTCTTTTTTCCCAAAAATTTTATGGAAATGGGAAACCCAAGATGCCGAGGAAATTGGAGGATTTAAAGCAAGGGGTTTCCGTGCCATACCACTTTGTACCAATCTCCAAAACTCGGAATCATTTCTCTAAAGAACAGTTAACCACAAGGCACGCCAACTGTTAGCAAAGTACGAATTTTTTTCTCTTTTAAGAGATTTTTATGAGATTTTTTTGGAGAAGCAGACGGGACAGGGCTATTTCAGAATAATCACGTTTTAAGGCCCTGATCTGGATGGAAAGGGCCCTTTTACTAAGCTCACAGTCCTTATCATACCAAAGTTTCGAGCCCTTGCAGGCTCTATTTCCTGCAGTGGTGGTCATTAGTGGTTTAAGGGTAGCAATAATATCTTCGTATATCTTATATATATTCTCTGGAGATGTAATAGGCAATTGGCGAAGTTCGGACATCACAGAAGAATTCAATGAACATCTGACTTTAGAAGCCATAGTCTCTGACCATCTAAGGCGTTTGGACCCAGGGAAGTCGCTTATCGAAGGTGCAAGTGGGCACAAACTAATAGTACAAAAAAGCCATGAAAAGAGAGTTTTAAAGGGAGATGGTCGCTGTCTATCCTATCTTCCACTGCAAACTCCTTTATAAAGGGGGACAGGGAGGGTGAACCCAAAATGTAGTCTACTACACTGGCACCCTTATCAGAAAGAAAAGTAAAATAACCATGGGAAGAGTCAAAATATGTACCATTAAAGCAAAACAATTGAAATTTAATTAAAAATTGAAAAAGATTATGTCCTTTTTTATTAGTAAGTTTGTCTCTTGAGATCCGCTGAAGTAAGGCTAAATCTCTTGAAGAAAAACTAAGGTTATTGTAAATTTTGGGATAGTTAACTCCCATTCTTGCATTGAAATCACCACTAATAAGAAAAGGGCTCGAAGGATAGACACTCGTTAAATTATCAATAAAACCATTAAAGTCTAGCCAAGTTTGAGTGGCTAAATTTGGGTGGAGGGGAGGGAAATACACATTAATACAAATAAGTGGCGGGTTGCCTGGAGTCATTAACTTTAAGGTCAGACAAAAATCTAGCCCAGTGTTCAATAATTCGGCCACTTGAATATCTAAAGTAGTGGCAATCATAGTGGCTATACCCCTACTACCACATCGTCTATTTGCCGTTCTCTTTGCCAACTTAGACCAGATCTTAAAACCCTCAAGAGAGGGTAAGTCATCATTAAGAAGCCAGGTCTCTTGGAGGCAAATGATGTCAAATGATTTGAGATAATTAATAAACTCTGGGTCACCCGATTTATTTTTCCAACCCGCAATATTCCAAGATATTAATTTTGTTGGAGAAGAATTCTCTAAAGCTGGTAGTTTGGATGCTGTATATGAAGTTGAGAGAACAGGCTGGACTAGTGGCACTGTCGGTGTTACAGGAATAACGGGAGAATTTGCAAATAATCAGGTTGAGGATTCATTTAAATACGAAATTTGATCTAATTTTGAATACTGAATGCAGCCATTATTAGAAATTAAATTAGAATTATAAGATAAATTCTCAGATGGGCACTCCTGTTTTGAGGCATGTCAGATTTCGCAGTTGCCTATATAGATGACGTGGCCATTTTCAGCAAGTTGGTGCCTGAGCATGTCCAACACCTGACAGCAGTATTAGAGGCATTTAAGAAAGCAGGGCTAACAATAAAAGCCAAGAAATGCCAGTTTGGGTTGAATGAAGTGATCTATTTAGGACATAAGGTGGGGAGTGGGAAAATAACCCCCTTATGGAGCAAAGTTGAGGCAATACAATCGTGGCCCATCCCCTTAACTAAGAAACAAGTTAGGGCGTTTTTAGGTGTGGCTAGTTTTTACCGTAAATTTGTAAAAGATTTTGGGGAAATCGCAACCCCCTTGCATGATCTAACAAGGAAAAAGTGTGCTGAGCATGTGGTGTGGATGGATGAATGTCAAAAGGCTTTTGACCTTCTGAAGCAAGCCTTGTGCCAAGGGCCTGTATTATTAGCACCAGATTACGAGCAACCATTCATCGTGGCTACGGATGCGTCGGACCTAGCGCTGGGAGTCGTCTTGCTACAAGAGAGAGGAGGCACCAGACATCCCGTGGCGTATCTTAGTCGCAAGCTGACATCGAGGGAGAAGAATTATTCGTCGGTCCAAAAGGAGTGCCTAGCGGTCGTGTGGGGACTGAGCAGGTTGAGCCCATATGTGCGGGGTTGAAGATTTACAGTGATGATGGATCATCGAGCATTGTTATGGTTACAGACGATGAAAAATCATAACACTATGCTGCAGAGGTGGTCCTGAGCTCTACAAGATTACCAGGTGGACTTCAAGTTCATAAAAGGCAAGGACAATGTATTGGCTGATGGACTTCCAAGGCAGGTGGCCGGGACTGCAGTGACGTGACCCAGACGTGGGTGCAAAAAAGACATTTTCCCCAAAGAGACTTGTTTTTTATTGTTAACGCGTCATATGAATCCTAGAGCAGGAATAATACTTTGCTGTTATTTTAAGGGGGGGGGGAATGTGATGTTCCTGCTTATAGTGTAAATATGGTAAGTGCTGTTTATATAGAAGACATATGGTAAGTGGAGTGAAAGAGGAGGGGGGAGTACATGAGCAGTAGAATGCTGGATGATTGGCTGAGCGTTTGAATGGCTGGGAGTATAAATGGAAGAATGACAGTTGAATCTGGGTGGGTGTTGGGAGGGTGGAGAAAGAGGTGTTTGAGGGTGGAGGTCAGGAGTGTGGAGAAAGAGGGAGTTGGAGTTCTGATTAATAATAAGTCAAGTACAAAACAGGAATAGATGAAACCATACGCTTGTGAAATATTCTAAAACTAATCTTGTTATTTCTGATATTTAATAAATACTTATTTGGTTTACCAAAGGCCTGATCCTTGGCTGGGGGATATACATACCAGAAGGGAGGGCAAGGTAATTACCAAGGCTGAACAGAAACAGTATCTAATGGTGGCAGTGGTGAAGGGAGGAATAATAACAATTCAAGTATCCAGAGCAACCCAGAGTTGTATGCGTTATCTATAAAGATACAAGGGGGTTGGGAACAGCATAAGCACGCAGTCACAAAAGTAACCAGCTACAGAGAGACTCAGGCAAAGTCTCTGGGAGTATTGGTTATAGGATGTGACTGGTGGTGCTGCCTAGCAGGGGGATCTAGTGAGATCTGTGCTAGAGTGGAGTGAGAAACCATATAAAGGACAGTCCAGACTGGTGGTATCCCTGGTGGTGCCTAGTGAAAGGCAGTAGCCACAAGCAGGTGGGAACCTGACAGGGAGAACCAGGGGAGGACATCACAACCCTCTCTCAGCCTAATCTGCCCCTCAGGGTGAAAACAACAGAGGGGGACCATGACCACCCTAAGCAAGAACAGCTCACTTAAAATGTAGAGGAAATAATAATGTACAACAATAGTGTGAAATCAAAGGAATATTGAGACATAGTTTAAAGAAATGTTTATATAAGCAAGGATGTCAAAGATGTTTATTATTTACACAACCTGTAAAGATATTTATAGTGCAATCCTATGCATGTTTACTCAGAATAAAGTCCCAATATATCCATTGGGGCCTACTCAAACAGGGAAGCGTGCACAGAACTGCAACCTCAAATGATAAGGAACTTCACTCACTCAACCCAAAATTCAGAATCCTGCTACTTTATGTTTTGCTATGATTTTATTCTTGTTTTTATGGTTATTGGATTTTAAATGGATTTATTTCTTGTTGTGAGCAGCCTTGGTTTCCAACCCTACCTCACAGGGTTGTTGGAAAGATTCCATATACACACACACTGGAGTTGTGAAAATACACACACCCTATATAATAGTTTATTGTCAAAACCAGTTGGCCATTGCAGAACATTTTTTTTAAAAAAAATCAGTATTAGTTTTCTACCAAATAAAAACAATGACCTTTGGAAAAAGGGTAGGTAATACGTTATAATTTTAATAATAATTCTTCCTGTCTAATTGCTTAAACAAACAAACAAACAAACAAGAATTGGAGGGGAAGAGATTTACAACACAATCCTTTGCTATGTTCACTCAATAGTCCCATTGATTTACAGCACAATCTTAACCATATCAACCCAAAATAAGACTGATTGCATTCAATGGGGTCTGCTCCCAGGTAAGTGGGATTAGTATTGCAGCTTTACTCCCAGAACTGAGTATAGGATTAAAGATTCATATTAGAAAGGTTTTCAAAACGGGCTATGAATTAGACAAATAAACTGGCTTCTTCAACAGCCCAGTAAAGCTTACATTTGTTTGAACTTATAATACAAGTTTACATTTGTTTGAACTTATAATTAGACAAGTATAACATATTGTAATGGCATCATAAGTTGCAGCATGAACACTTTTTCACATTTCTGTTCAAAAATTATTTGAAAGTTAAAATGTACAATATGTTATTTTTGCAAGTAGTTAAAAAACCCCTGCGTGTACAGTTTTATTATAATCATAATAACTAAAATGGTTTACTGTGTATGCCTACCAAGACCTTACTTTAACCTTCAGTTCTAGATTTCCTGGTATATTATTGTAGACAGGTAATATTGCTGCTGCTGCAAGTTGTACCCTCACTCAACTTCTGCTAATGGTTTGCATTTAGCTTGGTGGGCCACAGAGTGTGCTGGAGATTGTTCAAGCCTGAGACAGAGGCTCCCAACAAAGCCTCTTAGGGCTCAACATTCATGATTACAGATTAATAAAACAAATAAAAATTACTGTTACTATAACTTCTAGATCCATATATCATAGAACAAAGCTAAAAGAAAGCATCATGTAAGTCTAAAAATAAGTGAGATTAAATAGATGGTTCTTAACCTTTTCTGGTTCACAGACGCTTTTGAGAATCTAATGAAAGCTATGGACCCCCTCCCCAGAAAAATGCACCTAAATACATGCAAACAAAATTTTTGCATAAAAATTATTTTATTGCATTGGAAATTGATTTTTTGTCCCCATGTACCCCAGTTTAACAATCCCTGAAATAAGCATATATGTTGCCAGCTTTAGTTGAGGATATTCTAACATTAAGAGGATTGCATGCATGTGGCTAGTCCACAGAAAATGAGCTAAACCCAACAAGTACATGGATGAATTTAGCATGCGGGTGTGAAGAATCCAGAACTGATAATTTCTTTGAATATTTTGCAAAAATGTTCACAGGATATGCATCTATCCTGCTCTTTCCTAAAAGGCGGCAGTGCAAGAAATATAAGCAGCAAGTGATCCCAAACCTGACCATATTATAACCAGACTAGAAATCTCAGATACCAAGGAAGGGACTTGAGGTGGCTTCTATGAATCAGAGTAGAGATCTGGCTGGTGTATGCATTTTTGAGAGGGAGAGGGGCATTGACTTAACTGCAAGAAACAGCAACAGCAAGGGGCAAAGCAAATTTCTATCTTTGTCACAGGGATGAAAACTGCATCCCCGTGTTGAATTCTCTCCACCACCCCTGTAGTGTATATATGTCTAAGCAGCGATGGGCATCACCCAATCCAGTGTTCTTGAGCTTCCTTGTAAATCAGAATGCAACTCCCAGTAGGATTGCACACTTCTCTGGTGTTTGTGATGTAGTATCTGAGTGGAAATGGTACATACAGAAATACATATTTACATAAAACATGCATACAGAATGCACATTTCACAGATGCACACTGAAAATCATTGAGAAGTGCCTACAAAATGTGTAGAATGTCCTGAGAATTTATTATAAAACAAAAAGATACAATTAATAGATATATGTTTCCAATATGTAGCCTTTGAACAGCTGTCTCCAACCTTTGGGTCCCCTGTGTACAACTCCCATAATCCAGGACCATTGGCCACACTCTCTTGGGATTATGGGGGAGGTAATTTATCTTTATAAAATTTATATTCTGCCCTTCATCAAAATATGATCTCAGGGCAGGTAACAATATATAAGAATCAATAAAACTACACATAAGAATCAATAAAACTATACCAACCACTGATATTATGTGGCCAACGTATACTACACTTCAGTAACATCTGGGGCCCTAAGGTTGGAGAAGGCTGCCTTTGGAGATGCCATTTTTATATTTATGACCATTTGAGGAATCTCCATCACCATTAATTCCTAGCCATGTAGCTTGTTCACTTTTAGTTTGCCTGTTTGTATCCCAAACACATGCAATATCTGGTCAATATATAGCCTGAGGTCATCTTGTAGATCCATCAGACCTTGGTTATCCTTGGATTATTCCCTTTAGCATTTTCTCCATTGTTTGACTTTGCTGCCTTCCTGTTACACCTTGATTTCCCATAATACCACCTTTCTAACTTCATTTATTTTAAAGTCATCATACTTCATACCTGCCACTGATGAAGTACTCATTCCTGCAGCCTCCAGACTTCTGTTGTCAACTTCACTTAAACATGGCCCTGTTATGAAAATTGGTGATGGTGGTGAAGTTGCTAAGTTTTTTGCTTTACTAAATTTAGACGGTGGTCACCTTACATAGCTTTCAGATATGCAGAGAAGGGAGCTGTAATTAAACAAACTGAGGCTGCAATCTTCTGCTCACTAACCTCAGTGGGACCAACTCCTTTGGCTAGATTTGCACATTACTGCTATTCACAAGATTGTTGGTACGACTTTTATGAAACCATGGACACGCTTCAACATTGGTAATGCTAAAAAAAAAGTAATAATTCTGTTCATTCTATTTGGGTTATTGTTTGTGTGCACACTTTACTCTTTTCTGATCTGATAAATCATTCAAACAAGACATTTGCATGTCTAGGTGCATAATGTAAGCAAATCACCCCATGAATGGAAATGGTAACCATCAGTACACAGGACTATAGTAGCCCCAAACTATGTGTACTAACCATACTTAGAATACCAAAATGTGGTAACTTACTGCAAGGCAAAAACCAGATGAGAACACAATACTGTATATGGTAACATGAGGAGCTAGCCGTTTTAACACAGTGCACAGTTGTACATAATCACATAAAAAGGGAATGTATGCAAACTATCTCACTTGGGCCTGAGATTGGATCCTTGCTACTTCAGCCTTGCCCTTTCCCATGCTAATAAGCACAAATGGGTCAGGGAAGTGCAGCATCCCTGCTGCATCTGCTACGTACAACAGTTAGAAGTGGCTAGGGTGCAACTGAAATGCTACATTGTTTGTAACTCTGCTGGATATACACAAGACGACCTTTGTTTTCACTGAATTTCCAAACTTGATAGGGAAAACCCAGTCCCTTCTCACTAGGGCATTCCTGCTTTTACTAGGCACCAAGGCTTGCCTTTCCCTACAGGGCCTATTAAGACAGAGCACATTTATAAGGAGGTTAGTGGGCATAAGCTAACTAGTAGTTTAATGCCAGATACTCAAAACAACATATGGCATTTCAATTTCCTCCCACAAAAAACGTTCACCCAATAAAAAGAATAAAAAAATCCTCACCCCCCCAAAAAAGTAAAAAAGTCTATTTAAGAAATTCTTCTGAGAGCCTTTGAAACACTTCTGAGTATTTTCTAGGAATTGAGAGCACCCCATCTTTAGCAGTGTTAATGCAAACATATTCTGTTTATCAGGACAAAACTTGAATGGCCCTTTAATTGCTTTCTTTGTCATGAAGAAACTACCCCCCCAAGCAATTTCTGTAGGTATTGGTTATGCAGGCCCTGAACACAGAATCAGCACCCTTCCAGGAGAGGAGTACTAATTCCATGGGAAAGACACATGTGATAGGTTCCTGCCAATGAAATTGGGCCATTTAAATGTTGCATGAGAGCCAAGTGACTTCCACACTCCTAGGGCTGTAATCCCCCCCTTTTGCTTTGGAATTGATGAATCAGAGTCACAAAATGTAGCAATGGCTATGGGCTCAGATGAATTTTTTTTAAAGAGATTAGAAAAGATTGTGCAGAAAGGATCTAATAACAGGCATTAGATTTGATAGTTAAATGGAACCTCCATGGTCAGTGGCAATATATCTCTGAATATCACATGCAGCAGGAGCCATGCAACAGGGAAGGGGAGTTGTTTTCATGTTCTGCTTGTTAGTTTCCCAATGGCATCTAGCTGTTGAAAACCTAATGATGGACCAGAAATATCTTTGGTCTGATCTGGTAGGACTCTTTAAGATGTTTTTAAAAGCAGGCACCAGAAACAAATGAACATGTTCCCAGGCTAAGATCTGAAGGCACATGAGGCCAGCACCCTGCTGAAGCTAAGCAGGGTCAGGACTGGTCAGTGCCTGGATGGCAGACCGCCTGGGAACCATATAAGCTGTGTTGGGTTTCTATCATGAAAAGAAAGGCAGGGTATGAATGTAATAAATAAATAAATAATGTTTCCTCCCTCCCATCCACACGTCTGGTTTTATGAGATAAAGTGCATTTCAAGTGTGCTGCCAGCGAACCTAAGAAACAGAGCATTTCTGTCAGAGCTATCACTGGGAAGCACAACAGCAACCCGGCTTTCCTCTCCATAGTCCTTGTGCAATTAGTGTTTAAATTATGGGTTTGTGAAGTATAAAAAGCTCCAATACAAAACATATTCTATTTTATTAAGGGACATAATTAGGGAGAGGTTGCTGTAAAAATGTAACATAAAATGAGACCCATTAATTTTCTGCTCCCCTCACCTCAAGTTGATTAGCACAAATTAAATTTCATGCTAGTCAGCCTGAGCACTTAGCAGGCAATAAAAGGAATCCTGAATTTCAAAAGAGATTGTAGTAAAAACACATACATGCAAAGTGCTCGTTGTGACAGCATAAAAAGGTACACATATTAACAATGATATGAGAGATTCATTCCAGTGACTATCATATAATGGACCGTCCTTATGCTTTTCAATCAATACACCTATCACTTCATGACAGGGTGAGGTGGTATTACTTTCCGAGGCACAAGTAATCTTTATTTACTCACATTTTTATGTGCCTCTGAAAGATAATATCACTCAGATTAAGGACACAATTCAGCTTTAACGACAAGACTGGGATTCTATGTAATCTATGCAAAAGCCAAAGGTTAGGCTTCCTACACACCAGGGTGGCTAGTCTTTTTTAGTCCAAGGGCTGTATTCACAGTCTTCATCTTGAGGTTAGGCCTCATCTTGAGTAGTGTGTCTAGTTCTGGACACCATACTTTAAGAAAGATGCAGAAAAACTGGAACGGGTTCAGAAGGGCAACAAGGATGATCAGAGAACTGGAAACACAGCCATATGAGGAGAAACTGAAATAACTGGGCATGTTTAGCCTTGAGAAGAGAAACTAAGGGGAGATATAATAGCACTATTCAAGTACTTGAAAGGTTGCCACACAGAGAAAGGCCAGGATCTCTTCTCGATCGTCCCAGAGTGCAGAACACAGAATAATGGGCTCAAGTTACAGGAAGCAAGATTTCGACTGAACATCAGGAAAAACTTATCATAGAATCATAGAATAGTAGAGTTGGAAGGGGCTTATAAGGCCATCAAGTCCAACCCCCTGTGCAATGCAGGAATCCAAATCAAAGCATTCCCAACAGATGGCTATCCAGCTCCCTCTTGAATGCATCCAGTGTCAGAGAGCCCACTACCTGTCTAGGTAATTGATTCCTAATTGTTAGAGGGGCATGTGACAATCCCACCTTTGGCTCTCCCTGTTAGGTTCCCACCTGCTTGTGGCTACCGCCTTTCACTAGGCACCACCTTAGGACACCACCAGTCAGGATCGTTGTTTTTATTTTTTCTCACTCCGCTCTAGCGCAGATCTCACAAGATCCCACTGCTAGGCAGCACCACCAGCCACTCCCTGTAAACAATACTGCTAGAGACTTTGCCTCAGTCTCTCTATAGCTTGTTACTTTGTGTCTGGGTGCCCTTGCTGTCCACAACCCCCTTGTATCTTTGTCTATAAAGCATACAATCCTGGGTTGGTCTGGATACTTGACATTGTTACAATATCTCCCTTCACCTCTCCCACCATATGATACCGTTTCCTTTCAGCCTTGGTAATTACCCTGCCCTCCCTTCTGGTCTGTGTATTCCCAGCCAAGGATCAGGCTTTTGGTAAACCAATAAAAGTATTTATTTGATAACACCAGGAAATAACAAGATTACTTTAGGAATGTTTAACAAGGATATGATTTCATACAGTGTCACTCTTTATGTTTCTGGTCATATATATACTGTCTAAATATCGGCCAAATATAATCCAACCCTCCCTCAGAACTCTGTCAACCAACCCATCCAAATAACTCTCCACTAATGACTCTCCAAGAACTCTCACCAACTGACCCCCTCTCAACTGTTATCCTCCCATTTATACCTTCAGCCATTCAAACACTCAGCCAATCATCATCCAGCATTCTCCAGCCTTCGAACCCATGCTCTCCTCCCCTCATTCAATTCACTTACCATATATCCCTTAATAAACCCTCACTTAGCATATTTACAGGTTTTAACATATAAGGACATCACAGGGCACAACAATGGAACTAATTACCTAGGGAGATGGTGGGCTCTCCAACACTGGAGGCATTCATGAGGCAGCTGGACAGACATCAGTTGGGTATGCTTTAATTTGGATTCCTGCATTGAGCAAGGGGTTGGACTAGATGGCCTTATAGGCCCCTTCCAACTCTAGTATTCTATGACTCTAAGATTGTAGTCAACCTCTATGACTCTAAGATTGTAGTCAACCACTCACCACACATTAAGGATGGAAAGATCTGTCAATTTCAGTTCTCTCAGTTTCTCACTTTTCCAATCTTAAATTCAGTTCTCCACATTTCTGTAGAAATTTGTGGGTTTTTTTAAAAAAATTCCTCATTAAATTCTCCAGTATTTTTGTGTGAATTTCTCCTAATAAACACATTTTGTTTGCAGTTTTGACTAGTGGATGCAATTATACACTGGTAAGTGCCTATGGTAAGCTGTATTTAGGGGCAGTAAGGGCAGCAAAAAAACAATATTTTGCTGCCACTGTCAAATCATCAATCTGCTGCCCAGTGGAGCTCTTCAGAATTGTCTGGGGGCTATTACACTCTGGCCCCAGGGACATGGTAGAACCATCTGAGCCCGCTGTAATGAGTTTGCTAGGCACTTCCAGGATAAAATCTTTAGCATCCTCCGGGACTTAGACTCCAGTGTTACAGCAGGTGAATCAAGCAAGGTATCCAGAGCACAGCCTTGTCCCGATTTCTTGGATGAGTTTCAGTTGGTGCAGCTTGAGGACGTTGACAAGGTGCTTGGACAGGTTTGTGCAACCACTTCTGTACTGGATCCTTGCCCTTCTTGGCTAATAAAAGCTAGCAGGAATGGAACAGCCGGCTGGGCCAGGGAGGTGATTAATGCCTCTCTGCGAGAGGGGGTGGTCCCTGGCTGCCTGAAAGAGGCAGTAGTGAGACCACTCCTGAAGAGACCCTCCCTGGACCCAGAAAATCTTAATAACTATAGGCTGGTGGCAAATGTTCCATTCCTGGGCAAGGTGCTTGAACAAGTGGTTGCGGGCCAGCTCCAGACACTCTTGGATGAGACCGATTATCTGGATCCATTTCAGTTGGGTTTCAGGGCTGGTTTTGGCACAGAAACAGCCTTGGTAGCCCTGTATGATGACCTTTCTCGGGAGAGAGACAGGGGGACTGTGACTCTGTTGATTCTCCTTGATCTCTCAGTGGCTTTCGATACCATCGACCATGGTATCCTTCTGGGGAGACTGGCTGAGTTGGGAGTGGGAGGGACTGCATGGCAGTGGTTCCGCTCCTACTTAGCAGGTCGCCTCCAGAAGGTGGTGCTTGGGGAACATTGCTGGACACCCTGAACTCTCCAGTATGGGGTTTCGCAGGGGTCAGTTCTGTCCCCCATGCTGTTCAACATCTACATGAAACCGTTGGGTGCAGTCATCCGGAGCTTTGAAGTGCGTTGCCATCAGTATGCTGATGACATGCAGCTCTATTTCTCCTTTTCATCTTCTTCAGCTGAGGCTGTCAATGTGCTGAACCAATGCCTGGCTGCGACAATGGACTGGATGAGGGCTAATAAACTGAGGCTCAATCCAGACAAGACTGAGATGCTGCTAGTGGGTGGTTCTTCTGACCAGATGGTGGATGTCCAACCTGTCCTGGATGGGGTTGCACTCCCCCTGGAGGAGCAGGTTCGTAGCTTGGGGGTTCTCCTAGAATCATTTCTGTCACTTGAGGCTCAGGTAGCCTCGGTGGCAAGGTGTGCCTTCTATCAACTTCGGTTGGTGGCCCAACTACATCCCTATCTGGACAGGGATAACCTGGCTTCAGTTGTCCATGCTCTGGTAACCTCTAAATTAGATTACTGCAATGCTCTGTACGTGGGACTGCCTTTGAAGACGGTTTGGAAACTGCAGCTTATGCAAAATGCAGCGGCCAGATTGGTAACAGGCACCAGACAGTCCAAACATATAAAACTGATTCTGGCCTGCTTGCGCTGGCTCCCTGTATGTTTCCGAGCTTGATTCAAGGTGCAGGTTTTGACCTATAAAGCCTTACATGGCTTGGGACCACAATACCTGCTGGAACGCCTCTCCCGATACAAACCCAAAGGCCCTCCTCTGGGTGCCTTCTCCAAGGGAAGCTTGGAGGATGGCAACAAGGGAGAGGGACTTCTCAGTGGTGGCCCCCAAATTATGGAATGACCTCTCTGACGAGGTGCACCTGGCGCCAACACTGTTATCTTTTCGGTGCCAGGTCAAGACTTTCCTCTTCTCCCAGGCATTTTAGCATGTGTTCTATATTGTTTTAAATTTTTAAATTGTGTTTTAATTTTTTTTTTAAAGATGTATTTTTAAATTATATATGTTTTTAGTTACTGTAAACGGCCCAGAGAGCTTCGGCTATGGGGTGGTATACAAGTATAATAAATAAATAAATAAATAATACATAAATAAATAAATAAATAAATAAAGTACATATTTTTGCAAGGAATATCTTGCCATATAATTCATTTTTGTATGTTATTTTCACCCATATATTTTTTTCAGAACACTTTCGCCTAACATACATTTTTGTAAATATTGGTTGGTTGGTTGGAGAGCTGCATTGCAAAATTCGGATAAGTGCAAATTTTGAAGGATGACTGTGTTTTGGTTCTCATACTTTTTAAGAAAGTGCAAATTTGACAGATTTGGCTTGAAATGTGAACTGAATTGAATTTTACGCCCATCCCTACACATACAGAACACACAAACCCTCAAATACAGCATACACACCACACATACAGGCACACAACACTGTCAATCTCTCTCTCTCTGTCTCTCTCACCCCACCACACACAAACACTCATACATATATGTAGTTGCATGCATATACTCCAGAGTGAAGTGTGAGCGAGTACTCACTCACTCACACTTCAGTCTGATCAGTAGGAAGATAGCTTCCAAAGGTGCCTCTTCCTGACCTTACATTTTTTCCTCTTCCTGAGCACCTGTGACCAAGCAGTAGCAGCACAAACTATTAAGAATGAAGACTTTTGCAAAGATTGGAGAAGGTGCCTTTGGAAAGTATCAATTTGGCTGGAGACTTGGCAGGCCACCTGAAATGTCTTGGTGGACCTGATCTAGGCTGCATTCAGACAGAATTTTATTCCATTTTCCTGATGTTTCCTTACCTGTTTGTTAATGTTCACGTTTTATATCTTTCACACGATGTAAAATCTAGTGGAATAAAGTAGAAGTTTAGCACTCATTTCCATATTAATTGCTTCCAGAAATAAAATCAGTTTGCAACACAGTTAATTGGGAGAATGCACACTCTTGAGGTTTTATTTTCCCTGTGGTGTTCTTCTGATCAGGCAGAAATGACATTGGGCAGGATCAAACATAAGGAGGACCCCCATAAAGTGTCTAGTGGGGGTATGGGCTCTTCCATAGCCATAGCTCAGGAGGGGTCAGTCCTCATCCAGTTTGTACCCACTCCTACTAGTTGGCCAGCATGATCACAAGTACATTGGACCACACTTAGGGTCTAATATTGGTGAACACCCAGTGAGGCTTCCCTAACTGCTTGTTGAGAAGTCAAACATTCCCTCAATGGGGGCTGATGGAATAAGAGTGGATCCTTGCCCTACTGCCATGCCAACATTGCTTACCTGCTGTAATCCAATGAAGTTGTTGCCTGTTTTCAGCCTTAAATCTTTGTTGGCTTTTTTATTTCTGTTGCTGGTGGTGGGACGCATCATGCACCTTCTTCACAAATGCAGATAAATATATAGATGTAGATATATATGCTTGCACACATACTGTATACATACATACAATGCTCTTTGGACTTCATTCAGCCTCATCTGCTGTCAAAAGCTGTCTAGCCATTAATATTTGCACTGGGTTCTTGCATTCCACATTTTTCATGTAAAGAGCTCAAGGGCTACTTTGATATTGATGCTAAACACAACATCCATTTGCAAATGAGCAGAAGGGGCTGCACAAATTCTTTCATAATCAAGTGAAAACACTTCCATTAATCTGAAAAGAGGTGTGCATGTACACCACTGGTGCAGAAAGCTAAGATAGATTAGATCTAAGACTCCAGCAAAAGAAGAGTAGCTGGCAGCACAATAGGAGATAATCAATGTGTTCCAGGCAAGCGTGGAATTCATTGCTGCAATCAGTGTTGGAGAGGACTAATGGGACAGCCCACATATAATGGACAATGTCCCCATGGATTAGAAGTTTGAGTCATTATTGTGTTTTGCAGCATTTGTGTATGTGTGTGCATTGTTACCTTTATAAATAGCCTGATTTTTATTGAGAGCTAGGCTAGTTGGTCCCTGGGAGAAACAAAATGCTAAACAAGGTGAACCTTGACCCGATCCAGCATGGCAGATCTGTCCTGTTGTGAATGCTGGTCACATCTGAGAGGGGGATATCCTGGACACGTCAATGCAGAGGCAAAGCTCAGATGTTGTATCAGCAGCAGTGATCTTTTGACTCCATCTTAAATAGCTGCTACAGCTCTGTCTCGCTGAGAGGCACTTCTTCATTTAAAGGGAACCCAGCAGGTGTTAATTTTGATGGAGTGGGGGTGGGTGGGCTAGCTCTGGTTGCACTAGGCTTTAGGCTAGAGTGATGGGAGGTGGAGGATGGAAACATGATGTCCTTGAGCCAGAGGTTTATTGGCATCACACACTCTTCTTGCAAAAGAGTTTCCAATTGGTTAGGTGCTTCTACAGCTGGCCCTGAGGGTTATTCCTTCTCCCATTCTGAATCCCCAGCCTCATCCTCTGAGAAAGTGGATTGATCGTCATATTGCCCCTCCTCCGAGGGGCTCAGGGCAGCATATATGGATTTATCCTACTTTATCCACACAACCACCACTCCTTAGAAAGAGTTTCAGGGTCTTTCCTGATGTGAATAATTAAGCATATGTTGGATCAGTGGAAATAGAAATGGACTGCCTTCAAGTCGATCCCAACTCATGGCGACCCTATGAAGAGGGTTTTCATGTAGATCTGCTTTAGTACTGTTTCTTCTGCAATTGTCAGCTGTCCATTTTTAAAAAAATGTTTTGGTCAAATTCTAGCAGCAAGTGGAAAAGTGCATCACCAGAATCTGATCCAAAAATTTGCCATACTTTGGATTCCCACCTCCCCACCAAAAAAGTGTGTGTACTGTAGAACATTGAAAAATTCAAAATGTTACAATACACCAAAGTTAGCTGACACCCCATAGTGATCTGCTTTGTACAGCCTGCAAGAGTTTATAATCCTCAAGCAATATATTAGGCACTAATGGTATCCTGCACAAACATGCTTTTTTATGTGATATGTTAAATTATATGCCAAGAGAGTAAATTAAGGCAAACAAAATATGGAAGTGAAAATGACAGATCTGCATTAGGTGCACTGAACTCAACAGGAGTCTCTCTAATAAGCCCACCTGGCGCTCCATGAATGTCTAAGGGCTGGTTTAAAGGTGTTGTGCTCACAAGCAGGATCATCTAAATAAAACAGTATTGCTCCTATTTACCAGGGAACTGAACTCTTCTGAAAATGTAAGTAAGGGTGATTCAATTAAAAAACTGCACACTCTTCAGCATTTTTGAGTGTTCAGTTCTCTCTTTAGATACTGAAAACCTGGCAATTTGCTCCAAGTCTTCTTTACATATATGGGAAAATGCAAGAAAAATACACTAGAAGAAGAAACCATACCAATCCCCAGAAAAGTAAAGTTAAGTCTTAAAAGAGCCAGTTTGGACATTGCTCACTCCACATACAGGCTGTAGGAATGCCCTGTCTTGTAGCAACAAAACCTACATGGCTGTAACAGGGAGAATCATTTTAGAAATCAGTATTATGTGCACAGTCCCTAGTGTGCAGAGACTGCATGTGCCCATCAAGAGCTGCGTGCAAAGGGCTTCTCAAAATTCTCCACTTGATTTGTGGGCAGAGAAATTGGGGAGATCATTTCACCTCATTTCTTGGGGAAAAAGAGAAATTCTCCTACAGTTTCTCTGGGAAAGGCTCAGTGTTACCACTGCACAGCTTTTTCCTTTCTTTCTCATTTTCTTTCTTTCTTGCCAATAGCATTGACAACAGCATTATGTGTAGCAGTATCCAGGAATTCTGAATAGGGCCACATTCACACCTTACATTTGTTCCATTATTATTCCACTTTAAACAATCATGGCTTCCCCCAAAGAATCCTGGGAAGTGTCTTTTGTGAAGAATGTTGAGGGTTGTTAGGAGACCCCTATTCCCCTCACAGACCTGCAGTTCCCAGAGTTCCCTTGGAAAAGGGGCTGACTATGAAACAACTCTGGCCATTGGAGCTCTGTGAGGCAAATAGGAGCCTCCTAACAATTCTCAGCACCCTTCACAAACTATACCTCCCAGGATTTTGGGGGAGAAGCCATGACTGTTTAAAGTGGAATAAAAGTGAAATAAATATATGGTGTGAATGTGGCCTAGGGCTTAAAATAAACTCATGAGGTGGGGAGAGCATGCATGAGTGTGCCAACTCCACCCAGAGCTTGGAAAAGTTACTTTTTTGAACTACAACTCCCATCAGCCCCAGCCAGCACCACCACTGGATTGAGCTGATGGAAGTTGTAGTTCAAAAAAGTAACTTTTCCAAGCTCTGACTCCGCCCCCTCTCCTAGCTCTGTTGCCACTGTATGTTTCAGGGCAACTGTCTGCAGCCAGGAAACCCTCCTGTACCAGTGGAGGCTTCTGCATGTTTTGGAACCCTGATTTCCCAGGGTTTCATAACATGAGAGATCCTCCAAAGGCACAGAAAGCTGCCCCACTGCAGACACTCATGCTGCACCATGCGAAGGGTGATGGAGATTCTTCTTTGTATAGGCACTGCGGCAAACTCCCCAATGTAAGTAGGCTCTTATCATACATTTTATTCCCAGATTTTATGTTGAATAGTAACAATGCAATTTGAGCCTACTCAGATTGGATTTATTTGTTCATGTGGAGGTGTTATGCAGATGAGATCCAGCAGGCCCACAGATGGGTGAGATAGCCGTGTTCCATTCCATCTAGCCCCTCATGTAGTCAGTGGGTAGCTCGTGCCAGTACCAGCCCGATATTCTTCTTGGCATAGGACCAGCCTACCTATTTGTCTATAAGAAGACTGTTCAGGCTTGTTTGTATAGTTGCACATTTGGATGCTCTCTTGTTATATTTTAACCAAGAAAGAATTTGCAGGAGGTAAAACAACACAAAACAAAATGTTCCCAACTGAATGTTGCTTTTTTTCTTTCCCTTGCAACCAAGCAAAACTGCCAAGGCTTCATTACCACAAGATCATAAGGCCTGCCTTGTTAAATCATACCAAGGTTCCTCTAATCTAGACTTCGATCTCCAGCCAGATGCTCCAGGGAAATTCAACAACAGGACATAAAGGCCACCCACCCCACCCCCATTTTGCCTCCAGCACAGGCAACTCAGAAGTAAACAGTGAACAGAAGGTTCCCTATAGTTATCATGAGAGGCTCATAGGCATTAACTAACCAGTCTTCATTAATATGTTTTCACAGGAATCGTTAGGGCTTGCAGCATCTGCCATAGAAGAAACATTGTAGCTGGGTTGGAAAAGACAAAAAAAGAAAAAGAAGAAAAAGAATTGTTGCATTGTTCTAATGCAGATGTTGCTCCACGAAATTCAGTGAGACTGGAGCTAGAGCTACACATGCTGTAGAATCAGATGCTAAAGGCCTGGCTGAACAGACCAGCATGTAGGCTGCCCTGGGCTCCTACTAGGAGGCAGGGCGGGATATAAATCTAATAAATAAATAAATAATACAGGTGGGGACATCACATTTTGAATGCTGTCCTACATAAATGAAGGAGTGAAGGAAACTAGCACAGGTAGAACAGGGATGGGCAAACCCCTCTCCGTGCATTTTTTTTCCATTGCAGGGAGTTTTCTTACATGCAGGAGCCTTTAAAATGGCATTCTACACCTGCAGTCTGACATGGTGTAGTCCTTTCCATCACTTCAGACCTACATGATTTCAGTCTGATTCATGCGTAATGCTAGCCCAGGGATGGGCAACCTGTGGCCCTCCAGATGTCATTCAACTCCCATCAACCCTAGTCAGCAAGACCAATTTCCAAGGATAATAGGTGCTCAACATCTGGAGTGCCACAAGTTCAGGTTCCACATTCCTACTTAAGATTTTCAACCTGAAGCTGGCTCCAGAGGGTACCAAGATTTGGCACTTGCCCTTTTATTAATGTGTTCCGTCTTTGCTTCATGATATTGTCTTTTGAGATTATAAACCTTGAAAGCAAACTTTGTTTTTTTTTTACAAATGTAATTATATTTACAACACTTAATTGTTGAGGTGCTTTACAATATTATTATTGCCAGTGGGCCAAAACTAGAAAAGGACACACCACCCCAACATTGCTGCCTGGAATTTTAGAGGCACTGTGAGAAAATTTTCTGTTTAATATCCTTGCTAGGCATGGAAGGATCTGTCAGTTTCTGTCCTCTCAGCTTCTCATTTTGCCATCTTAAATTTAGTTCTCCACATTTCTGCAGAAATTTGTGCTTCTGCTTTAAAAAAAAATCTTTTTAAAATTTGTCAGCATTTGAGTGCCCTTTTCTCCTAATAAACAAATTTATGTATGTAGTTTTGATTAATGTACACCTTTCTGCAAGCAGTGTATCCTAATATAATACATTTTAAGTTGTTTTCACTAATATAGTTATTTTAACATTTATTATTTATTTATTAAATTTATATACTGCCTTTCCTCCCAGTAGGAGCCCAAGGCAGCACACTGTTCCCTATTATATGCATTTTTGTAAATATTGTTTGGCTGAATAAAGTGAATCGCAAAATTCAGAGGAGTACAAATTACAATGGATGGCTATATTTTGGGTTTCATATTATTTTGAACAATGCAAATTTGATAAATTTGGCTTTAAATGCAAACTGATTCAAAATTTCTCCCCATGTCTAATTCTTGCTGTTCCAGGTTTATGGGGCCCCCAACAGAGGGTTCAAGGCCTGATCACCCATGGACATACCCATACCCAACAAAGCTTTTCTGATTTTATGTTTAATTTTAACTGTTGGTATCCTTTGTTTCTCTTTTGTAACATTATTGTATAGCATATCTCATAGAAACTACAGTGTAAAGTGGTACATAGGGTTTTTTAAAGAAAATATTTTACTAAATATGCAAGAATTCATTATTGAAATTTCACTGAAATGAAGGCATACATATCCTTAAAGCATCTACATAAAGCAGAACATAAATTGAGGAAATAATGAAAAGTCCTGTGGCTTGGCATTGCTACCATCTTGGCACCCTACCACTTCATTCTGCTACATATGTAGATCCAGCTTTAATTCCTTGTAAGGACTGCAGCCTTAATACCACTAAAACACAAGGTCAAAATCATGGCCTCATAAAGCATGTACATTGTACCATGACCCAAGCCATTCCCATACAGGAAAAATTAGAGGGGGTGCAGACCCAGCCTCTCTTAAATGGACTCTGTATTCTTCAAAGGAAGATCACAGAAAATTTATCGTTAAGCTAATACGAACATATTAATTATAGAATTATTTATGAAACACATTCTGTCAGATGTATTGATCACAGCAGTTTAAAGAACAACTGCCTTTTCAGTGAGTGCTACAAAACCCTGTGGTTTATGTTCTACAAGATTCCATTGGTAAACAATGATTTGTCACAAATGTTCACATTTGCAACATGGAGCAAGTGTCTTCAGAATAATGGCTCTTTTGACAAGCGTTGACACTTCAGAAGCAAATGACTACAAAGCAAAACAGCTACATCATTCTCCTCCTGAATATTAATACCCAAGTGAGAATGTGGAAGAAGCAATAGAGAAATATATGAAAGGAAAATCGTTATATTGTCTGATAAAAAGCAGGCCCCTAAGACTTAATAAACAGTCACATCATTTTTTAAAAAAACAACAGAGAATGCTCACTTGCCCTTTTTTCTCTCAAAATTAACAACTAAAAAGTACAAATTTTATAATGCAATACATTCTGTTTGTCTGGATAGAATCCGCTTGGGTCAGATAAACACATAAAACTACACTGACTGTCTAGCCTAGCAGCAGCTCTCCAAGGCTCAAGCAAAAGTCTATCCAATCTCTGCTAACAAGCAATGTCATAGATTCCATCTAGAACTTTTCGTGTGAAGAATGTGCCCTCTCTGATGTGCCTCTGTACAACACTCCAAAGGATTTGAATCAGTGGCCCATTGCAGGGCAGTGTATTATTCCACAAAGCCACGCCTTGATTTAGTACCTTGCTGTCAAATTCTAAGTTGTCACTTTCTGTTCCAGGTCCATTTACTTATTTGAGATACTGCAGGAGAACAAAGCAGCTACACACACACCAAGTGTGCTCCCATTTTTCATGGCATTAATTCCCAGCTTGCAAGGGCAAGTGGCACAAATGCAAGCCTGTGTACCAACAACACACATCCATGAAAAAGCAACAGGGATGGAGGAGAATTTTGTTTGGTCTGGATTTTTAAATGAAGGGGGCTAATTGACACCTCCCAAATTACTACACAAATCAGAACTTATCCTTCAGATTTCACACCTCTGAATTTTGCAATATAGTTCATAGGTCAAAAGGTACTGTAATGTATTTCTTTTTTAAAACACCCTCCAGTGTTTCAGTATTAAATGCATTTAAGAAATGCATAACTCTCTGGTTGCCCAGTGTGAGAACTAGATGACTCTTTGGTCTGATGCAGCAGGGCTCATTGTATTTTGTTATGTACCTTAAGATAAAATACGTATTTAAATACATATTTTACAACGAATCATGTTTTTAAAAGCTACTGAATATGGATTTTGAGTGGATTAAAAAACCCACAGATTGATGAAGAAGTGGGACAGAATGGCCTTATGAATGGACATATGCAAAATACAGAAAAACTGATTCATCCATCCCCAGAGTGCATTACATTGCTTTGACCGAGAACTAGCGTAGATGCAAATTCTGATTTTCCTGTCTAGGGAAAAGGAGCTGAGATCTTGTGCAAATTTGTTTTCCCAAATTATATTGTTTACACAAGTTACCCACTTGTGTGATCAGTTACTTGCAGGGGTTAGTGAAACATCTGCACTGGCTTTGAACTTGTCTGTGGCTACTTCAGTGATGAACTGCTAAGTCCAGAAATGTGTTTAAATAATCCCTCAAAGTCTTACATTTAATTAACACTTAAAGCTTGTTTATATCCTTTTCAAAACATGGGTGCATGCTATTTCTACACATGAACAAATATTGGTGTGAAAGAGTGTACACTTGATTTGTATCACTCAGCGGTAAATGTGTACAAGTACTAGGCTGTGTACTTCTTGAACATTAGATTTGAATAAACTTTAGGGTTGCCAGGTCTCTAGTTTTTGCCCAGAGACTCCAGATTTTTGGGGTCCTCTCTGGGTGAGTCACCTTAATCTCTGGACTCCCAGCTTTTATTTTTATTTTTTTTAAAAAAAATAAGTTTCTAGGTGATCTGGTTCACAAGATACACATCAGAATGTCAGCCGCCCCCTCTTCAACTTCTGTTTAATTAGCTCGTAGCTGGCTGCTCTAACCCTGCCTTTTCAGGTTTGTAGCCAGTATGTGAAGTCAAGGTTGTGATTTGTTGACCTCCAGGCAGTAGTTAGACCTCATTGCAAAGCAAAAAACTGTTGTTTTTTCCTGCTTATTTGAAAATCTCATAAATTGAGTAAGTATATAGCTTTCAGTCTTTTTCTCTCTTGTGTGCAGGAATCAAACAAGTTTAAATTTTCCTGGGCTGTTGAAGAGGGCAGTGTTTTGGAAACCTTCCCAATATGAAGCTTTAATCCAATACTCACTTTTCTGGGAATAAAGTTACAATGCTAATCCCATATACCTGGGATAAACCCCATTGAATTCAGTAGGACTTACTTTTCAGTAGACATGGTTAGGATTGTGCTGAAAACCAATGGGACTTTTGAGTGAACATAGCAAAGGATTGTCTTTGTGTTGTAAATCTATCTCTCCCCTTCCAGTCCTACTTTTTGAAGCAATTAGGCAGGGCTTACTTAGGTATCCCTGTTTTTATTAAGTAGGAAACTCATACTGAATTAATTTTTAAAAAACAATGTTCTGCAATGACCAACTGGTTTTGACAATAAACTATATGTATGTGAATGTATTTTACATCTCCAGTGTGTGTATATATGGAGTCTTTCTAACATCCCTGTCAGGTAGAGTTGCCGATTGAAAACCAAGGCAGCTCACAATAAGAAATAATTCACTTTAAAATCCAATAACCATAAAAACAAGAATTAAAAGTTGCAAAACAGCTTAAAGTTGCATAATTCTGAATTTTGGGTTGGGTGAGTGAAGTTCCTTATCACTTAAGGTTGCAGTTCTCTGCACAATTCCTTGTTTGAGTAAGCTCCATTGAATATATTGGAACTTGCTTCTCAGTAAATAAATGTAGGATTGCACTATAAATATCTTTACAGGTTGTGTAAATAATAAACATCTTTCACATTCATACTTATATAAATATTTCTTCATACTATGTCCCAATAAGTATCTTATTTCACACTATAGTTGTGCATGATTATTTCCTCTACATTTTAAGTGTGCCCTTCTTCCTTGGGGTGTTCATGGTTCCCCTTTGTTGTTTTCATCCTGAGGGGCAGATTAGGCTGAGAGATTGTGAGTAGCCCATTGTCACCCAGTAAACTTTATAGCTCATTTCCATTTTAAAAAAATAATTAAAACAATTGACATGCAGGGAAAGTTTATTAAGTAGGTCTACACAATACATTTAAACCACATCCAACTCCCATTTAAAGCACATGACATCCCCTAAATAATCTTGGGGAATGTAGTTTCCCCCTCACTATGTAGTTTTTCTCCACCATTCTTAACAAACTACAGTTCCCATGATTCTGTGGTGGGATTCATGTACTTCAAATGTGTGTTGAATGTGCTTTAAATGAATGGTGTAGATCTGCCCTAGGCATGATGTGCATTCATTAGTGAATTGAAATAAACAATTTTAAAAGATACTTTTGTAAACAGGGGAAGGCCTGTAGCTCAGTGGTAGGGCATATACTTTGCAAGCAAAGGTCCAAAAATCCAATCTCTGGAAAAGACTATTGCCTGGAATCCTGGAGAGCTACTGTTAGTCTATATCATCAGTACTGAGCTAGATGGTACCAAATACTCAGACTCAAGGGCCACAGTGACTCCAAAATGTATTTATGTATTTTATTTACAACGTTTATATACTGCTTTATTATAAAGAATCTCAAAGCGGTTTACAGAAGGAATTAAAACAATAAAATTATTCGCAAAAACAGTTAAAGACAAGTATTTAAAAATATTCAAAATAATAAAACCAACCATGAGTTAAAAACAGATAGAAAAACTCAGTAGCTTCTACATGCCTGGGTAGGCTCGCCTAAACAAAAAAGGTTTTTAGCAGGTGCTGAAAAGAGTACTATGAAAGTATCTGCCTAATGTTAATAGGCAGGGAGTTCCAAAGCATAGGTGCTGACACACTAAAGGACTGATTTCTTACAAGAGCAGAACAAGTACTATATGGCACCCGTAACATGGAAAACACACTTTGAACTTGGTCTGGTAGCAAATCAGCAACCAGTGCAGATTTCAGAGCAGAGGTATTATGTGCTGATAGGGTCCTACTCATGTCAACAATCATGCCACAGCATTCTGCATTAACTGCAGCCGCCGGGTCAGGTTGTGCTGCATGGTGATTTCTGTGGTGTTGGCTGACTAGCTGCCAGGATTTTTTTAGTTTTGGTTTTTGGTTAGGAATCCTGACTGGTTGTGGGATGCTGAGTTGTCTGCATTACTCATAGGAATCTTGTTGTGGTTGACATGGTATTGCATTTAGTAAATCATCACTGTCTTCTTCTATTTGCATTTCATTTACCTTTCACCTCACTCCCTTACATCCATAGAAGCAACAACAGTGGTTCCATGTGCTCAGCTCAACCCCCTTAAACCCACTGATGATGCACCTTATTGGTTAAATTATGAGCTGCTCTTTCCACAGAGCCAAGTTTTATTTTCCTTTACTAAGTAATTTCCCTCCAAATATTCTCTCCATGGCACGAAAGAGGCTAAGGCTACTAACTTTAACAAAAGGTTAAGAAACTTTATACCAGCTCATCATAATCTAAAAGAAAGAATAAAGAATGAAAAAGAATAAATTTTCACTCTAGAAATACATTTTGTTTCTTCTCACACTATGGCAATAAAAAACTCAAATGCATATGCTTACAGTTACAAAGGAGGGGGTGGAATGTAATGCAAAAAAATCATGGACAGTAACCTAAAATTCAAAATCTAGGAAAGTACTGTGGCTCCCTCTTTTGGATGGCACATATCTGAATTTAGCAATATACAAAAAAAAAAACACTAAAAATGGCATATCCTTAGCATCACAAAATGAGCTTCAGTTTGTCTAAAGTGGTAAACAGAGTGAATAAAACATGTGTTTCTATAACAGTTTCTTGTAAAGTATAATCATTCCGTACATAGAGAATCTGTACCCTGTATAAAAATAGACATTCTTTGGCCATTTACTGCTGTGACAAGATTTTCCCAGGCAGGCAGTGCCTTGTAATAGGAGTGGATGCCACTTACAGATCACAGGATGTGGGGAGAAGAAAAAAGAGGTGGTAATGGGTGGCACCTCATTTTCAAGTGGAACAGCACTTACTTTTAAAAATGCCAAAATAAATTCCACATGCCCAGCACAAATGTAAAAGCATTTGAGAGCATCTGCTTTTCACCCTATCAAAAGAGGCACATTCTGGGGCATTTGATTTGACTAGATTTTACTATGTCAGGAAAACAAAAATGGCCAAATTAGTTTTTGAATGGAACCGAGTGTGAACAAGAAACAGAGGATTTCAATCCCTGCCTTCAAAATGCTATTAATAAATATTCATGCTAGGTACACAGGCATGGACAGATCAGTCTAGTTCCAGCACATGCCAGTCCCACATGCATGCATTCATAAGTGTGTTTCATCCATTTCCACATTAGCCTGTTTTTTTTAATCCACATGAAAATTCATATTTATGTAACCATTTAAACACATAGTTTTGAATGTATTTACTCATAAAATCCACATTTTTTCTCCAAGTATGTGTTTGCAGCATGTTTTGTCCTAAAATATATTTTAAAACATTTTGGTATTTTTTTTGGGCTGAGAACTGTATTGCAAAACCCAGATAAATGTGAAATGTGACAGATAATGTGCCTTCCAATTTTTACATTAGTCCAGGAGGTGAAGATCAGGTCAGTTGATACTGGAATTAGCAAGCAAACATATGTCTCTAGCATATCAGCCCCCCCGCCATCTATCTATTGCCTATTTTGGCTCTGTGGTTGCCAGGCAGAGAGAGGTCTTTCCCTTTTCCTGCCACCTGATCCATTTAAGTGGAGACGCCAGGGATTCAGGGGCTGAACCCGGGACCGTCTCCTTCCAAAGCACGTGCTCTGTCACTGAGCTACCCCAGTCCCATGGAGACAAGTTATTTCATATTTCAGTGGAAAAGAGGAAAGAAGATTTACAGCAGGTCTGTTTTAAAAAATATATTCAAGCTTAAATGGCAAAGCAGTGATGTGTTTTAAGAGCATTTGTTTGGGTTACTTTTTATATCTCACAATAATGACACTCCCATCAACAAACAATAAAGGTAGCATGGGGACCAGCTCTAAATGAAATTCAAATTCTGCATCTAAAGTAATGCAGATGCATCCGAAGATCAAAAGCCTATGCTACAATAAATCTGGTGGTTCTTAAGATGGCACAAGGCTCCGTTTTTTGTCTCTAGAGTCTAGAGTAATGGATGCCAGAGAAACACACTCCAAAATATATCCAACTAAGATTCATTTTGAGGTTTTATATCCAGTAGTGTTCTGCTATAATAATACAAAGTGGTAGAATACTGGAGCCAAGGCTATAATTCACTGATGAACAATGAACAGTGCACACATAGAAAATATATAACCTTTGCTCATAAACCAAAAAAATTCCACCCACAACAGGAAGAAGAGAAGATCTCAGCACAATTGTTTTGAGATAAACGAGAGCACATCCTTGGAGGCAGATGACTTGCAGAACAAAGGTTCAAATGCACTTTGAAAAGTTGATTTAAAACCCACTCTTGTAAATTCATCATGCTTCCATAGTTTTTGTGCAGGATTCATTCTTGAAAGGAGTATTAGTACCAAATAAGGGCCAAATAAGATCAGCTAAGGTGAACACTGTAATTAATAGTCCCAGCATATAAAGCACCGATGATGTCCTAGCAACACTGAAATAATGCTCATTTGCTGTTCTATCCTAAATAAATTAGGACTCCCTTCTGATTTTACTTTTAGCAATGCTGCCATGGGAAGAAGCTCATTCTGGACTCTGATGTGACCTCAGACTCTAAACATTTGGGCCTCACTGTGTCCGTTCCTAGAGCACTAGAAGTAACATTGGATGAGACCCTAAAATGAATTTAGGGGCAAATTATGCTATGATGACTGTGCATATACATTTCTATTATGAACTCACCTAATAGTTGGAGAAGCAGGGAAACTGAGGAATTATTCACTTCTTTCACGGGAGAAAAGAGTTATAATAATAATAGGCTGGATTGTAGGCTAAGTTAGCCACATTTTGTTGCCACTGATACCAGTGTGGCAGAAGTTAGTAATGGCTAAATTTACACACTGATTTCAGTGGGAACCCAGTGCAACTAACAGCACAATCCAAACTATTTCTACTCAGAGGTAGGGATGGAAGGATCTATCAATTTCAGTTTCAGAGTTTCTAATTTTTCCATTCTTAAATTCAGTTCTACATTTCTGCAGCAATTTGCATTTTAAAAAGTCTTCATGAAAATTCTCCAGCATTTAAGTGTGAATTTCTCCTAATAAACACATTTTTGTAGGCAGTTTTAACTAATGTACACATTTTTGCAAGCAGTTTCTCATAATATAATGCATTTTGCATGTTCTTTTCACCCATATATTCATATGCATGCACACTTTCCCCTAACATATGCGTTTTTGTAAACATTGCTTGGTTGGCAAACTGCATTGCAAAATTTGAATAAGTGTGAATTTTGAAGGATGGCTTTGTTTCAGTTCTCATATTGTGTTGGAAAGCATGAATTTGATAGATTCAGCTTGAAATGAGAACTGAACCGAATTTCTCACCCATCCCTACTCAGAAGTAAGTCCTACTGAATTCAGTGAGGCTTACTCTCAGAGAAATGGGGTTAGCCTTACTTAACCTGGATCCAGCTCAATGGGTTGTATGTGGTGCTATTCATGGAAGGTTCTTTGATCAAAATGAAACTTTCATGACCAGAGGAAGGGAGGTGAGTTTTGCAAACTGCTTTTTTCTCCTCCAGCCTCTGCACTACCTCCTATGCTGTCCTGGAGGATCCGTCAACATGCTAGAGAAGGTTGGAGGGATGGCCTCCCCCCTTCCTTTCATGTAAGCCTCCACTAAATCAAAGGCCCTTCTATGAATTGAAGGGCAACACTGGATACTGCCCAATTTTATTTATTTATTTATTATTTGATTTATATCCCGCCTTTCCTCCCAGCAGGAGCCCAGGGCGTCAAACAAAACTCCTAAAAACAATCAAAACATCATAAAAGCAAAGCTTAAAATACATTGAAACAAAACAGCTTTAAAAACATTTTTAAAAGCTTAAAAATATATTTTAAAAGGGTTAAAAAACACATTTTTTAAAAAAAAAATATTAAAAGTAATTCCAACACAGACACAGACTGGGATAGGTCTTCACTTAAAAGGCTTGTTGAAAGAGGAAAGTCTTCAAAAGGCACCGAAAAGATAACAGAGATGGTGCCTGCCTAATATTTAAGGGGAGGGAATTCCACAGGGTAGGTGCTGCCACACTAAAGGTCCATTTCCAATGTTGTGCAGAACGGACCTCCTGATAAGATGGTATCTGCAGTAGGGCCTCACCTGCAGAGTGCTGTGATTGGCTGGGTATATAAGGAATAAGATGGTATTTCAGGTACACCAAAACTAGAACCTTGAACTTGGCCGGGTAGCAAACAGGCAGCCAGTGCAATTCCTTCAGCAGTGGGGTGATATGTTGGTGATACCCTGCCCCAGTGAGCAGTGTCATCGCCACATTTTGCACCAGCTGCAGCTTCCGGACCAACCTTAAGGGTAGCCCCACATGGGATGCATTACAGTAATCCAGCCTGGAGGTTACCAGAGCATGGACAACAGTGGTCAGGCTATCCCGGTCTAGAAATGGCCACAGCTGTCTTACCAGCCGAAGCTGGTAAAAGGCACTCCTAGGTCACCTGGGCCTCTAGTGACACAGATGGATCAAGGAGCACTCCTAGACTACGGACCTGCTCCTTCAGAGGGAGTACGACCCCATCCAAAGCAGGCAACTGACCAATTATGCAAACTCGGGAACCACCAACTCAGTGCCTCTGTCTTGCTAGGATTCAGACTCAGTTTATTGGCCCTCAATCAGCCCACCACCGAGTCCAGGCAGCAGTCAAGGGCTTGCATGGCCTCTCCCGATTCAGATGTTACAGAGAAATAGAGTTGGATATCGTCAACATACTGCTGACACCTTGCCCTAAAGCTCCTGATGACTGCTCCCAAGGGCTTCATATAGATGTTAAACAGCATGGGGGACAAGATGGTACCCTGCGGCACCCCACAGCACAACTGCCAGGGGGCTGAAAGACAGTCACCTAATGCTATTCTCTGAGAACGACCCTGGAGATAGGATTGGAACCACTGTAAAACAGTGCCTCCAATATCCATCTCACCAAGTCGGCCCAGAAGGATACCATGGTCAATGTATCAAAAGCCACTGAGAGATCAAGTAAGAATAACAGGGTCACACACACCCTGTCCTTCTCCCGATAAAGGTCATCCATCAGGGCAACCAAGGCCAATTCAGTCCCATAACCAGGCCTGAACCCAGACTGGGATGGGTCAAGATAATGTGTTTCATCCAAGAGTACTTGCAGTTGCTGCGCCACAACCCTCTCAATCACCTTCCCTAAAAAGGGGGTGTTTGCAACCGGTCGGTAGTTGTCACAAACCAATGGGTCCAGGGTGGGCTTTTTCAGGCGTGGTCAGATCACCACCTCTTTCAAGGCAGCTGGGACCGCTCCCTCCCACAATGATGTATTGACCACACCCTGGATCCACTTGGTCAAAGCCCCTCAGCAAACTTTAATAAGCCAAGAAGGGCAAGGGTCGAGAGGACACGTTGCTGGCCACATCATCACAAGCACCTTGTCTATGTCATCAGGTCACATCAACTGAAACTGTTCCCAAGAAGCTGCAGCAGACATTCCACTGAATATCTCATTGGGGACTATGGTAGATGTGGAGAGGGCATCAAGACTGTTATGAGAGAGGGCAACTTTACTCTTAAAGTGCCTTGCAAATAATTCACAGTTGGCCTCCGAAGGGTATAAAACTCAATTTCCTGGAGTTGATGTCAACAGACCCCTGAAAATACAGAAAAGCTCCACTGGATGGCTACTTGAGGATGCAATGGAGGCAGAGAAGTGGGCCTTCTTTGCTGCCCCCACCGCCACACAGTAGGCATGGTTATGATGTTTTACTTGTGCCTGATCAGCCTGCGCCCTCCCCAAGGGGCACCCCTGTTTGGTGGTGACCCAAGGGCAGCTGAGCTTTTATACCTCCTGCCCCAGCCAGCAGCTGATGCAAGAGGCTGTGAGATTGACTGCAGCCTCTCTCTGGAGCCAGAGTCAGGCAGGGGATCCCAGTCCTTGCAGCACTTACCAGGGAATTCAGCTGTCTTGAGGGACATCAACTCAAAGGAGCAGGCAGCAAGCACCCAGATGCTCAGATACTCACTCCCAGGGCAGGTCTTCTTCAGTCCCCTAGTGCTGCAGCTGTTCCCAAGGACCCCAAGGGCAGCTGGGCTTTTATGTCTCCTGACTAGGGTTGCCAGGTTCAGGGCCTGAGACTGATCCTGTCTCTTTAGGAGAAGAGAAAGTCAGCCACGTGCAGGTGTTCTTGCAACTCTGTAATGGGAAAAACCACAAGGTGGAATTCTCCCTTCCCCCTGCACAACTTTTAAAGATACAGAAGACCTCTTGGTCCACATATTGTGCTGTGCCACATATTAATGCAGCTCAAGAGCAATGGCCAACACCCTAATTTTTCATCACTAGCAAAATGTCTGTAATTAGGATGATCGGAGGAGTGTGCAGAAGGTAGGCTTGGATATGGAAGGAGGGATTATGGATGCAGTGCATCTCTGGTGCCCTGAGGATAAACATTGCTCCCCCTTGATGAAAGACCCTTGTTAGCAAGAGCAGGCTCTCACAGCAGTGCTCTTCCCAAGTGCATTTCTTTCATTGTTGTAGGGGGAAAGTAATGGAAGCTCTTCAAAAGATGTCCTAAGGGAAAGGGATATAAAGTCTGTTAACAACCCCTGACAAAGCTAGCCATTAAGAATCAAGACATGAAAAGTCCCACCTAGGTTTCTCTCTTTCTCTTTTTTAAATCTCACTAGTGTGATTAATGTTAAGAATCAAACACACACACACACACACAGAAAGAATCCCAGGGGGTCTTCAACCCCTTACTTTCCTGGGAGCCAGGTCCCAGCAGGATCCCTATGACTCCAACATCCAAGAGCTAATCAGCAAGAATGGGGAGTGTGTTAGCCAATGAGAAGAGTGTTATAACTTGTTTGTTGTTTCCTGCTGACTGGAGGCAATCAACGTGAAAGGAGTTTCTCTTACTTCCTACTTTAAAAGAGTGAGAATTCTATAATTGCAGAATAGACAGTGAATCCTGATGATAGCATCCCATCTACATCATCCAGCAGTTTGGTAGGAGAACATGATAAACATGAAGACAATGAATTCACTAATTCAAGCAATATCTCTGACAGTGACAAAGGACAATAAAATGGTGATTTTGATAGAGAAGCAGAAAGCTGTATTCAAACCTGTCCAGATTATTCTATAATTTAAGAAGATTGTATAATCTTAGAAGGGGGCATGGCTGTGAGGGGGTGTGGCTGTTACTTTTATGAAGGGACCCTGCATTTTTGAATTTGCCACTACACTGCAGTACATTGACTAGAGAATGTGCATAAATACCAGCCATTCTGCACATTTGCTGGATATTGCAGATAATGCGCACAAACGAACAACCTCAATAGAGGATTTTGCATTTTGCCAGTAAGAGTGCATAGTCCCCATGTGATGTTTGGGAAAGATATACAGCCTGACAGAGGAATAAGGTTCCTGTGCATATCCTCTATCAGGACATTTTGCACAAGCACTGGTCAATGCAAATATCCTAGAACATTGGTTGGAGAATACTCACATTGACAAGGCAATATGCAAAATCATGATTTTGCGCCACACTTGTGTACATTGCCCATGATGTCAGGTGAATTTGGACATTAGCCAGTTTTCACGCACAATTTCTATTCAACCCACAGTAAACCCACCATATAGTTATTCTATATTGAGCATGGCCAGGCCAAACTGAAACAGTTTCAAATCTCATTTAGTTCCAAGGGAGAGTTAAGCACCTGGCATTTTATTTTACATGACCTGTCACCACTTGCTCTTCTCTCTTTTACATTGGTCTGATCAACTTCTTATTATTTTGGCTTCATAATAGTTCAGGCACACAAACAAGGCATTTTGTTGTTATAGTTCTTGATATAGAGGTGGTCAGTCTGACAATCTTCAAGGATCTGTGTTTTCCCAGGATTCTAGATTCACTGATCACATTTATCAATTTTAGGTTGATTTTTTTATTGGAGATTTGTAGATTTATTGATGGTGCGGAACTGCAACTGGGCAAGGTAGCATTTTAGCATATGTAAGGAATTGTGGAATAAAGAAATTTAGTATCACTGCCACTAGGACTGATCAAGTACCTGTCACAATACTGCCAGAGGTGACCCTCATCCATTTTGTGGAAATGCTTATAGGATCACATGTTTGTGGAAAACAATACCACATACCTCTCTGTGCCCTTCTTTTTAGCATTTGGCAGACATAAGGTTACAATGTTTATGAAACACCAAAATGTCTTAAATAACGCTGAATATCAATAGCGGACTGCAGACAAGCTGCTTATGAGTGAGAGGGCTTGTTATGTTGAATAAAAGCAGCATTTCTGCAAGGGAAATAATAAGCGGAAGGATGAATAGGTGATACTCTTGGTTTTTTATTAGCCCATTTGATTTCCTCCCTGCCAACTTGTTTTGGCTTTGAGGAATATTCTTTGAACACAATGGTCACATTTGGACTTCACAATAAGCCATGGTTTATTATAATGGGAATGAGGCTAACCGCCCCCTGAGCTCCCATGCAACCCCGTGTAGTGCAGCTACAAGGAGGAGTTAAGAAGCTGATTGCTTCCATTTTGTATGAACCCAACAAATGATGGTTAATCTTAGCTATGGCAAATCCCATTTAGTTCTCCTTAACACCCCCAGTCAACTTTAAATCAGCCTAGCACAAAATGGCTATAATTTGGCAGGTCTCCCCATAGAAAAGATCAAGTGAATCTTTATAAGTAAAGAGCAGGCACAGGAGTGTTATATCCTGATCTTAGCACAAAGCACTACCGTGCTTAAATTGGAGATAAAGCTGCCTGTCTGCTCTTTAAGTTGCTCTTTACATTCTGAGGTGGGGTTGGGTAGACATGTTGTATTTTCCTGTTAAAGAGTAGGCAGGCTTTATCTAATATGTGCTAAAATTAGAGTCTAGGGGTTGTGCCCCTGCTTGTGTTGCTTGCCAACCCTCGCTACTATTATGACATCACATGATTAGCAGGTGGGTTTCCCCACCCACCTGTCAAAATCAGAGGCCAAAAGGAAGGGCACAGGAAGACTTGTTTTAAAGTTGCCAGAGTTTTGACTAAACTCTAGATCATGCTTGTGCGTGACTCTGCAGAACTACTTAAACACATTACCATGGTGACTGCTATAGTAACATTTAAATTGGCATAATTGCTAACAAATCCTCGTTGCTGATCTCAGCAGAGTTTGTTACATCATGATGTTCCGCTAGAATTTAAAAAGAACCTTTTATGGACTCTTTGAAAAATATATCATGAGAGAGAGAGAGAGAGTTTTGAAAGCAGCAAACAACTTCATCCAAGCTTGCTCTGGATACCTATAAGGATTCTGTTAATCACCTAAAATATATATACACATAGTTGTGATTAACAAAACACAGCTTTTTATTTTTCTAACAAAACATTTTGGCTTCCACTTTCATCAGCTGCTAACATACAAATGCTATTACCAAGCTGGCAGTTATAGAGCATTGAGGATGGAATGCTCAGAGGGACCTCATTTGCAGAAGCTAAGTGATGTTTATATTATTTATTTATTATTTCAATTTATATACCGCCCTTAGCAGAATAGCTCTCAGGGCGGTGAACAAACAAGATAAAATACAATAAATCATAGTAAAAAATCACGAAAACATGTACAAACAAACAACAGAAAGCACAACAAAAACGAAATACAACACAAATTAAGGAGGATACATGTCCTCTAGGTTAAGGCCATGTGGTGCCAATGTGTTCAGGGAGTATATCCAGAAGTTCTCTCTCTTAGTCAATGCTGTTGGATCTGTTGGCATCTCTATAGCTGCTATTGATAAGTCCAGCAGGCTGTGGCCCTCGGTGTTAAAATGTTTTACAATTAGTTGTTCTAGTTTTGTAGTCAAGATTGCCAATTTGTGGTTTCTGAAATGTGTGTGTAGGTCAGTTGTAGTTTTTCCTATGTATTGGATATGACATCCTGGTTTGTTGCTTTCAATGACATAAATTATATTGCAGGACCTGCAGGTGATGTTCTGTTTGTTGTTATATGTTCTGCCCATCATGGTGCTTTTGAAAGTAGTTTCTCCATGAGGTACACACAGGTGATACAACATTTGGAGTGACAAGGATGAGATCCAGGATTACTGATAGGTGGCTTAAGCACAGCTCTCACTAATAGTTTACATAAATCAGGAGGCTGGTGAAATTGAACAACAGGAGGCTTGTCGATGGCTCCAGCAAGACTCTCAGAGTTTGCTACCAATGGGTAGCTTTCCCTGATTGCTAGGAGATAAATAGGAGATGTTGGATAAAAATCTATCACAAATGGAATACGTTGTTCTTTGTTCTTTTGAAACCTCATTATGTTAGAGGAGGTTTTCTTTGGACAGAATGGAAGCTTGGTGGATGTTGTGATTGACTACATGTGGAGGATAGCTTCTCAGAAGAAGGTGTTCTTTGAGGTCACAATCCTTTTTTAGTATTTCTCTTCATTGTTGCAAATATGCCTGATTCTGAGAGCTAAGCTATAGACAATGTTATATGCTGAGGATGACAAGATTTCCAGTTTAGATAGGTGAGGGAATCAGTGGGTTTGCTGTAGAGATCAGTGGCTATTTTATTGTTTTCAATGGGGAGAAGGACATCAAGAAAAGGGATATGTGGATTATCATTTGTACTACTGAATGTAAACTTAACAGATGGATGAATAGAGTTGATACAGTTTTTAAATTGTTCTAAGCTCTCTTTGCCATTTGTCTAGATCACAGTGATGTCAACCCATATGTTTGTTTGTTAATGTCCTTTTTCTGGATCTCTTGTTCCATTTTCCCCATAAATAGATTCGCATATGATGGAGCCATGCAAGTTCCCATAGATGTGCCTTGTAATTATAGGTAGTGTTCTCCATTGAGTGTAAAGTTGTTGCAAGTCAGGACTAGTGTAGCTAAAGTTGTGATAGCCTCTTTTGCAGGATGGTTAGAATTTCTGGTGTTGAGGAACTCACTGAAAGGCTGAATCCCATCGTTATACAGTATACTGGTGTAAAGAGATGTGACATCTAAAGTACCTAGTATAGAATTGCTGTGGAATTGATATTGCTTGTTTAGAGATTTAATTTTAAGTAAGATGTCATTTGTGTCTTTGATATATGATGGGAGGTTTTGCATCATGTTTTGTAAATTTAAGTCAATGTAAGAGAAATCCTTTCAGAAGCTGTGTTGTTCCTTGAGACAATGGGGCAACCAGGATTGTTGGCTTTGTGGATTTTAGGCATCATGTAAAACTTTCCAGGAGTGGGATCTGGATTAACAAGGAAATCAGGCAGTCTCCTCTTTAAGGAGTTTCCTACAGTTAAGGTTTTGTATAGTTGCAATTATATGAAGGAAGAGTGTTCTTTGCACTTAGGTCCTGCTTGCGGGCTTCCCATGGGCAACTGATTGGCCACTCTGAGAACAGGATGCTGGAGTAGATGGGCCATTCAGCATGCTCTTCTTGTGTTCTTATGCCCTGTAGTTATATTGCTGCAAGCTGGGCTGTCCCAAAATATCTAAACACCAAGTTATCATGCTTTAACTGCACCCCAGCTCAATCACCTGAGATAGCATCCTCATTCTAAAGCTGGGCTTCCTTGGAAGATCACTCTCCCCATCTTCATTCTCTTCCTCTGGTGACATTAACAATGTATAACCTGTCTGACTACAGAGTTTTATGAAGTCAAAGCTTACAATGGCTTGAATGATGTATTCAGAACTTTTTATATATATAAATGTGTGCATTAAAATTTCTCAGCATGCTTGATATGAACTGAATGCATTATTGATAAATATCTAAGTAGGAAAAAATCTTTTCCACTGTAGTGCTAAAAGTGACAGGTGGAATAGGGAGATACAAGAAAGTAAGCATGATAGATCGACTCTATCCTGCAGGATAGAATTTGATCTCAGGATAAAGAAAAACACAAAACCTCTCCAACTTCAATTGTAAAAGTCTATTTTTCGTTAAGCTTCAATAGGACAAAGACAGGTTGCATTCAGAATTCCGTTTAATGTTTCTAGTATAATGCAGATCACCTACATGGGATGAGGTGGGGATGGAGTATGAATAAAAGGATTATGTTGCTGCTTTAACTCCAGATGCAGTGGCTTCTAAAACAAAGTAGTAACAAGGCTTACATGGTCGCCGAAGGCCAATTCCCACTGCAGACTTTCTCCACATGATCATAAAAGCCCTGCTGAATTTGGCTAGAGTTCCATCTAGTCCAAAATCCCACACTGGCCAAAGAGATGCCTCCAGGAAATTCACTAGTGGGGCATGTGGGGGGGGTATGTGTGTCCATTGATACAATACCCTTCACCTTTTAATTTAGCTTTATTCAGGCATTCTAAAATTGTATCCATAGAGGGCCCTGCCAGGTTCCTGATCACAGCAGCATTTAGCCAAACATGCTTATGATCCTCCTTCAGACTTAAAGGGGGGGGGTAGCTATGGAAACTACAGACAGAAACTTTTAAGGAGAAAGAATCAGAAAGGGATTGCAAAGGGCTTCACAGGGCTGAATATGGGTTCTTCTTTTTCTTCTGAATGCTGGAAGTGGTATGATAAGGCATTGTTTGCTTTTATCGTGCTCACTCATTCTGCTGTTTTGCTTTAGAGCCACAGTTCTTCATGTGTCATCCAAACTTCCTTGACCACAAAAAATTCCTTGGCCATCAAAATAAAAATAAAAATGAAATTAGCATCTTCTGGGAAAAGAAGCCAGAGTGCCCAATCAACTTTGGGTTGATTCACACTTCCTCACAGCCCGATGCAAAGAGCTCAGGACTAGCGTTAGGCTCCTCACCAGGCCAATCTTGGATATTTGTGTGATCTAGTACCCCTATGTGGGATCTGCATACACATATTCCAGTGGCCTCTCATATATCACCCCTACCCAGAGACATTAGTTCACACATATGTCATTTCCACAAAAGCAGGAACCAATTTCACACCACTAGCAGCCTCACACACTTTCAAGACTCTATGAACTGGCTCCTTGTTCATTATCACTGCTATTCCTACAGTGACCTGGACTGGGTACAGCCATTAATGAAATGGAACACAGTTCCTTATCAACAAAAACACAGGACTTGGTATGTTTTGCTTCCCAAATGATAGTTCTCCCAAAAGCTAAGTTTAGTGAGCTGTATTCTCATCAGGTGAAGCAAGAAAAAGGCAAGGAGATGGATCCAGACTACCAACACCATCCTAATCATGCCTACTCAGAAGTAAGCCCTATTGAATTCAATGGGGTAAGTTAGTTAAGTAAGTAGGTTACGTTTTTTATTTAATGTATTTATTATTACATTTATATCCCACCTTTTGTCCAAGGAGCTCAAGGTGTCGTACAAATATGGTTCTCCTCTTCCTGATTTTATCCTCACAACAACCCAGTGAGGTAGGTTAGGCTAAGAGACAGTGACTGGCCCAACATCACACAGTGACCTTCATGGGTAAGTGGGGATTTGAACCCTGGTCTCCCAGGTTCCAGTTCGACACTGATCACTACACCACTTTGGCTCTCTTAGACTGTAGTCTGTTAGCTTAACTTAGGTCCACTGAATTCGGTGGGGAAGTCATGATTTAAGTCCCATTAAGCCAGGTTTACACAGTTAAAGAGGCCTGGATTGAGCCCATTGCCATCATGTGCTGGCCCAGCCCCACTCCCCAAATGCCTCATTTCTGTGGTTTCCACTGGCATCAGTAGGTTCACTGGGGTGCATTGTGTGGGTGCATTGGGGTGCTCCTCATAAGCAGAGTTCCCTGCTGACAGCAGAGCTTCCTAGATGGTGGATGCCAGTGGAGCCAGGCAAGGCTGGACAAAGGGACACTTTCATCCCATGGAAACCCCCTCCAATATGGCACATCAAGAGCTGGGATTGTTCTGTAAGTGCAACTAACTTTGTCTGGATCCATCTCCAAGAATTACTTATTCTACCTATAAGTCTCTTCCTCTATCTTCTTCACATTTAAGTAAGCTGAGCTGAATAGTCACAAACTGATCTTCACCTTGAAACATAACTTTTTAATTGGGACAGAGTTGTTTTGCTAATAGTATAGCAAACTTATTTTTAAAAAATTGTAACAGTTTTGTGCCATCGCCCCCTCATCTTTTCTGCTGCTTCTGTCATTGTTCATGTTATTAGACAAAATTGCATGGATCTACATACACATCCAATCAGATACACTGCTATCCAAGCTAATGTTTGCTTATTGTGCAGATTTTTTAGGGAGTAGTTTGAGCCACTCATGGCTGAAATGTTGAAGAGAGTTGACTACAATTCACCAAAAGAGGGAGGCATTTTTTCAACCTGAGTGACTAATTTTGGTTTAGACCTGCTTGGAAAACGTTTCTAGCTTTCAGTCCTGCAGGAGGAATAGCCCACATTCTGGAAAAGTAGCTGCCTAACAGTTCAAGCTGGATAAGCAAACACTGTCAGCATGTGTTATGCTGAGTAGATTGCGTAACACTGTAAAGCATGCAATTAATCCTTTTCATTGATGTCTAATTAAAGAAGTCATCTTTTTCTTTAGATCAGTATATATATTCTCATTTTTGTTTGTTTTTGCACAACCTGGATTCTTTTAGGCAACACATAATAGGATGCACAGATTTCTACACTTCAAATAAACTGGAAAATTCAGTTCTCACACTACCTTATAATAAGTATAATTTGCCACTCTGGTACATTGTACTTTGATTTGTAAACAGGGATGCTAGTAGTTACTTCATTTTCAGTGCAGGTTCTTAGGTGCAAAATATGCATATTTATTTTTAAACAGTCCCCATGAGATTGTGGATTCATCGAGAACATGAACCATTAGACTACACAATCTTCTTTTAATAACAAGAGGATTTACAGGTTTAAGCTAACAAGAGAAAGGCTCCCTGGTTGAAGTACCAATGTACTGAAGAGTATGGAAGCAGGAAATACAATATTTACAGGTTATTCAGCATCTAGCTTCTAATAATTTATATCTATGATTGTTTGATCCATTGCCAGACAAAGTGGTGAGGGAAGACTATGTTTAAATTGAACAAAAATCAATAAAGATAAAATAACTCTATGCATGTTACTTCTCCAAGAAATACTCGACCCAACATGATTAGCCAAACACTCACTGGCAATGATCAAACCCTGATGTTCTAATTGTATGTTACAGTTTTGAAGATATGCAAAGGGATCTTTTCTTTCTAGCAAACCAGTCAATACACAACCACCAACACAGTCATATCAGGGATTCTTTCTTTTTTTAAAAAAATAAAAGAATGACAATCCTAGGAATGGGGGTGAGGATTTTCATCAGGACACCAGCAGACAGGGAGGGAAGACTCAACTATTCCTTGCCCAGCTGTGATCTCCATGAGTCTCTCCACTCCTCAGAGCACAATTAGCAAAACAGTACATGGTGTGAAAGAAGGGTCAAACTTCCCTCATACTACACTCATGGTGGAAAGGAGGGTGGTGCCCCTATTTTTTTCTTTTAAAAAAATTCCCCTGACATGCAATTTATTATAATGTATAGTTAGGCCCTAAGTTAGGACAGCTAACCTGTGGGCCTCTAGATGTTGTTGGGCTACAATCCCCCATCCTACCTTCAGCCAGCATGGCAAATAGGCATGGGAATTGTAGTCCAGCAGCATCTGAACGTTAACCCCAAATATTTTGTCATGCACAGCCATATTTATTTCATGTAGGCTATGTTCAAGCAGTGATCAGGGAAACATTGGGATTTTTTGGAAACTTATCAGGAATTTCTCAGTCAGATCACCGCCTAGTTCACAAAGAGCAGTTGTGTGTGTTTGGTTGCATTTTCATTCATGTTGTGAATAAGACTTAGCAAATCTGCCCACTGCTTTGCATAAGAAGATATAGCCTAGAGCATAAACCAGAATCCTCAGCAACTGATTACATTTCTGGGGCAGATGTTCTTCAGCACATAAATCAATATAGGCAGGATTCCAAGAAGACAAAAAAAAAAAAGTCTGAAAACTCTTGTAAAAACATCAGGTTGTGAATACATTCAGATTTTTTAAAAAAGAGATTCTTAAAGTTCATCCAAACTTTTATCTTTTTCACAGATCGTTTGAAAGAATACTACATTATTTGCTCAGGATTCTTGTGGCTAAAGGAAGAGTCATATTGAGCCTAGGAGACTCTTAGCAGAAGGCACAAATGATGAGAACTAGCTTCTGCTTGTCATTTCTAATCTGGACTTGTATATTTCATGAAGTCCACACTTCACCATCACCGAAAAGGAATAACATGTATTTGCAAGCTGAAAGGATAATAGGGGTATCTAAGGACCATGGGAAAGCACTTCATCGAACCAAGCGAGGATGGATGTGGAATCAGTTTTTTTTACTGGAGGAGTACACTGGTCCAGATACTCAGTATGTGGGCAAGGTAAGCACTATGATCAGAAGGCCATTTGACGAGATGACAGATTAAATAATAATCTGTAATAAATGTAATATATTTTAGTTTCCCATCAGATGCACCAAAGCTACGCAGCTCGAATGTAACTTTCTAATTGAGAGAGAAAGGGAATTTAAACCTCTGTTTATGGAATGTGTCTGTTTTTGGAGAGAGGAAATTCTCCCCTGATACCAGGACACATTTCTGTAGGAAGACACTATTTCTTCAGCCATTGTAATGTATTCCTTCATTGTTTTGTTTTGCAAAGGACTGAAAGAGTTATATGGTTGCCCATATAACCATAAAGTCAATGGGATAGTTGGATCTACTAACCAGCATTTATGAACATGCAAAGTGAGTGTCCCTGGAACATATGAAAAGAGAGTAGCCTCACGTATATGCATCATTCCATGGGCTGAGAGCTCACTCTAATCTTTGTCCAATGAAGAGACAGATTTTTAACCAAGAAATTTAAAATAACAATAAAGTTGCTATACAGCCATTTCCCCTAAGAATTCAGGGTGGTTTTAATATAATACCCCAATAATCATTACAATAGTCTACTTGAAAGTGGACCAGTAATTATCCCCATATGTCAGATGTGAGATTGTATCTACCTAATGAATTCACAACTGAAGGACAATTTTTTATTTATTTAGGAAACTGATACCGCACATTTCTTCTAAAATAAGTGCTCACAGTGGGATTGTTTAGATAGATAAATAAATAAATGAAAGCAATACTATTAATAATTAACATTTCACATATAAAATATAAATAAACATCTAAAATGTAACAGCTAAACACACACACACACACACGAGTTACAGTGAGCAGGAGCAGAGAGAGACTGGTCCAGCCCATCCCCACTGGTCAGTAGTCAGTGAGCTAAACCATCCATGGCCCAATGGTAAACTTCTCTTCATCCTGTCAAGCTGGCCAGAAATGAAAAGCAGGTTGAGTTAGCATCCCTCCACCACCACCACGGTGCCTCAGGGTGCTCACTACCCTGGTGTAGCAAATCCAACAATGTTTCTCATCTAGGTACCAACACTGCGGAGTAATTGAAAAAGATACACCCAATTGGTAAACCAAAAATTCTTACTTTGCCCCAAATGGTGACTCACTAATCTCATTCAGAGAGGATGGGTGGGCCATGGATCCAACTAAAAAGAGACCACCTTAACGGAGAATTCAGCCTACCCTCCCATTGACAAAATGCCCCCACATGAATGGGGATGCCTCCACACTTTGTCCTTCCACATATCTCCATTCCCACCTGCTGTTAGGGAATGCACAAATCTGCTTCATCTAAACACCAGAGGAGTGATATTTTCCTGCTGCACAGCTACTATAGCAGCCACAGAACATTTATATGGCTATAAAAAAAGGTTAGATTCTGAGTGAGTATATGATTAATTGAAGCACAGTATAGAATAACTCTGCTTCTCTAAAATAAAATCATTAAAACCAGTACAAAAAGCTTAATCATGTTTTTGAGACATTAAAAAGAAAAGAGATAGGTAGACCATTTAATTGTGCATGGAATGATAATTGACTATCCGTGAGATAAGTGACAAATAGTAATTAACAACAGTATAATTGGAACAAAATGATGAACAAGGTGATAAACAGTGTAGCAAGGTATAAAATAATGTCAGGATATAAATCCTTTCCTATCAGAAGACTGACTCAGACTATCTTTCTGAGTTAGGTGCTACATGTAGGGGGGAGGAGTAAGGATGGGCCTTCATGCGCTTCTCAGTAGGGACACCTGCCCTCCAAATTCAGCAAAACCCACATGTTGGTAAAATGTTTTCAAAGGATCTCACTACCTAAATTCCAATGCATGCAGGCCCAGGTCAAATAATCAATATCCAACATTAAATCTAAGAAGCAACTGCAGTTTTACAGCCTATATGAAGTGGCTTTTACATACATTTATGTACATGTGGTGGCCTCAGGAATGGGATAAGCAGGTGGGCAGAAAAGTATTATCTTGTTTCCTCTCTAAATTGTAGCCTCTGCTAGTGGTATCTGTCAGGGCCACCGACAGGTGGGTAGAAAGGGTCCATTTCTACCAGGGTCAGGGCCAGCAGGAGCCCCAGACTCTTAGCTTTATTTCTTTTCCTTTTTAAAAAAGTAAGTTTCTAAGTGCTCTGGAAGAAAGGTTATACACCAGAATGTAAGACACCCACCTTCCACAATTTCTGTGAAATGACCTAGCCAGCTGCTCCAATACCCTCCTTTTCAGGTTGTTAGCCAATGAGTGAAGTCAGAACTGTGATTGACAAGGGATTTGTTGAATACCAGGCAATGGCTAGAAACCCTTGCAAGTGCTGAAAAGAGCTGCCTTTTCCTGATTGTCTCTACATATTGATTAATGATGTGTGTGTGTGTGTGTACATCAAGTGAGTTGAGTAAGCATATAGCTTGTGGCAGCAGCACGTCTGCCTACCCACCCACTGTGCACATCTAGTATGAGGTTCTGAAGATCAAAGAAGCACACACAGGACAGCAGGATCATAGTAGTCATGCACAGTAAATAATTTCATATATGATGATAATAAAAGTGTATATGCAAGTATTTTTAATTATTTGCAAAAATAGCATATTATACAATTTACCTATCAAATAAATGTTGGATAGAAATAAAAATGTGTACATGCAGCTTATGACACCATTACAATGTGTTATAGTTTTCTAAATAAAATGAGTCATATAAGTTTACATTTTCCCTGGGCTGCTGAACAGGGCAGTTTATTTAATCCTATATTTTGGGAGTAAAGCTGCAATCCTAATCCTACACACCTCTCTTCCCCTCCTGTCCACAATCCTATTGTAAGGCAATTAGGCAGGGCTTACTTAGGTGTCACTGCTGTTTTGGTAGGAAATTAATACTGGTGTTTTTTTTAAAAAAAATGTTCTGCAGTAACCAATAGGTTTTGACAATAGCCTGTTATATGGAGAGTATGTATTTTTACACGTCCATTATGTAAGTATGGAATGTTTCCAACAACACTGTGAGGCAGGTTATTCTGAGAGTGGGTTCTGTCAAGTTGTACGTGTGTGTGTAAAATATCAGGACTGTGGAATGTAGCAGTGAAAGCAATTAGGAGGGGCTGCTTTTGTGCATATTTTCCCCCACACTCACTGCATGGTTTGTGAATATAGCATAATATCTTTGCGCCTCACTCTTCTTCCTGGTCCACCCCTCTTTTATCTCTGCAACAATGCCTTGAAGTAGGTGAGGTTTAGAGTTGGTTCTGTCAAGCTGCACAAGTTTATTTAGCTGCTCCTATCTTTTTAATGCTATTTGAATGTTTAAATGGTATTTAATAATCACATGTTTATGGTTTTTGAACTATTTATTGCTGTTATAAAATGCTCTGTGAGGGCAGGAACTCTGAAAAGCAGGTTAAAATCTGTTAAATAAATACATCTTAAATCAAGATTGCGGATTCAAAATAACTGTTAACATTGGTAATAAATGTACATAAACATCAGTTCTTGCCAATATATTAATTGAGGATGGGGGTGGGACTGGAGGGGGCCCAATCTGCATACAGTGTCCCAGGCACAGAAAGTCCTGTTGGCACCCTGGTAGCTAGTGCCCATTGGGACTGGTAGGGTAGAAGATAGGGAGTGCAACAATAGGTGGACCCAGAACCAATGACAGGCAGAGCCAACCAATTTTGCACCCATCCTCCTCCCCACTGAGTTCTACCATGGCAACACTGACACTAAGGAGGAGGCAGCTGGCAGGCAGTGTCACCCCACATTGACTGGTTGCAGAGCTTGGAAAAGTTACTTTTTTGAACTACAACTCTCATCAGCCCCAGCCAGCATGGCCACTGGATTAGGCTGATGGGAGTTGTAGTTCAAAAAAGTAACTTTTCCAAGCTCTGACTGGTTGCAATAAGAAGGCAGGGAAAGTGAGGGCTGGCTGAGGGAAGACAACGGTTGGTTGGGCAGAGCCTCATTTGCTCTAATGGACCAACTTCTATTGGCCTCTACTTAGTCAGAAGATATTACAAACAAACTTAGGATGATCAAACTGTGGAATCATAGAATCATAGAATAGTAGAGTTGGAAGGGGCCTATAAGGCCATCGAGTCCAACCCCCTGCTCAATGCAGGAATCCAAATCAAAGCATTCCCGACAGATGGCTGTCCAGATGCCTCTTGAATGCTTCCAGTGTCGGAGAGCCCACTACCTCTCTAGGTAATTGGTTCCATTGTTGTATGGCTCTAACAGTTAGGAAGTTTTTCCTGATGTCCAGTCAAAATCTGGCTTCCAGCAACTTGAGCCCATTATTCCATGTCCTGCACTCTGGGACGATTGAGAAGAGATCCCGGCCCTCTTCTGTGTGACAACCTTTCATGTACTTGAAGAGTGCTATCCTATCTCCCCTCAGTCTTCTCTTCTCCAGGCTAAACATGCCCAGTTCTTTCAGTCTCTCCTCATAGGGCTTGGTTTCCAGTCCCCTGATCATCTTTGTTGCCCTCCTCTGAACCCATTCCAGTTTGTCTGCATCCTTCTTGAAGTGCGGAGACCAGAACTGGACGCAGTATTCAAGATGAGGCCTAACCAGTGCTGAATAGAGGGGAACTAGTACTTCACGCGATTTGGAAACTATACTTCTGTTAATGCAGCCTAATATAGCATTTGCCTTTTTTGCAGCCACATCACACTGTTGGCTCATATTCAGCTTGTGATCAACGACAATTCCAAGATCCTTCTCACATATTGTACTGCTAAGCCAAGTATCCCCCATCTAATAACTGTGTATTTGGTTTTTTCCCTAAGTGTAGAACTTTGCATTTATCCCTGTTGAATTTCATTCTGTTGTTTTCAGTCCAATGCTCCAGCCCATCAAGGTCCCTTTGAATTTTCTTTCTGTCTTCCACGGTATTAGCTATGCCCCCCAACTTTGTATCATCTCCAAATTTGATAAGCATGCTTTGTACCTCCTCATCCAAGTCGTTAATAAAAATATTAAAGAGCACTGGGCCCAGGACTGAGCCCTGTGGTACCCCACTCATTACTTCCGCCCAGTTTGAGAAGGAACCATTGATAAGCACTCTTTGAGTATGATTCTGGAGCCAACTGTGGATCCATCTGATAGTTATTTCATCCAGCCCACATTTAGCTAGCTTGCTAATCAGAATATCATGGGGCACTTTGTCAAAAGCTTTGGTAAAGTCGAGATATATTATGTCCACAGCATTCCCACAGTTTACAAGGGAGGTTACCCGATCAAAAAATGAGATAAGATTAGTTTGGCAGGATTTGTTCTTCATAAATCCATGTTGGCTCCTAGTAATCACTGCATTGCTTTCAAGGTGCTTACAGATTGACTGCTTTATAATCTGCTCCAGAATTTTAGGCTGACTGGTCTGTAGTTCCCTGGTTCCTCCTTTTTGAAGATAGGGACAACATTAGCTCTCCTCCAGTCATCCGGCAGTTCATCAGTCCTCCATGATTTTGCAAAGATAATAGACAGTGGTTCTGAGAGTTCTTCAGCCAGTTCCTTCAATACTCTAGGATGCAGTTTATCGGGCCCTGCCCATTTGAGCTCGTTTAAAGTTATTTGTTAAAAAAGGTAAAGGTGTCCCCACACTTATAGTGTGAGTCGTTTCTGACTCTTAGGGTGACGTCTTGCAATGTTTACTAGGCAGGCCGCATATATGGGGTGGGATTACATACTCCCAAATTCTGATTCCTATGTTGTTGAAGTAGCTTCTTCCACCAATCTGGGTAACATTTGAAGGAGACTGATCAGATGTACCAGGTCAGTGATATAGTTACTTCCTTTGTTAGTGTTACCTCTCCTAAATGGAAAGTTCAGTTGTTGCTGCCTCTGCACCTGTTCCTTCAAACAATACCAAAAGTGGCACAAGAGCAACCATATTGTTGCTCATCAGCAACCTGCTGATATTTGAACCAACCCTGACTTCTATGGCTAGTATTTGAGATACTCGCCTTCTCCTAGGGCTGAGAGATGGAAGCAGGGACCAGGGTTGTAGGTTGTCCTCAACACCAGAATGTCAATTGTTCCTGGGCCTAACAAGTATCCAAAGACCTGTGTGACTTTGTGAGACTTCCCTGAATAAGGCTGAGAAGGGAAGCATCTAGCAATGGGTTCCCTGAGATCCCTAATTAAACCAAGATAACACAACAGAAACAGAGAAGGGGAAAGAATACCAGGGAGTAGAGAAGGAAGGGAGCCAAGCTGACTAAAGAAAGGGGGAGATGGAGCACCCTGAGTGTCCCACAAAGTAATCCTTTTGAATCAATGAAATGGACCCTCAAGAGTGGGTCCAAGATGAACACTGAGACCTAGCCTTAGTAGATTGAATTTGGGGTGTGCTTTTGGATGGCTTTACTAAGTTATGACTTGTGATCAGAAAGGCATCTGAATGTATGGAGTTCTCAAGCTAACATATATGTCTTACAAGAGTGTCACATTAACCAATATAAATTGAGGTCAGTAAATACAAACTAGAACTTTCTAAGTCTTATGCTTGAGGTAGCCTTTCCCAGCAAAAGGCAGATAACAAGTCAAGTTGCTTAGAGGGGTACTCAAAATACCAGAAAGGTTGAGTTGCTCAGAAATAAGACTCAGAAAAACGATTTCAGGGAGCAAGGCATTTGTATCTGAAAGTAAAGGGAAGGGAGGGAAAGCAAGATGAAAAACATCATTGCTATCTTTTAACATTTTTATGTATTTATGTACTTTAAATTTAAGAGCATTGGTAATAAAAACAACTTTTAAAAAATCCTTTAAAATCAAAACATAAGGCAATAGGTATATATTAGGAGTGTGCACCAGCCACAACATTCAACTCGTATCTGCATTTGTAGCTTTGGGAAGCAGTCTGAACAGTTTTGGAGCTGCTCTGTGTCTCTCCAATCTGACCTATTATTTGGTACCTAATTAATGGTGCAATGCAACTTACCTTTCTGCCAGGCTGGGGTGAGTTGGATGCCACAGAGCCTGGGCTGCACTGGCAGGCTCCCAGCTGCACCGGGTTCCACCAGTCTCCACTGGCAGCAGCCCTCCACCATGGCCGAGCTGTGGTGCTGCCAAGAACCTACTGGTGCTGCCAGGGGTCCACCAGAGATGGCCAGCCTGGCAACCAGAGTGCTGGTGGAAGCCAGCAGAAGCCCTGAAAATGGGACAATCTGGGGGCGTGGTGGGGAAGAGCTGCAAGGGGGGACTTATGCTAGATCCTCCTAATATTCAGGACCTCCCTGGGTCCTGATCCCACTGCAAACTCTGCCGGCCAAAAGGTCAGTGCAATAAAATATTTTTAATTATTTGTCATTGTTAATTATTTCCTATTTGTCGGAGCCAGTGCTCCCTGGGTAGCTCGTGCATGTGGCTCACGATGGAGCCAGCACTCAGCCAGGCTGGCAGCTCCCGAGCAGGAGGGGGATCCTGTGGACCTTTCCACCTATTCCTCCACTGCTGCCACCCCCCTGCCGGATTCCCAGCATTTGGATTGTAATGGGGAATCTGAAAATAGCTGTACTTTTTTCTCTTCCTTTTCACAGAAGTGATTCAAATTTACATCATAGGAGTGCCTCCAAAATAGATGATGCCTACCAAATTATAGGCAGATGTTTTGTGTAGAGACCCTTTCATTTTCTGCCAGAATTGGATGCAATTTGGAGGCATGGTCACCCCTTCCGAAGGGATGAAGCCTGTCCAATTTCAGAAGGATATATGCAGCAGTTCTACCACAAATACAGACATTGCTGTTTTATTTTATTTATTTATTTATTTTATTTGTTATTTGATTTATATCCCGCCCTTCCTCCCAGCAGGAATTTGGGGGTGAGTAATATAGAAATCAGAAGAGGGTTAGTGGGAAAACAGAGCATGGATTCCCAGGAAAGACTGGCTTGAGGGAAATGTCACCTTCACAGCAAGTACCTTGTTATCCCAAGGGTTATTGGTGGTGGGAGGGCTTCTGCCCCCTCCCAAGATTTTGGGAGATGCAGCCCCTTTTCCTTGAGAGATCACTCTCCTTTGACTTGCATAGAGGAAGGGGCAGTGATGGAAAAAGAACAGCATATATCCACATGAATATATTTGGGGAGGGACACTGAAGTAATATTTGCTGTGATTGGAGTGCTTTGGGGAAATAATTCAGTGTGATGAAAATCCACCAAAACAAAAAAAATCACCACCTCTCCACTCACCTATTTATGCTCAGGGCATTTGCAGTTGAGGGGCAAAATAAAACACAGAGACATCAGCTTGGGTTGAACAAGGGCCACTTTATTAAATTACAGCAAACAAAACCCAATTTAAAGTGACCTGCAGAGGGAAACCTAGGTGCGGGAACTGACTATAAGCAAGTAGCTTGCCATACAGCTCTTGGGTGACCAGTCCCTGCTGGGTCAAGGGCAAGCCCATGTGCTTACCCCTTACCCCGGCCACACTTTGTAGGTTAGTAGGGGGGGCTTCCTATGTCATCCCCACCCGGGGTCAGATAACCCTTGGGTAGATGAGATGAGTTGGCCCCAGAGGCAGCCCATATCCTGCCCTTGAGCCCTAAAGCCCTGACAGACAGGCCTCCGGAACCACCAATCACCTCCAAAGGTGCATAAGGGGGCCACCTAGCTATCCTTACCTATTTCCCCTCCTGCCCCTTTCCACCACAAAAGGGGGACAAATCTCTAATTAGTCCCTCTTTACCCCACTGTTGAGAAGTACCTCTCACAGACACCTCTGCAGGTCTCCCAGAAATAAGTCGTTACCTGTGTCTGACAGATGAACACCATCAGCCCTGTAAAATTCAACCTTCCCATGCTGAATGTGGGGGTGCAGAATGGCCAACCCCCCATGCTCTGTCAGTTGACCTTCTTCCATGCTCTATCTATTGCCCATGGATCCCATACCCCATGCCACACCCTGCGTGGGAGCATGTCTGACCACAGCAGATGTACCAAAGGCCACCTTTGCCTTATCACCTGCATGTCATAGAATCATAGAATCATAGAGCTGGAAGGGGCCTTGTAGGCCATTGAGTACAACCCCCTGCTCATAGCAGGAAATCCACAGCTAGAGCATCTCCCGCAGATAGCTGTCCAGCCTCTGCTTGAAGACATCCAGCGAAGGGGATCCCACCACCTCCCTAGGCAGTCGGTTCCATTGCCGAACTGCCCTTACTGTCAAGAAGTTCCTTCTAATGTCCAATCTGAATCTACGCTCCTGCAACTTAAAACCATTAGACCTAGTCCTACCCTCTGGGGCAGCAGAGAACAAATCTGTACCCTCCTCTATGTGACAGCCCTTCAGGTACTTAAAGAGTGCAATCATGTCCTTACATGCCTGAACACTGAGGGCCTTGCCCTGCAGCAAACCAAGGTCATTACCACCCACGTGAATGACCACCACCTGTGGAATTGTCCACACTACACCTTGCTGGAACAGAGTGGGTAGGAGCCTCTCCCAATGCATTCCTCGCCGGCCAAGCCACTGTACTGCAGCCCATTGACTGAGGCCCAGCTGTGAGCCCATGCTCGACCTCGCTGCCCTCCGGGCTGCCCAGAAGATCATGCTGTGGCTGCATATGAGGATGCGCACCTGTTCCATCCCTGTCCAGCAACCTGTCAAAACAAAACTTGTTAGGCTTCTGCATTCCCAAGCCCTCTAAAAGGCACAAATATAGCCCTTAAAGGCACCAGAGGACCAACGTCCAACGGCCTGTACTCTTGCTTGGGTAAAACCAAGACCTGCTGCTGTAGAAGCAGCTCCAATTCTGAACGAATGGGTTCCAAACTGTAAGGTGTCATACCCTAGCCCTTGCAATGCTCACTTTGCTAATGTCCAGAATTGGTATATAGAGAGGGGATCCTGATTTATATGGATAAATAAATATCCATCCCCAGCTCCCAGCTCCTAAAAATGCTTGTAAAGCCCGCACTGGGCAGAGGTTAGGCACCAAGGATGGGGCCAACCGGACGTGCCTTCCTTTACACCTCTGGTCCATTTTAGACCTTCTCAGATTTATGCAAGCACCACCTCCTTCCATGGAGACGTCAACAAACTGGAGGGCATGACGAGATAAGTCTCGCTTTGAGCCAGCTTCCACTTCTCCTATTCGAAAAGCTCCAAAAAACAGAGTAAGGGCCACTGCCTGGAATAGCTTGGCTTCATAGCTGGAAGAGCAAAGTGTGTTCCACTGACCACGCACGCCCAGTAAAATATCTACTGAGATAGGTCGATGGGAATCAGGTATGGCAGGGTGTTCTCTAGCCCACCCTGCCAACATGTAGCGGACCCTGAAGTCCCCTGCATAATCCGGAAAACCACCTGCCTTAGCTAAAAAGGAAAGCCCCGCCAGCTTACCTTGCAGTGCACGGACTGACAGGCCCTGCCTCCTTCCATCCACCAGGAATTCCAGCAGGTGACTCACTGGAATAGGCCACTCTGGTGCATAGCCCTTGCTGGCCCAGAATTCCTGAATCACTCTACCTGCTCTCTGGTAACTGGCGAGTGTGCTGGGGGCAATGGAAAGGCTTACGGCCCTCTCTGACTCTGCTCTCCAATCTCCCAAATCTCAAGGGGCACGGCTTCCGGCTGAGTCCTGGCCATCAGCGCCAGCTGACAGAAATGGTCCATCTGGTTCCATGACAGAGCATCAGCAACACTATTGTCAATGCCAGGAACATGCCGTGCCCAAAAAAGAACACCAAAACGCAGGCAGTGGAGAACAAAAGCCCGGACAAGGCCCATAACCCTGGTGTTCCTGGATGTAAGAGAGTTGATAACATGGACCGTGGCCATGTTATCACACCAAAAATGGACAGTAGAGTTCCTCAGCCTCGCAGCCCACAAATAGACAGCAACCACTATAGGGAAAAATTCCAGAAAGGTCAGATCCATGTCTAAGCCTTCCTGAACCGATGTCTGTGGCCATTGACCATTACACCAGGAAGACCCAAAGACTACTCCAAAGCCATAACCTCCAGATGCGTCTGACTAAACCTGTAACTCAGCCTCCAAGAGTCGGTCCTGCCTCCAGAAGGATATCCTATTGAAATCCTGTAAGAAGATTGGCGTGCAATGCTGCTGTAACCCGAAACCTATGGCGGGGTCATAACAGCCCGACCATGGCATCACAAACATGCCTTAAAAATGCTCTGCCAGGCGCTATGACCCTGCATGCAAAATTTAGGTGCCCTGCCAACTCTTGGAGAGTGGAAAGGAAAACCTTCCTTGTGCCTGTAACTTCTGCAATCTTCCTATGGAGAATTAGAAGCTTCTCCTGGGGCATCCTGCAGAATTGCTTTCCAGAGTCAATTTCAATGCCCAAGAAAGTCAGAATGGGGACTGGACCTTCAGTCTTTTCCATGGCCAGAGGAACCCCGAGTTCCTCTGCCAGGTCCTGGAACTGTGCCATTAAGTGTAGGCATTCATCTGTGCCAGCCCTACCTGTAAATAAGAAGTTATCTAGGTAATGGACCATTGAATTCAGACCTGTCCTTCACTGGATAGCCCATTCCAAAAAGGTGCTAAAGCGCTCAAAAACTATGCAAGAGATCAAGCATCCCATGGGTAATGCTCGATCCATATAGAATTTATTGGTGAAAGCAAAACCCAGCAGCTCAAAGTCTGCAGGGTGGACGGGCAGAAGGCGGAAAGCGGATTTAATGTCACACTTACCCATGAATGCACCTCGGCCACAAGTACAAACCATGTGCACTGCAGCGTCAAGGGAGGTGTAATGGACTGTACATAGACTGTCAGGAATGAAATCATTAACTGACTGTCCACGTGGGTAGGACAAGTGATGAATCAGCCTAAACTCCCCTGCTGCCTTCTTGGGCACAATACCTACTGGGGATACCCTAAGGTTAGGGAGTGGGGGTGATTGGAACGGGCCAAGCACCTGCCCTGCCTGCACTTCCTTATCAATTTTCATTTGCACAATTGCCTCCATGCCCATAACAGATTTTAGATTTTGGGACATGAAGGCGGCCCTTGGCCCACTGTAAGGAATTTGGAAGCCCAACAAAATCCCCTGGAAAGAAAATGTGCATCCCCAACTGCTGGGTAACCAGCAAGCAAGTTCTGCAAAACTTGCAATTTATTTGGGGAGGGGCCCTTTTCCTTGAGCATTCGTGGTGGAAACAACATGGGTTCTGTGTGCAGACTCCTCGGAAGCTAAAATGCCAGCACAGCAGCCGTTGTTGAATCCCTTGCCCCACATTAGTGCGGGGAAAGGTAGCAGTTGACTGCCTGCTCATTAGATGTTCACTATCACACCTGTCACCTGTCATGGCTCGGGCCGCAGTCATAAACTGCAGCCACAGCTCTGGCTCCTTTTTGTCCCATCGCAGAGACCCATTGCATGCCACCCGCATATGAAATGCCTCGTCATAAGACAGCCAGGCCAGTCTGGAGAACTCCACATAAGCCCTGTAGATTATATCCAAGTACTTCAAGTGAGACAGACCCTTTTAGGTTGTCTTTCCATCAGCACTCCAGCATATATTAAATTTCATCTTGATGAACATTACCAAGAAATTATAATTTATGCCCGAGTTGTAAAAAGTCAATTATAAATGTTTTTATAAATTTTAAATTTGCTGTTTTATACTTATCTTATATCTATTTCAATCTAAAATACATTCACTGTACTAAAATTGTCATTCAATATTTATCTGATTGTATTGCCTGTTTTATTATGTTTTTATGCTGACCAAGTGGTCGGATAAACTGATTGATTGATTGATATATTAAATACACTGGCAACCAATTGGCCCATGTGTGGTCCACTCTCCTACGTCTGGGCCTCTCCACTTCGTCCTCAGCCTCCTTGTCTTTGTCCCTTTTAAGGTGTTCCCTATATAATAGTGAAAAGACATCCACATACTCCCCCTGCCAAATTTTGTCTTTCGTCGAAGGGAGCAGGTGGAAGCCCAAGGTGATGGACGTTTCCCCAAAAGGTATGGCATTAGCAGCAACAGCCCCCAAAGGGTCTGACAAATTACTCTGACTTGCCATTGCAGTTGACTGTTGCTGCTCCTCCACCTGTATGGCCGTTGGAGCCGGCCCACCAGGTGACACAGCTGATGCCATCACCTGTCCATTGCCTGCATGCTGCCAAATTTGGCTGCATGCAGCCTGGAGCAGTGGTTGGGATGTACCACTCGCTTCTGGTCTAGAAGGAGTAGCAGATACTGTCCCTGAACTGGTGACCCATGTACCCTGAGGCCACCCCAAACCTGACCACCCAGTTGCTTGAGTCGGCCTGGCAGACTCACCTGCTCCCACCAGCGGCCCAACCACACTCGCATCTTGGCACTCCACCACAGCTGTTGATGTCACGCCAGCCTGGGGTGTAGCCACCTCTCTTCCAGTCCATACTACCGCTGCCGGTGCAGAAGGAGTCACTGGCCCATCACTCACCATCTGGGTAGAGTCAGGGCGGGTCTCAAGAGCTTCAAGCCTCGCTAGAATCAATGCAAGGATTTTATTGTTAGACACTTGCTGCTGACCCATATTTGAGCCACCCGGAGCCTTGGCTTTTGTTCGCTTTGGCCTGGTAACCCCCCCAGTGGAAGTCCCTGGAGTGGCTGCCTGCTCTGAAACAGGCCGTGGTAACCCAGGAGCCAGGGTTGGTGTCACCCTCCCCCACTGCTCTAAAGCCTCAAGGGGTGCCAGGATGGCAGCCCATGGCAGCGCCTCCTCCTCATCCGAAGAGCCAGGAGCCGGGGGAGGGTGTTTTTGTGGCTGCCTAACAGCCCTGCCCTTACCTTTTGCCCCCCCTTTTTCCTTTTTTGGTTGGCATAACTACTTATACTGCCCCTGGCCTACAATAATAGTTATGAAAATATTATTGTTATTACTATAAGCCGCTGACCATATGATGCAATGCACTTAGTTCAGGCCTTTGCTTATCAATAATCACCACAGTCAAAGTAGTCTTATTACAAGCCACTGACTGTATGGTGGAATTAGCCTATGGCAGTCCTTAGCTCACCACTATAAATACACAAACAGTATCAGCGTCAAACAATGCAATACTGATATTATTGTTAACAGTTATAAGACACTGCTTAATGTGTAAAACCCCTAATCATAAACCATGCAGCACCTATAATTTATTCATATGCAATAGAATCTATCTAATTGTATAATTCAGATTATAATTGTGTTGTGTTCTTGTTTAACTGGCTGCCCAGGCAGCCTTGAGGTGGCGCTGCTGGAGTGCACCAGGCGTCTCCCTCCCCCACCAGCCGGGGGGGAGAGGTGCCAGCTCCATTTGGCTGAGTAGGCCCCTTTAACGATGCCTACTTCAGCCGCAGCTGCTCCTCCAGGCACGCAACCACCCTGCCTGCAGCCCACACCCAAAAACGGGGAAATAAAGAGGCCAAAATTGACTCGAAAAAGGCTCTGTGCACCGCAAATCGAGCACCTAAAATGGCGCCGACCACGCTGCTGCATCAAAAATGGCTGCTACAACTGTTCTGCAGCTCCATATCCGAGCTGCTCTGTCCCTTGATGTCGCACTGCCAGCAAAATGGCCACCGCCGCTCTTCTCTCTGCTCTGCTCAGTCATCCCTCGTTGTCCTATGTCACGCTGCAAAGAGGAAGGTAGGAGGGTCAGCTGGACTTAAATAGTCCCAGAAGCCCCGCCCCTCCACACTGCATGTCACGTGTGCTCAATAGGCGCGATGTGGGACTTTACCCCCTTCAAAGGTGGAGGCGGCAGCTTCACCCCCATCTGTAACTAGGCCCTGCTTGCCAGCTGCATGGCGAGTGGGGCGTCATTTTCCTCAGTTTGGTTTTTCTTTTTTTAAAAAATGGAGCAGTCACTTTAAAAATGGAGTGCTTTTTAGCACGGAGTGACTCAGGACTTTAGGGGCTCCTAATCTGACTCCAAGGTGTCTTGTAAACAGTGCAATCCAAAACCTTACCCGAATCACCCCAATTCGCCTCATAATTGGTTGATATTAGAAAAGACATATACTTTTGTATGCTTGCTCCTGCTGCAGACCACTGAATGCAACTCTTTCCTTTCTCTCATATGAGTGAATGGGTGCCATTCACATCTGTGGGAAATACAAAGAATAAATTGCAGTAGTCACTGCTGTAGTGAGAACTCCTCCTGGGCATCCATTTGTCACAAGGGCCTATCCCCTTCAACAACAATTTCCAGATTGCATCTCCTTGTCCTCCCTATACAAATGTTTGTGTTCATCTCAGTTATATGGAGGGAAATGATGTGGATCTGTTGGCCTCCTGTCATTGGACTCCAACTCCCATCATCAGCCCCAGCCAACATGGGCAATAGTCAGGGATGATGGGAGCTGCAGTCTAACAACATCTAGACGGCATCAGGCTGCCCATCCCTGTGCTAAATCAAAGCACCTCAAATATCCACAGGGTTTGTGTATGTTGTACAGGGAAGCAGAGCACAAATTGCTTACCCACACCCTCAGAAATTTGCAATGCACAGGTCCTCCTTCTGTGCTCCCCCACCCCATTATAATGACTGATATTTCCTAGTGGAGTAAATGTAGAAAGCCCTACAGCCTTTGTGTTTTATAATACTGTTGCAAGTTTGACTGGCTTTGTCCCTGGGAATAGGTGATGTGACGTCCACCTCCATGCCTGTCTGGGATTCTTCCTCTTGATACCCCAAGCTTGGATCAGAAAACCCTCTCATGAGATTTCTGCCTCAGCCTGTGTCAGATATGTGTGTGCCAACACTGTTATCTTTTTGGTGCCAGGTCAAGTCTTTCCTCTTCTCCCAGCATTTTAGCATGTGTTTTTAAATTGCTTTTTAAAAATGTGTTTTTAAATTTGTATATTTGTTTTTAATGTTTTTAATTGTTGTAAACTGCCCAGAGAGCTTCGGCTATGGGGCGGTATACAAATGCAATTAATAATAATAATAATAATAATAACAACAACAACAACAACAACAACAACAATAATAATATACCCTCTGAACCACATGCTTCAGCTCACCACCTTTCTCTTCAAAAGGTCACCACTGGTGTACACTGATAGCAGGATTGGTATAGATATATGTATGGTATGGAATTGGACCCTGTTGTGGTAGAGTACATGACCAAGCTGACATGTAAGATTTTGAACAAACAAAATAAAACTTTATTAATTGCAAGATGTTAAATATTAGAAATAAGTGGTGTTATAGTTCCTATCCACCCTACCTACTCTACCCCTTTAATCCTAATAAAATCCTCCCTCAACACCCTCCCAATCCTATCCGTCCTCAAAACACACCCTAACTCTTCTGTTGGCTCTTAAACCGAGAAAGCAGAGGTTAAATTTCCACAAGTGAGCTACGTGATTTAGCAGCGAAAGTTGGCAGAGCTCGAGCCATCTTCAAGGACACGTTGCTAAGAAACCTAGGCTCGGGCAGCTGGCCTTATCTATATAGAGGGCCAGCAGACACTTATGAGTGTGGGGGTCAAGGAGTTTGTACAGAGAGAGCTTGTGATATATTGTCAGTAAAGTGACTCTTAAAACTTATTGCTTGTCCGGCTCATTGCTTCAACTGGCATCCAGCCTGTCACTATACTGTTCTGCATCCTGGGCATCTGCTTGCGCCAGATACAACATCCAACAAGTGGTAGCAGAGGATGGTTACCTGGTGCTGATGGTTACCTGGTGCTGAGGATTGCAGAAAAGTGGCAGAGAAAAGCCAGAACTGCAGACCAGCGAGTAAAACAGCAGAGAGACGGAGAAACCGAAAGCTGAGCTGAAAGCTGTGAGAGAGCCGTGGGAATAACTGACTGAAGGACAGAGGTGAGAAGCTCTAATTACAAAGGCGGTGAACTGTGAAAAGCGAAAATATGTCTGTTACGTTATCGGCCGGGATTCCCTTGGAAAGGCTGACAGGGAAAAATTATGGCACTTGGAAACAGAGAATGCAGGCTTTTCTAGTGAAAGAAGACCTGTGGAAAGCTATTGCAGAAGACCCACCCGCCGTAGTGCCAATTCCAGCAGATTGGAGAAGGCTGGATGAGAGGGCAAAGGCGTTAATTGTTCTTGCTATTGATGATTCTCAATGATTGCACGTGCGTGATGCAACAACGGCAAAAGAAACCTGGGAAACTTTAAGAAATATTCATGTGAGAAAGACTGCCAGTTCTAAAATATATCTTGCCAGAAGATTGTATCAGATGCGCTTATCTGGAGATACAACCATGTCAGAGCATTTGTTGGAAATAAACAGACTGTTTACTGAGTTATCAGAACGTGAAATTGAACATTCTCAAACGCAAAAAGTGTATATCACATTAGCTTCACTAGATTCAAGTTATGATAGTCTGGTGAGCTCTTTGGAAGCAATGGACGATGCAAATCTCAATATGGATTATATAGAAGGAAAACTTTTACAAGAATTTCAAAGAAGGCAAGAAATGGCAAAGCAAGAAAGGACTGAGTCTAAACACAACTTAGGAAAGCTGAACAACAAAGCAGCACAAGAGAGACTGTATGGACAAAAAGCATGTTATTTTTGTGGTTCCAGGCAACATCTACAAAGGAATTGTGAAGCAAGAAGAGAAAAAGGAAGAAAACCATGTGTACAGGTGATCTATGCTAGTAAGAATAAGCAATGTATGAACAATGAGCAGGGAAATAACTGTAAAGATTTATGGGCAATTGACAGTGGGGCAACAAATAGTATAATCAAAGATAAATCTATGTTTCATACATTTTGTGACGTAGAGGATCATGTAATAATGGCTGATGGATCTAAGAAACAGATCAAAAGTAGGGGTACAGTGAAATTAGCAGGTTTCAATACCATTATGACAGATGTGCTGTTTGTTCCTGATATCAAATGTAACATTATGGCTGTGTCGAAACTCAATGAAATGGGGTTCACAGTAATGTTCAAAAGGGGTTCAGTGCATGTAATGAGAGGAGAAAAAATATTCATGAAAGGAATAGGGAGGGACTCATTGTTCTTCTTACACGTGAAACAAACAAATCATGTACTCATGTGTGCTAATAAGAAACCCCATAATAATTGTGTTCATTTATGGCACAGAAAACTAGGCCATATAGGATATGAAAATGAGGTGAAAACAACAGAGAACAGTAATGATGTGACATTGAGAAACTGTGAAAAATATGTAGACTGCCACGTGTGTAAACAAACTAGGGCAGTTGTGGCTGCAAAGAACAAAGAAGCCATGCCCAGTACAAATGCACCTTATCAATTAATACACGTGGACTTAGTGGGGCCATTTCAACCTACTCAGGGGGGTGCAAGATATTTCCTGACAATAGTTGATGATTTTTCAAAATTCTGCACTGTTTATTTACTAAAAGCTAAAAGTGAAGCTGCAGAGAAACTGAAAAGATTTATTACAAAAATTGAAGTGCAGTTTGGTGTCAAAATACAGAGAATAAGATCAGATCAAGGAGGAGAGTTCTTAGGACACTCTTTTACTGAATACTTGGATAAAAGAGGAATAAAACAGGAGTTAACAGCCCCTTATAGTCCTCATCAGAACGGGTTAGCTGAACGCTGGAACAGGTTGCTTCAGGACTCATTAAGATCAATGCTATGTGACTCCTCTTTAACGCAAGGTTTCTGGGGAGAGTGTGTTCTGTATTCGGCTTACATTCAAAACAGAATATTCCATAAGGCCACTGGAATGTCTCCTTATCAGAAATTGTATGACAGAAAACCCAGATTAAACCATTTGATTAGGTTTGGAGCAGAATGCTGGGTACATGTTCCCAAAAATAAAAGGACAGGGAAGCTGCAAAGGAGAGCAGACAAAGGGTATATGCTGGGATTTGAAAACACGTATTACAGAATATGGCTGCCAAAACAAAGGTCTGTAGTGTTAAGCAGAAGCGTGCAAGCAATAGAGCAGGATTGGGAAGAGAAAACATATGTGGAGTTGGGAAACACTGAAGGTAGTAATGAACAAGAACAGGCAGACACAGTACCAATAAAACAAGAAGAAACAGGCAGCAGTAGTGAATCAAGTTCTAGCTCTGAGAGAGAAACAGAGGAATCGCCTGACACAGACACAGACACTAAGGCAGAAATACAACCACGCAGATCAGAGAGAACAACAAAAGGGATTCCACCTGTTAGATTTAAAATAAATTCCATTAAACATATCGACTTCAGTGACTGGAAAAAGTGGGATGATGGAAATCATGAAGAGCAATGAAATGTAATGAAAATGATGCTGAGATTGCAATGGAGTAACTGTATTACAAATAAAAGTGATGTAAACTGGAATAAAAGGAAATGTATCAGAAGAATAAAACCAAATGATGTAAATGTACTGACATGTAAAATGCAACACATGTAAATGGAAGAGAAATGTAACTGGCTGACTGTGGAAATTTAAGGTGGGGGATTGTTGGCTATTAAACCGAGAAAGCAGAGGTTAAATTTCCACAAGTGAGCTACATGACTTAGCAGCGAAAGTTGGCAGAGCTCGAGCCATCTTCAAGGACACGTTGCTAAGAAACCTAGGCTCTTAAAGCCAAAGGAACAAAACCCCTTCAATTTTCAATGTCCCAAGCAAAGAGCAGTTTATTTCTTTATCCAGTTACAAAGGAGTTAATCTTTCAAACCAACTGGCGTCACACTCTAGACAGCTCTTATCTCTTAAATGCCCAGAAATGCAAAAACAGCTTTAGTTCACAGCATACAAATAAGTAGTAGCAGAAAGAGTGAGCAGATTCGTCAAAAAAAAAAAAAAGTAAATCAGAAAAAATAGTCCCAGACTTATGTTACACAAAAGTCTTATAAATCAAAAATCTCTTCCAATCAGAAACCCCTCATTCGTTGTAATCTTTATAATGCTATTTTCCATGTCAGCTTTTTGCAATAACAAAAAGATAGGCTATTTTTATTTTCTTCCCCCTTAATTCCGTGAGTAAAAGAGAAGGAGTTTTGACTCACCCAGGTTATCTTAATTGCTGTTCCTTTGACAAATCTCTTTAGCTGTATAGATAAGAAAGTGATAATCGTAGACAGGAGAATGCTTGCCTGTTAGTCTGTATTTTTTTAAAGAAAAAAAAAACGGATCACTTGTTCAGCTGAGCTAGCTAAAAAACCCTCGCTCCGTTCGAGCTGATCCAGCAGGCTCTTCTTATGTTTTTATGTTCTTAAATGGGTCTTGATGCATTTTTTAAAAAATGAAAATGGTATCAGAATGTTTGGGAAGAAAAAAAGACTATGGATAAGTTCTAGCCTGCACATTAGTCCAGGAAAGGCAGATCAGGTCAGTTCATATTAAAATTCACAAAGACTGAATTTTTCAGGTGTCTCAACTGTGTTCGCATGCACATGCATCTGCATGTTTGTATAGCTAAGGCCCTATTTGCAGTATACCCTTAAAGCGTTATGATGCCACTTTAAACAGTTATGAATTCCCCCAAAGAATCCTGGGAAGTATAGTTTGTTAAGGGTAATGAGAGTTGTTAGGAGACCTCTATTCCTTTCACAGAGCTCCAGTTCCCAGAGTGGTTTAACAATCAATCCTGCTTCCCAGGGAACTCTTGGAATTGTATCTATGTGAAGGGAATAGGGTTTTCCTAACAACTCTCAGCAATTCCCAGGATTTGGGGGGGGAATTCATAACTGTTTAAAGTGGTATCATTCTTTGGGGGAAGACATTGGTGTTTAAAGTGGTGATACTGCTTTAAATGTAGACTGCAGATAGATCCCCAGAAAGGAATTCTATTAAACCCTAGATCCATTCAACAGAAAACTTGCAACCAATGGAAAAAATAAATTTGACCTCTTACCATATCTTATGAAAGCTGGTATAGCACAGTGAGGAGGAGAGGCTGGCTGGGAGTCCAGAGTCCACAAGGTCAAATCCCTGCTCATGTCAGCTGGGGAGGACAAGCCTCAGAGGGAGGCAATGGTAAACCACCTCTGAATACCGCTTAACATGAAAACTCTATTAATAGGGTAGCCATAAATCCGATCGATTTTCGGTTCAGTCGGATTGGTCGGTTTTCCATTTTTTTTCTTGAACTTAAAAAAAGCTGTCTGCCATTCATAGCAGCCTGGGCTGTCTCCACAGCTTCCTTCCAGCTGCTTTTCTTGACAAGTCTAACCAAGTCAAGTGTCAACATTATCTCCCTATTCCAGGTAGGGGATTAAGATCAAGAAATAGTGGCTTCCTTAAGGCCACCTAATGACTTTATGGCAGTGTTAAAAGTGGAAGCCCTATCATCCTCCTGACTCACAGTTCCAAGGCTGGCTCCAAATCTGAGTGACCCTTGCCAAGATATCTTTTCGTTGGGCCCCTCCTATATCGATGGGTTGCAGCAAGATTACCTAGTGACTGTATTGGGAAGCAGCAGCACTGTAATTAAGCACAGGATGGCACAGAACTGCCATTTTAATTTCCCACAATGCCCCAGAATGATAATATATCACTGTTCATTGTTGTTATATGCCTCCAAATCAGTTACAACTTATGGCAACCCTATCAATCTATTTTGGGATATATTCATAGGGTTTTCATGGTAGGAGGTATTCAAAGGTGGTTTACCATTGCCTTCCTCTAAGCCTATGGCACTGAATATTCCCAGGTGGTCTCCCATCCAAGTACTAACCAGGCCTGACCCTGCTTAGCTTCCGAGATCAGGCATGTTTAGGGTAGTATGGCTGTAGGAAATTAAAACAGTATGTCAGAGCCACCCAGAAGGGGGTGGTGGCAGGACAGGCACCAGTAGGCCCAGTTGGGGCACTGAGACCTCAACAGCTGCCCATGAATGCCAAGTCCTCATTCTGGGCCTGTACAGCTCTCAGTCTTAACCAATTTGCTACACTAGCTTTGCAAAAGGCATCCAGCATATTAATAGGACTGAAAGCAATTCCAGTGGAGATGTGTCAAATTAAGGAAACTCAGGATCTTTATGGTTTTGTAAGTTGAACATGCTAAGCAAGAAAATGGAATGCAGGACCATTTCAAATATGTTATGTTGAGGGGAAAAGGTTTTTTTTAACTGTTGCAGCTGTCTATATTTGCATTTACTAACCTCAGCAAGCAATCCTGTGTGAAATAGCTTCTAACAAGGTTATGTCTGAAGACTTTATCTGTTAAAAGAATTATCTTTCTGAACTTCATCAGTGCAACGTGATTAGTATTGGAACCATCCTACAGAGCTATTAAAGATGTTTTATACACAGTAGTAAGCCATAAAAATGATGCCTTACTGATAATAGCTATTTGATTCCTTTGACGGTTTACAAACAGATGCAGATTTTTTCTTATAAATTAGCATTTGTGATGGATAAACGCTATAGAGCACTGGGTGGTAAAGTGTCTTTAAAAGCTCCAATTTTCCCAGGGAGGGAACCTGTGATCATATGACCAAATTAGCAAGTGAAAGAGGAATGAAATGTAAATGAATTCATCAGAAAGGATTTTTACCACATCTTTTAGAAAATTAAAATGCTGGCACAGTTAAACAGAAGCTGTTAGGCACAGAAAATCAACCAAGAGGTGACGATGGTGAGCATCTCTCATGCAGCTGGGAGAACATTTAAATGACCCAACCACATGGGCAAACAGTGTTTTGTGTTGTGTCAATCTTTCCCACTAATGAACAATCATATCACTCTCTTGTGTGTGCTTCTGCATTTCCTACAAACCAGCCTGGAAACTCTTAAGAAAAATACAGCTTTCCTGACATTCTGCTTCATTTTTAAGTGTGCTTTTCCTAAATTTCACCTTACCGTCACAAAACCCTTGTAAACTGGGCTGCAAGTTAGGGACATCCACTGAATGCTGAGGACGAACTGGGATTTTATAATCACCTGAACCCAATCCATCTAAGCATTGTACTATGTTGATATTCACAGCAGTACTCAATATGTGTTGTGGGCAGGGCTGGCCCTAGGATAAAGAGCGGCCTGGGTGAGGACTGTTTTCAGCGCCCCCCCATGGTCAGCTTTTCAGGGCCAACAAGAGGATTTATGGGGCTTACTGCAGGTGTGATGTTGGAGGCCCTGCTGCTGCCCCATACATGTGTGTACAATGCTGGGGGTAACATGCAAGAATTATTGCATGTACTGACTTAATGTGAGAATTCTTGCCTCTAGCTCCTCCTTGCCCTGGGATCAAGCAGAATGATATATGTGTTTCATTTTTTCTTACATGAAGATAAGAGAAAAGGAATCAGGTGTTGCATCTCCTGAGTACCTCCTCCGAATTCCAAATCCCTTCTGGCAGAGCTTCTTTCTGCTTCCTGAGGCTCAGTCTCACAGGTCTTCTGGTTCTGGTCTGCTCCTGGCCTTCTCCACTACTCATGAAGGAAGGATTCATCCCTTTAGGCCTGATGTCACACCTGTCCCACACCTTTCCCTCTGAAAATTACTCTTCAGTGGCATCTTGCCGAGAAATTTCAGATGGTGTTCACTCACTTCACTGATTTTTACCTAGCGTAAATGACATCAAAGTGGAAATTGAAAAAGAATCTAAGTAATGTTTACAAAAATGCATATACTAAGGTGAAATATTCATAAAAATGCATATATTGGTGAAAATAACATACAAAAATGAATTGTATTTAGGAAAATACAAATATTACTGAAAATATGCTTTGTAAAAATGTGTATGTTTGGCAAAATTGCATACAACAATGCATATATTCGGAGAAATTCACACTAAAATGCTGATGGATTCTCATGAAGACTTTTAAAGAAAGAATTCACAAACTGATGTGGAAACGTGAAGAACTGAATTTCAGATTAGAACAGTGAGAAACCGAGTGAAACCAAAACTGACAGATTCATCCATCCCTAAGTGACAGTAAAAATCTTTGTTGCCCTGGAGAGCCCTGTATCCCAATTAATAAGGGCATTCCTATGTGAACATAGATGCTTTGACAAGAAAAGACTTTGTCATTCATTGTAAGGTTTGGCGTACAGATGTGTATATTCTGATGTGTATGCAGAACTGTGACTGGAGTAAATGGGAAAACTTTGGAATGTTTGTGAATGCAACAAAGCCTCTGAATTGTGATTATTTACATGGCCTCCTCTTTTATGCAGAGCTTAGAAAAGTTACTTTTTTGAACTACAACTCCCATCAGCCCAATCCAGTGGCTGTGCTGGCTGGGGCTGATGGGAGTTGTAGTTCAAAAAAGTAACTTTTCCAAGCTCTGCTTTTATGTGTGTCAAACACTGTATCCTATACATAGCAACTATGTTTACATTGCAAAACTGAATCTAGATAAGGAGTGGTGCTCAAAACCCTTATTTCAAGAGCAGTCCCCCTGACTTAGAAGGGGACCGAGAACTACGATGGATGCTTTAACCTTTCTAACACAGATAAAAGACCAGAGAATTTAATGTGCCCTTGAAAGAGAGTTGTTTGGACATTTAGCATTTAACGTTCTGAAAGAAGAGAAAGGAGAGACAGAGGTCTGTTAGCGTTAAATCAATGTCAAATAGTATGATAGAAACAGAGTAGCAACCTTCTGCCCTCACACTCCAGATTTGCTCCCAGAAGCTATAATTTTACAAGAAGGGCCAACAGCAGGACTTCACAGTTTCAAGGCCTAACATGAAAAGATTGGACTTTTAAGCATTTGGACTAGGTCACCACCAGGTTCATTGGCATGCTTGACACTACTGCCTTTTCCCTCAGATCTCATGAAAATAGCTGAACTCTATTTTATTTCAGCCTGTTTTGTCTCCACAACAACAGACAATGGGGTGGTACAAATGTGATGGATTAATCTACCAGAAAGATATAGCTCTTGCAAGGATATGTACTCTCTTGCTGAGAAAGCAAGTGGAGAGAGAGAGAGAGAGAGAGAGAGAGAGAGATTCTTCCATCAGTCGCGTTCTAAGGGCAAGTTCATGCGGCAGCTTCCACTGTTTCTTGTTTCTGCTTTTTATGTAAATATTTATCACATCTGATAGCATAACCTTTTCCAAGGAGCCTTAGGTTGGTATGAAAGAAGTTATTTCCATTTCCTCCTCAGAACAACCCTGCAAGGTAGGTTAGGCTGCTTACTAGGGCTGATGGGAGTTGTAGTTCAGCAACATCTGGAGGGCCAAAGGTTCCCCACACCTGATATATAGGAAGGAGATAGTATTGGTCAGGATAGGGTTAAGGCTACAAGGCTATGCATACTTACCTGGGAGTAAGTAGGCGTGCATAGGATTGCATTGTTATTTTGTTGTCGTTTTATTAAGAATTTGGAAATACTTGGACATCACTGTACAATTTATTGTTGGTGAAAGTCTTTTAGTCCACTGCATGTTCATACACATTTTAATAGGAGGTTGTGAGCAGTAGTCTCATTCTCTCTTTATCTTTTGCTCCAGCACAGCATAATTTGTTTTTAATTGGATGTGATTTCATGGGGAAACCTGCATAGAGCCATATTGTCAAAAGGTCATTCACATACTCAGACCCAACTTTAGAGCTTTTCCCATTTGTATAGTGACATTCACCATATGTAAAAGGAGTGTGTGTGGCATTAGTTAATTCACTGAGTTTTCTATACGCCTACTTCACATTGCCATGTTTGGTTAGGACAGCTAGGGAAGGTTATCAGCAGCATGCTTAACATACACTCATGGTTTAATTGCTGCAACAGATACATTATGGGTAGGAATATTAATTTGCAAGGAAGTTTTCAATATACATATGCCACAACATATAAATAGCTCAGTTCAGTTTATTGCAAAATAGCCAACCAGGCTTTTTGCATATACAAAAAACCCAAACAAAACATAAAAGGCAAAGAGCAAATTAAAACAATGATTAAAAGAAAATGGGATAAACCGATTATATAAAACATAATTAAGTAGTTATTAATTAAATAGCTCTAAGAGCATTTGCTATCACCAGGGGAAATAAAAAGCTTTTCTCCTCTCTAAGGCTAGTTTAACATATTTGGCAACCTGACATGTCACACAGAAATCTGTTCCTGCCAATGAAAATACAATTTTGTTTTAAAAAGTATTATCTCCGTGACCAGCAGTAAGGGGGGCAAGATATTGAATTTGTAAGTCTGACTACAAGGGACATTCTAGAAGAAAGTGAACCAAGTCCTCTAACTTCCGACAGCCAGCAGGACAGAGTCTGCTCATCTTACATTGGCCTTTGTAGCACCCCTTAAGTTCTATCAGCTGCAGAGTGTTTAATGAGTATTTAGTTAAAAGCCCCTTGTGGACAAATAAAGGCCAGGTATGGGAGCAGTTTCCCAGGAAAGACGTAAAAAATTTGTACAATACATTAAAACAACAGTTGGATGCTAATGTGGTAGTAGCCTGGAAGTCAACATCAGTTAAATGCCTGGTGACTTCCAAATGAGAATCAGTATAGCCCCTTGTGGTCAAATGTTACCAAATTCCTCCAAGCAACATAGGAAGTGGATTGTGTGAAAGGACTGTGGACTGTGAAAGACCAACCCAAATTGTGTTTGTATTTTGACAAATTTGTAGGGAAGTACAATATCTTAGAGAGGAGGTCAGGTCTCCTGCTCCCCTGGTGCATTCACTATAGCTGCCCAATTTCCCTGCTTTTTAATGTTTGATAGAAATATTTGCTGGCTATAGGCACATTCTTAAACCTCAATGGTTTTTTTTTTTTTGCCTATTAGTTAATTTTATTTAACATAGAGAATGGAACCTCATCATAGCGTAAACTTCCCTGATTGGCTTTTCAGAAGTCCTCCTTTTCCCATTATATTTTGTATTATATTTGTGTGGGTCAGGTCACAATAAATAAATAAACACCTTTTCCCCAAACCTCAAAACTGTAAAAAAGATTTAGCTGGTGGCTCTTTTTCTCTCTGCTTGTTCTCACGATGTCTGCTTGTGGGAACATGACTTGGCTGCAACTGCTCTAAGTTGAAAGAGGCCTAGAAGTACAACCATACTCAAATGGCCCTTTCACAATTCTCTACACGATTTGGGGACTGGCAGAGGGAGACATTTTACTAAATTTCTCTGGTGGTGGGAGAAATTCTCCAACCCTTCCTCGGGAATGGGACTCATCATTTGCCATGGCAGCAGCACAGCTTCTTTCTTTTTTCCCCTTCGGTTCTTCCTCCCCCCCATCCCCGCTGCTGCAAGATGCAACAGCAAAAGTTGCAATGGAAGTCCGACCAACATTTTGCATCCTCCACTATTTTTTTTTAAATGTAATAAGGTAGAAATAATTTCTAGCACCCTGATTGTGTATCGTATCTGCGCCATCATTTAGAAATTTATGAAAATAATGAATATTGTGTCTGCGTAAGAATCCCCGGCTGCACAATCATTTAGAAACTAATTAAAATAATGAACACAATCAATTCAGTACGTAAATCTCTAACCTGCTAATGAGACAAATGAATGAACATCATTTTATGACCACTTCAGCCACTCTTGACCATTGTTCACTCTTTTGGCTTCCCTAATAGCATTCATCCTAATCTGCCACCAAATTTTCCCCTAAAGTCAATTTAAAGTAAAGTGGGGTGGCAGGATCCCTCCTCAGGTAAAGATCAGAGGAATTTTCAGGGAAGGCAAGAATTTTGATAAAACTGACGACTTTTGTTACTAGGGTTCCATAGCTTCCTAAACACGAGAGGCTTTTGTTCTTTCTTCATCCTTTGTAGCAGAATTACATGCATTAAGGTGGCATTGGAAATGGCAATTTCCTTTCATTATCTGCAGCAAGAGAAATATGTCCCTGTACAAAATGCTACCCAGAGCTGGCCTTGAGAGAAATAAATCACTATTCTCTGGGACTTGTTTGTGTTTAATATAGTTCAGAATTTTACTCCCTCCCAAAGTTCATATAAAATGAAATATGTGCATTCTTAACAGAGTCTGACATTTGAGCTATTTGTTCCGATTTGGTTAACATACTTGAATGGTCCTATTTATTTTATGTTTATGCTGGTGGGAGGGGCTGATTAGGGCTAGTACATCATTTGTAAGGAAAACTGCTCTTTGTTATAATTATGTATATTGTAAAGAACAACATGCATATATCTTAAAGCCCAAAGCACAAAGAGAAAGCCAAGCACTCCATGATTTTACCATATATACGGTTTACTAAAGCTTAAATTATGAAACCACTTACCAACACATGGCTCCCTTGGAGCCAGCCAACGAAAAACAGAAAGTAGTTAATTTGCAGCCTACGTTCCAGTCAGTTATGCTTCAGCAAACCCTGACAACTACAGATCTTGCAGTTGTATCACTAAAGCTCCTAATTTGCCCTGTAGACTGCAAGGTATTGTTCAGTGTGCAACAAAAGAATTGTTTGGGTTCAACACTTGACTCCAACAATCTTTGAATTCATAAAGTCTGAAAGCTTCACAAGCAAAGTTTGAGAGGAGGAAAACAACAGGAAATTTGAGTAACTAGACTTCATGTAGGCTATTTGTTTTTTATGTTTGCCTCCCATGTTCCACAGCTTCAAAACCCGTTCTGTGGGGAAAGGTTGAGGTGGATTTTAAGGTGGGAAGGGAGATGGTTTTGCCATCACATGTACACATTTTGATGCTGAATGGGTGGCCACAGTCACAAGGTTATTTAAGCCTGCATCTCCCCCTTCAGACCTCTTTGCATTCATGGCACCTGCTCACTTTCCTTCAAATACAGGTAATACTTGTTGATTTCCCCCACTACTTGTCTTTGTGTGTAGCCAGGATACCTGCAGCAGCATTATTACAGCATTATTAGGCAACTGTGGGTCAAACTGCATATCAGAACAGTTATTATGGGAATCAAAATCAGCAAAAAAGAATGAATGAAGGGCTCCTCATCTTTGAAAGTGCTAATGAACCACCTCAATGAGGGATCTTCATACCTTTTGTGCGTTATGGGAATGGATTCATTCATGATGTGCTTTTGACAAGGTGCCTCCCCGGAACATGTTTCTCATTACAGTGTACCGGGATCCCTCCACAACCAGGCTGATAAATAAGTGTCCCAGTTTCCTATTGTGCCCTTGCGGACACAAGGTGTGAAACACTGTTGAAGTATCCATCAGCATTGCAATAACAGGAAACAAATAAAAGAGAGTATATTGCACAATGATTGTGTGGATTCTGCAGTTTGAGGGAAGAAAGAATGCCATCTGCATTAGTAGGTCACCATTCTTCTGTGATATGCAGCCTTATGAAGCAAGTGTGCCACAATTAGGAACAGTGACACTCTGGACCATGCTGCGGTATATTTGCAACTCCCCATGTATTGTGGTGATTATCCTTGGAAAGCAATAGAACAGCATAGGAGAAACAAGAAGGAATGTATACCTGACTTGCTAGAGTAGTTAGGCTTTGGCCCCTCCTAACTGTATCTGGAATGTCATGAAACCCACTGCCTGTGCCATTTGTGATGTCTGTGACACATCTGGCCAGCCAGTCTTAAGGTTTTATTTCTTACTACAATTATATCCCACCTGTCCTCCAAGGAATTCAAGGTGGTATATAACCATGGTTCTCTCCATCTCCATTTTATCCTCACAACAACCTTGTGACTTAGGTTAGGCTGAGAGACAGTGACTATCCCAAGTGAACTTCATGCCCAAGAGGGGATTTGAACCCTGCTCTCCCAAGTCCCAGTCTGACATTCTAACGTCTGCACCACACTGGCTGTCTATCTGTCACATTTTCATAATATTTCAAATGTACACTATATTTGTCACACACATAAGCTTGAGCTCCAGAGGAAAACCAAATTATAAAATGCTATAAGGGTGCCTGCAGACTATGATGGGTAAATCTCAGTTTTGCTTTCTTTCACTGTCTTGTTTTCCCAATCCTAAATTCATTTCACCACATTTCCACATCAGTTTGCATGTGTGTTTTTTAAAAAAACTGCTCATGAAAATTCAGCAGCATTTTAGTGCGATTTTATCCCAATCTACATATGTTTCTATGCAGTTTTGCTTAATACACACATTATTGCAAAGCATTTTTTCTTTAAATGATAGCATTTTGTATGCTATTTTCAGTAATGTATGGATATCTTATGCACACTTTACCCAAATATATGCATTACTTGGCAAGAGAACTGCACCGCAAAATCTGGAAAAGTGCAAATTTCAAAAGATGCCTCTTTTGGTTCACATGTTGGTTTGAATAGTTCAGATTAGATACTTTCACCTAAAAATGTGAACAGAATCAAATTTCTCACCCATCCCTACTCCAGACTCACTATTTTATGAAAGGGATGTACATGCATACTAGAAATTAAGGGTTGCATAATTAAAGTGGATTGAAATGCTCTGCTAATCCAGCGCAACAAATCAAATTTTAAAAAATCCTGACATTTTAACAGTTAGGAAAGTGACAGGGAAATGCACTGAAAAGTGTAGGATGAATGAATGATTAACAGGATGTATAACTATTCCGCAGACAAATCAGGATGAATGCTCATTATTGTATAACCAACCAGAAAACAAATCAGAATGAATGCTCAATGAAGACCAGATACAATCAAACCTCTTTGTAAGCTTTATGAAAACAAAGCAGGATGACTGCTCAATAAATGGAGTCAGGGTGGGCACCAGACTGCAGTGGGCCCTCGAAGGCAACTGCGGTGGTAGCAATGTGGGGGTACTACTGTTGCCGGTGCTACCAGGGACTTAAATAGGTCTGGCTGTGCCAGCGCATTAGTGCATGTATACCTGCCATCACCCAAGATGGCAGGGTTGTGTTGATGCCCCTGCCACCATCTTTTGTGATGGTAAACGTGTGCACACAGCGCACAGATAGAGCAACATGATGACATGGGGAGTGGTACAACCAGCCTGCACCAGCAGTGACAGGGTGTTGCCTGGGAAGGTGGCTCCCACTCCCCGATCTGTGCACATGCTGTGTGACCCAATGCTAGCACGGATGTGGAGCAGCAGCTACATCCACCGAGCCCCAGCAGCAAGTGCCCCTCTCAGTTGCAGGGTCCCCCGGCCTATGACCAATCTGGCTGCCTGCTGGCACCAGGCCTGTCTGGAGTAGCCCTAAATTAGTTATAGTATAATAGACATGGCTATGAACACAGTTATAACAATGTTACATGTGAGCCACAACTGGGGAGGGGGACAGTTTGGTGAAAAGCTGCATTGAAAGGCATCGGCGATATCCCCTTCTGCGATTTTTGGGGGGATCAGTACAAAATGGCTGAGGAATTGCCCACATGACCAGTACAGGAAGCATTTCCATCAGTCTAATAGGCTTCATTTATCCTTAGTGACTGATGTCAACATAAAGCTAAGTGTTGTAGGCTACATAGCAGCAATGACATTACACCTGGTACATTAACCCTGATTGGCTGGGAACATTAGAAAGGGAATGAAGTAGGGGGACAAGGTGACCAAAACACACATACCTTAATAGAGGTATCTGTGTTTCCAAAGTGATAGCTGAGGGGCGGGGGAAGATGCTAACATCTGGTACAAAGTAAAAGATGTCATATTACTATGATCAATGTTATATGGAATGATTATACTGCTACTGGAGGACAGAGATGGCTTGCATGACTACAATCTCAGTTAAAATGAATGCTCAAATCATGGCATATTTGGGAATTCATACCTTGGATAGCAGGTGGTGCTTGCTCTGTACACTGACAGTGTCCCCGCTTTCCTTGTTAGACGGGCACTGCTAAACCTGAAGTATCACAACCACCATCCATCTCTATCTTTGAGTGAAGTTTTAAAGATAAGCTTCAGGATGACTGGCTCAGAAGCATTCACAGAAGGAGTAAAAGATGGGAATTAGAAGTATGTAATTGTGTGGACAAGCCAGCCTGACTTGGGCCTGATATGGTCTTCTTCTTTATGAGGACTGGCAGGAGCCAGGAAGAGTTCAAGTCTGGCAGAGACAACACGTACATTTAATAAGTGAACCAAATCCTTGGGGGGGGGGATGAAAACCTTGGGAGGACACAAACTTGCCCAGTTGAAGCACACATTCAAAATACAGCGGTAGGGAGTCATTATGTCTGAATGCTCTCCCATGGGATGGGGGCTCCCTGCATCCAGAACATAAGTATTACTGACAGAAGGCTAGGCCAGAACTGTTCTTGCTGATTTGCTAACCCTTCATGGGCAAAAGGGTTTGATGTAAGCTACTGAAGCCCGGGTGGTGGAGTGGAGCTGTTGAGCCACCCTCCCAACACCAGCGCTGCTGCAGCTTACCTAGGTAGGGCTGGGGTGGGGCAGGGTACTGGCAAGGTCAGGGCTGCACAGGCACACCAGCAGAGCCAGTCCAGTGCTCTCACCGATGCACCAGCACAGCTCTGATCTTACTGCCATCCTAAACCATCCCAGCCACATCCAGGTAAGCTGCAGGTATGCAGGTCTTGGCAGGACAGGTCCATAGCCACATGAGCTGCTACTCGAAGTAAGAAAGACTTTAAATATGTAATCCCTAGTGGCAGTCTGAATTGGAGCAGCCCAGGAAGAGGTAAATCATGTGGCAGTGCTATTGATTCTAATGAGTGCATCTTTGATCATGAGATGTTTAGCATTCCTTCTGACTACCTCTTTAAAAAGCCATATTGAATTTGCTGCAAAGAGGCAGCATATTGCCTTGCCATATATAACATTTCTGCTGATAGCTAAAAGGGCTCTGGCCCTGGCTATTTGTGAAATGTGGTGTGCGAAGGGTAGAGCAAGCAGTGTGGGTGGGAAAAAAGCTGGCCACATTGAAGCCATGGAGTCTGCCTCTGGTCACATTCCTCAGATGGAATGTGGAAGGGGGTAGCAGATATTCAAATGAGGCTCTGGTAAGTGCCATGCAGGTTTCCGGTTGCACTTGAGACTAGAACTTTCACTTACTGCAGGGTTGGGGAAACATTTTCAGCCCAAGGAACACATTTCCCTCATGGATGAGGGGGGGATATTGCAATGTGGGGGGAACCAGATGTAAAAGTGGGTGGAGCAATGGATAGGACACTTCTACAGTAGGGTAGTTTTCAACCACACAAAGGCCCTATTCACACCATACATTTATTCCACTATTCCAGTTCAAACAGTTGTGGCTTCCCCCAAAGAATCCTGGGAAGTGTAGCTTGTGAAGGGTGCTGAGAGTTGTTAGCAGACTTCTATTTCCCTGACAGAGCTACAGTTCCAGAGTTCTCTAGGAAGAAAGACTGACTGTTAAACCACTAGGAGAACTGTAGCTCTGTGAGGAAAATAGACTCCACTATTCACTAGAAACGACAATAATGCCGGGGAAAACAGCAGGGAGTAGAAAAAGAGGAAGGCCAAACAAGAGATGGATTGATTCCATAAAGGAAGCCACAGACCCGAACTTATAAGATCTGAGCAGGGTGGTTCACGACAGATGCCATTGGAGGTCGCTGATTCATAGGGTTGCCATAAGTCGTAATCGACTTGAAGGCACATAGCAACAGCTCTCAGTGCACTTCACAAACTACTTTTCCCAGGATCCTTTGGGAAAAGCCATGACTGTTTAAAGTGGAATAATAGTGGAATAAATGTATAGTGTAATGTGGCCAAAAGTCAGGGGATTTCACACACTCACCTCTATCCATCCTTCATCCCAACAGGAAGCACAGTTCAAGGACACATTCCAGCCAGGTAAAAGCAGTTGAGGAAGGTGTGCAACAGGATCCATGAGGGACACAGTCTGGGTGGAGGGGGAGTGGCCTGAGGAGGGGAATGGCTTGGAGAGTGTTCCAATAGAGGGCCTGACAAGGAGGCGTGGAGGGCTACATCCTGAGGGTTCCCACTTTTGACTTCCTGTGAAAATTCTAACCCTTAAATGCCATTTGCTCCTTACTATTCTAGAGAAACTAGTTTTAGAATTAAAACAATTGACTAGTTCTGCGTTCCCAAGGGGGCTTTGAATTTGTGGTGTTCAAACAGCAGCTTCCAACAACCCTCTTTCGAAACTGAGGGGAAGTTTCAAAAGCCTGTCGGTATACCCGAAGCAGCTCTTTGGATCCTGACCTAGTTTTCATCTTACGTTTTTATCTGACTGAACGCGAGTCAATAGCTTTTTTCCCCCTGAAAGCAGCAAGTTTCTGAAAGATTGTGTGTGGGGAAGTTATATTAGAATCGCCATCATATTGTTTAAATGCCACTATCTTATCTTCTGCATCCTCTTGTGTCCTTTATCCATTTGTTAGAGTTATTTTGGATGTGTGACCAAAATCTTACTTTTGTAATTTTTCCTGGCAACAGTGAGTCAGGAGATAACTACCGTGACCTCAATTACAGAAAAGATTTGTAGAGACTTATTCGTATGTGCTGCAAAATTTGGTCCATAATAACAATGCATATATTTATAGAGTGTTTCTTTTCTTCTTTTTCTTTTTGTACATCCCTGAAGCTACACACTGACCAAGATAAAGGAGATGGAAATTTAAAATACATATTAACAGGAGATGGGGCCGGCAGTCTATTTGTTATAGATGAAAATACAGGAGATATTCACGCAGCAAAAAAGCTGGACAGAGAAGAAAAGTCCCTGTATGTGCTACGTGCCAAGGCTATAGACCGAAAGACTGGAAGACAAGTGGAGCCTGAATCAGAATTTATCATTAAAATCCATGATATCAATGACAATGAACCTAAATTTACCAAGGACATTTACACTGCCAGTGTTCCTGAAAAGTCAGGAGTTGGTGAGTATAATTTATTATCATAAAAACTATAGGAGGTTTAAAAAAAAAAAAAGATTGACGGTTAAGTCACTTCTCAACAATACTCTAGAGATTATCCATGGTATTTAAGTAGTAATAGCAGCTTCTGTAAATATCAGTTCACCAGCTCCTGTTTGCCATCAATATCTGCCTTTTCCACCCCATTGGTTACCATATAGCTCCCATGAAGCCAGCAGCAGTCAAATGGAAACTTGTCATATATTGTGTGATCTTATCACTTATTATCATCCAGTACTGAACCGCTAAAAAAAATGCTTAACTGATTCATACATAGCCAGTGATGGCAATTTGTTTGACAACTTTGTACGTTTGCATCCAAAGTTCTGTAATTGCAAAACATTGATTTTTTTCCTCTAGAAAAAAGAATTGAAAACATTCTAACCTCAAGCATAATCTAGATGTACATAGCAATTATTTGTCCTTCTTGAGGCTAGAGTGTAAGATCTATATCTATAATGGTTGTAGTATTTTGAAAATGTGCACACCTGTCAATGACTGTAAACAAACACCAGCTGCAAATCTGGAATTCCAAGACACAGTATGTACCAGGAAGCTCATACACTCACTCCCCTTAATACTCTCTTCACCTATCCCACACAAATTCCCCTCTCTTTTCCATGATTTGCTCTAAACATGGTGTAGTGTTACATCTGTGTCGGTATTAAACGTCATTAATAGAAAGCCCTTCTAACCATAGTTTGCAATCATGGTCTTAAGTGGATTTGCAAACTATCTTGATTACATGTGACCATGACTATGACCAACATATATGCCATGGTATGCCATGATTAAAAGTAGACTATGGAAGGGAAAGGGGTGAATTCATACAGGAGAGAGAAAAAACCGGGGGAGGGAAGTGCATAGTACATTCCCAGCATGCATCATGATTATGGCATTAATGTTACATTCACACTCTAATGTTAATGTTACATTTATACTGGGACAAACAGTTGTTGAAGGTGATATAACAGAGCTTTTAATGCCGGCTGTATGCACATATTCACTCAGTGGGCATCTCTGGTCCAGTTTTGGAAGCACTGCAAAAACTTGCAAACTCATAAATGGAAATGATAGTAGAGGAGTGTGCCCACCACAGGGAATTATGCCTTTCTCATATTACCTTCTCCTCCCTGAAAAACAGCCAACTGTTCAAACCTTTCCTTATGTATGTAAAAGAAGCAAACGATAAATGGTAGGGTGAAAAACCATGTAAAAGGTAAGAAAATCTTTGTATACCCCATTCGTGCAACTAGGAGAATTTATCATTTGTAATAGTTCTCCATTATGGGTAAATACATTCTACATATCTTAAAGGGAGAAAGTGGACATAGATTACTTGGATCCATTCTAGGTACTTAGATCCATTTCAGTCTGACTTCAGGTATTAAAACCACCTCGGTCATCCTGGTTAATTATATTTGTTGGTAGGAGTATGATTCTGCTCATTCTCCTTAATCTCTTGGCAGCTTTTGATACTGTTGACCATGGTATCCTTCTGGAGCATCTCAGAGAGGTGGGGGTTGTCATCAGAAGATTTGGCATGAAGTATTGTCAGGCCCAGGATGTGACTCAGGAACCAGACCAACGATTGTAGTTAATTCGTGTTTTATTAGGGTAATGTCCAAACAAAGACTGCGTTTTCTCATGAATCAATACAGGGATACAGGTCCTGCGGCACTGGGAGAAAGTTGACAGAGCAAGGGACTTCTTCCCGCCTGTTCTTTAAGAAGGGGCCAAACGGGCGCGCAATCTTTCACTCCTCCTTAACTGCCCCTCAGGTACTGCCCGCCTTCCCCCCCTTCTCTCCTGTCTTTTCAGCTGTCTGCGTGTGCGCGGTGAGGGGGGAAGCATCACCCCCTCCTCTTCTGAAGTTTCCGATTCCAGGATGGGGGATAGGGGAGGGGCTGATGGTAAACTGCCTCCCCGCTTTTCGGCTGTGAGCAGCCCTCCCTCTTCCCCCTCTTGCTCTGAGCCTGAAAGAGGGGGAGGCGTGAGAATGTCCAGGGAGGGCTCAGGCTCCCTGTTGCTAAGCAACCTTATCACTGGCAGTTCCTCTGTTTCGTCTTCGCTCCAAAGGGGGGAAGTTCCTCCCCCTTCCCTCTGCCATCCATCCGAATACTCTTCTCCCAACTCTCCGGGATCCAGCTCCCCAGGATTGGGACCCCAGCTCTGCCTTCCGACAGGTATCTTCTATCTCAGGGTTGGTTAACCTTCAGGGGGTTCGTGAACCAGGCACACACACAAAAAGCCCAATGCCATAAAATAAATTTTATTTATTTATTTATGGGGATCAATAACTTTCATCAGATTCTCAAAATGGTCCATGATCTCCCCAAAAGGTTAAGAACCACTGATGTATCTATATGCATATGACACATAGCTTTATCACTCTGTTCTTTCTGAATTGGAGAGGTGTTTGAGGTATTAAACCAGTGCTTAGATGTGGTGATGGGCTGGATGTAGGCCAATAAACTGAAGCTGAATGCTGAAAAGACAGAGGTGTTATGTGTCCTGAGTTCTCAAGACCAGGAGATCATGGGGGTGCTCCTGGATTCAGCACTGTTACTGGAGGTTCAGATGGCCTCAGTGGCTAGGACTACCTTTTCCCAGTTCTGGCTGGTTCATCAGCTATGGCCTCTTCTGGACAGAGATGAATTGGTCACTATGCCCTGGTAACTTTTAGACTAGACAATTGAAGTGTGCTATATATGGGGCTGCCCTTGAAAACAACTTGGACACTTCAATTGGTCCAAAATGCAGCATCCAGATTACTGGTTGGGGTTCCATTTAGATCTCACACAACTCCTGTTTTAAAACAGCTTCATGGGTTGCCAGTTCATTTCTGAGGCCAATTCAGGGTGCTCATGCTAACGCCTAAATGACTTAGGCCCCAAAAACTCTCTTGGGTGTTAAGATCAGCAGAAGGGGTTCTCTTGGTTGTTCTGACACCCTCAGAAGCTCAGGGGGGCAGAGAATTTTTAGGTAAATTTTGTGTCCAATGGACACCAATTCCTAGCGTTTGGACACCCAGTGGACACAATGGACATATAACATTTAATCAATGAACCAAGAAGACAAATTCATATTGGAAGCCACTGAAGCACTGACTAGCAAGGGAGATGGTGAGCTCTCCAACACTGGAGACATTCAAGAGGCAGCTGGACAGCTACCTGTCAGGTATGATTTAATTTGGATTTCTGCATTGACCAGGGGGTTGGACTCAATGGTGTTATAGGCCACTTTCAACTCTGCTATTCTATGATTCTAGAGCTATGAAATTTTAGAGAAACTGAATAGACACAGTAGAACAAAGGGGACATTACACAATAATTCTTAGGGTTATTACAAACCAAGAGTTTTTCTGAAAAACTTCTTAACAAAATCTCTCTCCCTGTACACTGTGCTGTCTAGTTCTCTGTATCTTTGTTCTTTTTTTCTTTTTTCTTTGGTAAGGATTATGCTACAGAAGGCTGTGAATCATAAGTGGCAGTTTTTAATTTTAATTTGATTTTTAATTTGTGTATTTACTGGTGGGTGGACAGGCTAGAATTTTGCTAGGCTAGTAACATGTGTAAATGCATTTGCAAGGCTGTATTCACTCCCTGTTTTTGTTTTTTTAGTTTGAACCACTCTTGCCTCAGTCGAAATGTCAGGACTTGTACATGGTGGAGATACTTCCATGTGCAACAAGCCATTTGAATGAAAAAATAGGCACCCAGTAAAAATTCCTTTTAAAATTCCCTGTTGGGGGTAGCCAGGGACAGGGAATTATGTGGTAGCCCATAACTTGTGGGATTCCCTTCCCATAGAGGTGTGTCTGGCACATTCATCATACAGTGCTGAAGACACACCTTTTTACCCTGGACTTTTACACCTGAGATGTATATTTTTAGGACCCATCCTATTCTTGTGATTTTAATTTGTTTCAAACTCTTTTTAATGTTTTGTTTTAAATTGTTGTGACCTGCCCTGGAACCTTAGGGGGTGAATGGGATGTTAACAACAACAATAATAATAGAAAAGGTGTGGAAACAATAAATCCAGGGCATATGTCTCATGATTAATGTCTAAATTTGAAAGCCACTGAACTGGCAAAACAGGTCATAGGATCTGGCTCTTGGACTTTCCAAAAAAGCCACGGACCAATGTATGTGGGGAGAGGAATGGCATCTTATGGGCTGTTGGTACTCAAGAAATTATGCAAAAATGTACTAGCAACATGTATAAGGCACAGAGACAAGATTGTGCTTTTGCCTCATTGGTGAAAATTGCAATTTATACTGCACGAACTAAAGACAGTCCATAAGATGGGCTCTAAACAAGGACTGATTAAGAAAGTAATATGGGCCATGGGTCCACATGCAAGCATTCTGTATGCCCGTGTGTCCAAGACTGTACCCCTGCTCCATACATGGCAGGATCCAAGACTCACCTGACCCCAGGCTTCAGGGAGACATAGAGGAAGACAAAGAATGGAAGGACCACAACTGCCAAGATGGCCACACAACAGGCACCATCAACAGACACTGATAAGGCCTGCCCAATACTTTTTGCAGCCTGGAGCAACAGACAAGATGGTGCCCTTTTCATCACATTCCACATTCAAGAGCCAACTGGACTGGCAGTTGAATTTTACTTCAACACAGGCAATAAGTTAGTGTCATCCCTCACACCTGAGAAGAGCAAGCTAATTACTGGGGCGCAGGCCAGGCTGTGTGTCACATACATCTCTGCCCTCCAACAGAAGGTTATAGCCAAGGGTCAAAGGAAAAAAAGCTAAGGGGCTGCCACTACTGCTGCTCCTCAGTATTTGCCACCTGAGACAGTAATTTCATTCTGCCTAGTGATATGGCCAGACCTGAACACTTGCTTGTCTTAGCAATGAAGGCGTGGCCTTTTCCCTCAGAGATCCTGGATGCCCTGTGAGAGGGTGGGGGTTCCCACATGCATGTACAGTGTGCCATACTATATTTGGTAGGCAAGCAAAGGAAGCCAAGGAGGAGACAGTCTGAATCCCTGCTCCAATACATGAGAGGGTTTGGAGCAGCAAAAGAAGAGATGGTGCAAATTAAACCCCTGAAATCTGAGTCTTTTGGAGCTACAGGAGAAGAACACAGGGAGAAACTTAAAGCCCCTGCAAGCAGAGTGATGGATGGTAGGAAAACACCACAGCCCATCAAATTTGAATGCACTTATATTCATGCCAGGAGCATGACTTCTGAGGCTGCCTACTCTGGCATGCTGCTGATGCAAGTATACAATATTTTGCAAGATTGCAAAATGTCCCCTTTCAGGGCAATTTTCTTGAGAGGATGGTTGCCAACCAGATCCAGGTTATTGAGGAGAAGAGATTTTCTAGGCCCATTTCAGTTGGGATTCAGGCCTGGGCTCAGTATGGAAACTGCCTTTGTCTCTCTGTACAATGACCTGTGTCAGGGGAGACAAGGGGGAGTGTGATTCTGTTGATCTTGATCTTTCAGCGGCTTCTGATACCATTAGCCATGGTAGCCTTCTGGGGCAACTGACTGAGTTGATTGCTGGGGGTACAACATTATGGTAATTCTGTTCTTACTTGGATGGATGGCTGTATTTTTGGGGAGCATTGCTTGGATCCATGGGTTCTCCAGCATGGGGTCCCACAGGGGTCAGTTCTGTCCCCCGGATTGTTTAACATCTGTCCCCCAGATTGTTTAACATCTACATGAAGCTGCTGAGTGAGATCATATGCAGTTTTGGAGTGTGTTGTCATCACTATGCTGATGACACACAGCTCCTTTTCTGTTTTTCCTATTCTTCATGTAAGGCAGTGGATGTGCAGAATCAGTGCTTGGTTGTCATAATGGACTGGATGGGGTCTAATAAACTGAAGCTTAATCCATATAAGACTGGATACTGTTGGTGGGTGGTTCTTCTGACCGGTTGAATGATGTGCAGCCTGCTCTAGCTGGGGGCCACACTCCCTTTGAAGGAGTGGGTTTGTAGTTTGGTGGTCCTGGATTCACTGCTGTTGCTTGAGGCATAGGTGGCCTCAATGGCACAGAGTTTAGGTTGGTGGCCCAACTGCGACCCTGTCTGGACAGAGATAACTACAGTATCTCTGTACAGATAACTACATGGCTATAGTAATATATGCTGTGGTTGGATTATTGCAATGTGCTTTATGTGGGGCTACCTTTGAAAATGGTTCAGAAGCTTCAATTAGTGCAGAATGCAGCTACCCTATTGTTGATGGGTTCAAGGAGAACAGATCATATAATGCCATTCATGTTCAAGTTACCCTGGCTTCCTGTATATTTCCAAACCCAATTCAAAGTACTACTTTGCCCTATAAAGCTCTTTATGGCTCAGGACCTCAATATCCTCAATGCCTCTTCTGGAATGCCTATCCAGATCATTATATCTTCTTCTGGGGCCCTTCTCCAGGTCCCCCACCAAGGGAGGCTCAGAGGGTGATGACGAGGGAGAGGGCCTTTTAAGATGTGGCTCCCCAACTGTGGAATACACTCCCTAGTTAGGTTCACCTGGCACCTTCCTTCACTTCTTTTTGGCACTAGGTAATGGCTTACCTTTTTTCCCCGAGGCGTTTGATAGACTGAGATGATGTTGTCTGTTATTAGTATGCTGCTAAAGCTTCCTGTGGCTGTAATAGGATTTTGTTGTTTTATTGTTTTGTTTTTATTATTTATTTATATCCTGCCCTTCCTCCCAGAAGGAGCCTAGGGCAGCAAACAAAAACACTAAAAACACCTTGATGATAGACTGCCTTCAAGTCAATTCCAACTTATGGGGACCCTATGAATAGGGTTGTTATGGTAAGTGGTATTCAGACGTGGTTTACCATTGCCTTCCTCTAAAAATACCTTGCAACAGCTCAAAACCAAAACATTATTAAAAACATATTAAAACAAAACATCTTTTTTAAAAAAAGCTTTAAAAACATCTTAAAAAGTAATGCTAACACAGATGCAGACTGGAATAAGGTCTCTACTTAAAAGGCTTGTATGATATACTATATAGTATAATATATTTGTTTTTGTTTTTAACACTAACATTGTTGTTCGTTAGAGACCTTCAGGTAACAAATGACTATCATCATCATCATCATCATGCACATTATATTAAACAGAGGAGGGACATGTGGAATGTACACGTGAACAATTACTGGCATGCTCTGTCTCTCTTTTACTTTTTAAAGAACAGCAGCTATACCCAGGTATTGTTTTGAGATTATATACATTGAAAAGTCAACAAAAACTATTATAACCTCAGGAAACATGCACTGTGTATAGGCAGCTGGACAAATGTATCACAGTTTGGAATCTTAAATTAGTATTTAGCCTATGCACAGACAACAGAAAAGGCTCCTTCAGCAAATCAGGCCTCAAAAAAGGAATGACAGTTTAGGCAACCTCAATTGAACACAATGGTAGTGTTGCTTTATTTATTTATTTTATTTACAAAGTTTCTTAATCACTTTATATTCAAAGAATCTAAATGTGATGTACAAAAAAATCAAGTACAATAAAACATAATTTCAAAACATTGTACAAAGTAAAGGTTCTGTATTGTACAAAAGAATAACAAAACTATGTACAAAAATACAAATCAATACCAAAAAAGAAAATCAATATACAAAATAACATATATAAATCAGATACAATACAAAAGAATCTCAGGAGCAGTATACAAACTATGGATCAACTGTACCAAACAAAACTCAAAAACAAAACAATAAGTAAATCTCAATCTGGTACACAAAATAACAATCAAGTACAATTTTAAAAACCTCAAACTGGGTTTCAGTATTTAGATGGGATGGCCTTTCAAAACGCCTTCTGTAGAGGACTTTACTTTTAGCAACACTGAAGAAAAACCCAGCTCAGTATCTGTCCAACTGTATTTTTAGTGCAGAACTTTGTGCCCCAGAACTTCATGTAATTTTGGAGTAATGACTCAGTTTGGTGGAGTTCCCATATTCTAATCTTTGTTCTTCAATAAATGAATAGTGTAATGAAGTTCTGCAGGAGTGATTTCTCCCAATCTTCTCTCTTTGGTGCAGGTCACAATAAGTTGCGCTTGATGGTTGCCATGGCCCTTCCCCAAATAACCATCAATGACAGAGCAACTGCCTTGCATGCAGAAGGTCCCAAGTTGAATCCCTGGCATCTCCAAGAAGAGCTAGGAGAGACTCCTGTCTGAAATCCTGGAGAACAGCTGCTGGTCAGTGTAGACAATATTGAGCTAGATAGACCATTGATCTGAATCAGTATAAGGCACTTCCTATGTTCCTATTATTATTTAAAATACTTATATCATGCTTTATTGCCCTGAGAGATTCTCAATGTGGTTTACAAAAGGTTTAATTCAGCTACCCATCACATCCCCAAGATCAGTTTACGAAAAGCCACAACCAAGTCACAAACCATCAGTGTAATGTGAAGCTATTTTTGCCTCCTCTCTCTCTCTGCTCTGCAGTTAGTTACATTGAGTTTTATTTGCCATATAAAATCTAAATTGATATAATGATGAAAAGAGAAGCGGCAAATGAAGAAGAGACTGCTCCTGACTTTTTTTTTAAATGAAAAAGTAGATGTGGGATTTTATGTGATGAGTAATGTGCTTCACCCAATCAAGGTAGAACAAAAGCTCTCTGTTAAGGAAGCCATAAATGACCAGTCTTGTTCCATGCATGAAATCCTTCTTCAGGGGAATTGTGAATATTGGAGAGTATACTCAACAGAATCTACATGCTGAGGAAACATGCTCTCCTTTTTTTGGGGGGGGGGGGACAAGAATTCCCCTTACAAGAAGAGCCTCATCCATAAAATGTGTTGGGATTTTTTTGTTAAAACTGTAAATTTCCCCACTATTTTTGTGGTGGATCTGGGTGACTCTTTTCTATTGCTTCCTAGTTGGGTCAAGGCTGCTTCCTTCTCACATCAGATAGTTATTATATCTCTGATCCAAATAAGTATTATTTTGCATATCACATGTATCAAATTTTAAACACACACACACACACAAAAGAAAAGCAGCACATTTTTCAATTCCATCCGTGTAAATCTCAATTTCAAAAGAGAATACATGTATCTTGTTCCAGGATTGCAGCCTATAAATTTGTCTTACTGCCAAATAAAGTGTTTTATTATACAGCCATGAGAGTGGCTGTATACTATAGTCAGCATGGATTCACATTCTGCTATGTTAAACTGAAAATACCCCCATGCCATTCTGATGTTTCCCATAGCTCATTTGAAAACAAAACCTTACAAAACTTATAGTCCTAAACTCAGAAACACCTGCTTAACAACCTGCTAAATTTTCATGGCAATACACAAAACAGTCAGAAAGAATCGAGAGTTCAAAGTGTAAAAGAGGGGAGGGAAAATCAGACCCCTTTTGGACTTTTTTTCTGTCAAGAATTTTCATAATCTGTTGAAATCCATTAAAAACAGCCATGTTCACAGAGTACCTGTAATCCTATTACTGACCTTGCCCCATACTCTGACCTTCATATTCTGCAGTTTAAAAGGTACAAAAAATGCCTGGCTGATTTTTAAATAATTTAAGAAATTTTGCCTTGAACTCAATGATAATGTTGGGCATGCTCAGTAGGAACCAACTGTCAGTGTTCTAAAAGCCAGACTCCCAGCTGCTGGGCTTGCCTAATCAGGAAGCCACAGCCACAAAGTGTAGTTTGTGAAGTGTGGTGAGGCACGTGTTACCAAATTCTTGCAAGCTACACAGGAAGTGGATTGGACTGTGAAAGACCAACCCAAATTGTGTTGCATTTTGACAAATTTGTAGGGCAGTACAATATCTCAGAGAGGAGTTCAGGTTGCCTGCTCCCCTGGTGCATTCACCATAGCTGCCCAATTTCCCTGCTTTTTAAAGTTTGATAGAAATGTCTGTGGGCTATAAGTACATTCTTAAACTGCAAGGTTTTTTGCCTATTAGTGAATTTATATCCTATGATGAGACAGCAATATATTAGACCTGGTTGGGGAACATTTGGCTCTCCAGATGTTGATAAACTACAATTCCAATCAGCATAGAAAGCAAGGCCAATGGCCAGGGATGATGGGAGTTGTAGTTCAGCAACATCTGGAGGGCCAAACGTTCCCCTCACCTGTATTAAATGGAGAAAATACTGTAGAGGCAATCTTAAAACAGGCTCTCACATTGCAGTTCTATGTACGAATTCCAACTGAGTTTAATGGACTTATTTCCAGGTGAGTATGTATAGGATTTCAGCATCAAGCCCTAAAGCTTAATGAAGTTAATTCCTATCCTCTGTCCTCATCGTCTTCCCATCAATTAATTGATTATCATTTACATGGTTATCTTCCATTTTTATTTCCCATAACCATAACATCAAAAGGAAGATAGTCGTCACAGCTGCCTAGTTCAAACTGAGAATGACCTTTACATCAACATTAAAAAGTGATTTTTTATCATACTTGTACTCTGAAATTATTTGACAGATCCATTTTCCTGTCCATTTATTATTTGAGTTTCTCCCCCCCCCCTCACCTATAGCTCTTTAATCTCTGGACAAAAACATACAGACTCAAAGTCCACACCTCAGCACTTTTCACTCATACCTAATGCTGACAATGCAGTGCAGTACTAAGGAACGTGTTCTGCACAGTTAGAGATGTCGTCCTTCAGATTAAGTCAAGGTCCCTTCCTTTCCACTCTGATATGGCTGGACAGGACAAAATGAAAAAAAAATCCCAGTGGCATTTTGCGAAAAATGCTGAGAATTTGATAAAATGGCATAGAATTCCCTTTCTTAATGTAACAGCTTCTAATGCTTAAGTCTGTATGCACCTAGTGAGAAATAAATGGTGCAGTTCCCCAGCTAATAAGTGGACCAGCATTTTCATAAAGCACCATCCTGTAATATAGACTAGGTGCTCTTCTTAGAAAAATAATGCCATACTATAGCAGTTCTCAAACTCTCGGAAATTCTTTCTCTATCAACTTTTCTGCTGAAGAACCGACACATGTTGCTAAGGATTCTGGACCATATGTTTGGAGTGCAAACTTAGATCATGGAAGGGACTGGCCAGACCTGTTGAGCCAGTTGTGCAGAAGAGTACAACCTAGAGCACACACAATGGTTTCCCTCTGAACGCTACAGAGGAAGGTGAAAAATGGAAGGGAAGTTGCTTCTGGGAATCTTGGCTGCTATTACTGAGGTCCCAGACTAGACTCCAGGAAAGCCAGCAGTTCCATGGGCCACAGTTTGAAAACTACTGCCTTAGCCTACCATGCCTTTTCCCATCCTTGCTGCAGACTGAAAAGAAAATGTCCTAGAGGAGATTATATTTCTTTCAGCACACTCTTAGAAACGCCAAAGGTGAAACTAGTGCTGGAGAGAATCTGTAGGAATTTTTCCAGTTGATCACGAAAGGCTAAAGGATGATTCACACAAGCAGTGCTCAGTTTGCATTGATTTTTTTCATGCTGAATTTTCAAGTGTTCAACCTGACTTGGGGATGATTCAGCACATACCCAGATGCTAGGTCAATCTGAGCTTCAATTTCTTAAAATCTTTCTCTGAATGTACACTGACCTATGATTTAAGAATAGGGATGGAAAGATCTGTCAATTTCTGTTCTCTCCGTTTTTTATTTTTCCAATCTTAAATTCAGTTTTCCCCATTTCTGCAGCAATTTGCATTTTTTTAAAAAAATCCTCATGAAAATTCTCCAACATTTTAGTGTGAATTTCTCCTCATAAACTCATTTTTGTAAGCAGTTTTAACAAAGGTACACATTTTGCAAGCCACTTCTCATTATCTAATGCATTTTGCATGTTATTTTCACTCATATATTCATTTTTATGCACGCTTTCCCTTCATATAGGCATTTTTGTAAATATTGTTTAGTTGGCAAACTGCAACACAAAATTCTAATAAATGCAAATTTCAGAGGATGGCTGTGTTTCGGTTCTCATACTGATTCGGAAAGTGCAAATTTGATAAATTCTGCTTGAAATGCGAACTGTATCGAAATTCTCACCCATCCCTATTTGAGAAATGCATTGAACCATCTGTAGAACCAGTTCCACTAGAGCCAAAAATAAGCTTATACACAGTGATGTAATGGAAGGGGGGCACAGCTCCAGAATTTTTCCAGAGCAGGAGCAATGACACCATCTACTAGGACATCAGGATATCTGACATAGTCTCCTTGCTCGGGCAAAGTGAATGAGGAGAAGGCCTTCATATATTTGGTATTTTAAAAATGACATAGGAACAGTTTTGTGGTCCTATTTCTTAGCAGAGATAAAAACGCAAGGAGCTGGATGAGAATCAACCAGCCCACCTTTTCCCTCAGACACAAATAATGACAGAGACAATCTTCTTAGGTAAAAAGATAAAGAATGTTTACTCATGACCTTTCATATGTTCAGGAAACATAGGCTTTAGCTTAGATGGAAAGATTAGGAGTCCATTAGTCTTTGGTAATGGTTATCTTGGAAGAGAAGCATGTGCATGTTTCTCTCTCTCCTCAAGCTTAATGAAGAATATGTGAAAACTACCAGACAAAGGAGGAGGAAGACAAGCCAGGTAACCCCATCCTTTAGGAAGTTACATCACTGGTAAACAGGTACATGGGATATCCCCCAAAATATCCCTTAAAGGGAACATGCAAGCTTGCTTATTCTAATATCATATTTTCCCACTGTTTGTGACTGATTAGCATAAAGGAAGTCAGGCAATGAGGAAAGTAATCAGTCAAGGCTGGCTAGTTTCCTTTTCTTTGATGGGGTTCCTACTTCATGGCAGCAGTTTAAAATTATAACACTTCATTGCAAGGTTCTTTACAGTACTAAGTAAAAGCTATGGTTGCATATCAGCTGACTGAAGATTATTAATAAAAGTGCAGTGTTTTATAAGTTGAATTTATTCTATAAACATCTATTTTATGACTGCCAACTGATCCTAATAAATTGGGCATAATGCTATATAGTGCTGCTCTTTGCGGGGTACATAAATGTAAGTATATATGCCTGCAGTTTTGGACTTTGGACTGTCATAGAGAGTTGAGAAAGTTAGGGTTAGCTTTAAATTGAAGAAAATGCATGAAATGTTTAATAGAATGACCTTCAGTTGCTCTCTAAGATCTCAGCGGTCCTTCCTGCATCCTGCATTCCTTTGTCACTGTTCCTTCCTAAATGACAACCAAGGCTAACCTTTGTGATCCTTGTTTCACTCCTGCCAACATCCTGATGCAGTGTAGGCCACCATATCAATTTCACAGGCAAAAACCTATATAGGTTTAACCAAATCCTATGCTTCAGTTGGGGAAGCTACCTGGACTCCATGCTGGTCATCTTCCAGGAGGAAAGAAGGAAAGACTGCTAATTTTGGGTTGATCTAAGTCTGTAGCATGTAAGAGAAGCTCGCCTGCATTAGTAAATAGGGCAAAGTTAGAATCTAGAAGAAACTTTTCATTGTTTATTTCATTGCTGTTTCATGGTCTTTATATTTTGTTAATAAACCAAAATTTTGTTTTGTTCAAAGTCCAGCATGTGTGGTTTAGTCCAAGGGGATTCTGTGCAACTTATATTATGTCACCCCAATTCGTTGCCCTTAACTTTTAGGCAAGGTACAGCACAGTCCTATGGCCCTATATTCAGTAGGTGGTGGCAACTAAGTATCTGTTGAACTATTCAATTGTGGGTTTAATACCAATATCAAAGGTGGAGCATTTAGATGGCAGGTAAATTGATATTAGTGACTGCCTGGAGGTGCCAGGGTACAGAGAGGGACAAGGATTCTTTTCAGAGACATCACAGGAACCATCATGATGAGCTCTTATACTACCAGATTTGTCTCTACACCACTATTTCTACAAGGTCATTGTTAGTAAAAATCTAACAATGCCTTAAAATCATTAGCTTCCCTCAATTCAAAGTATTAAGACTTTGCCCAGGAACTTAAACATTTGTGTTAATTTAGTTTGAATAAACAAGTATGTAAAAACCAAGCAACATAACATCAATCCATATGTGTAAACCCCTACTTCCTTCTTCCACGCAACCATGTTGGGGGCTGTGGCTATAGGTGTCAGTCATTGCTATAATCATATTTTCACATATTTCTCCACCCGCCTTTATAATCATGGGAATTGTTACATATGTTTCTATATGTACCAACCAATTAACATTAATTTCCATCTGGTTCTATATCCGATTACATGATCATGTGGAGAAATTGCCTTTGTGAAACAGTCACCCCACTCATTTGATCCAGGATGTCAAGATCCCATCCAACCCAGATCCTGGAGACCTCTTTGGAGGGACCCAACAGAGAATCTCATTACAATGGAAGACATAGAGTAACACATAGAAGCCCAAGGAGCCCCATCTCAGAGATGCCTTGCCTGGACCTTCCAGTAATCTCTCTGACCACATCCTGAACTGAACCTTCCTCCCCAGTTCTCCCCATTCACACACACACACACACCCCGGGCTTGATAGTGAAGATGGCAGTGGACCTGGTGAGAAGTGCAGAGTTGCCCATTTGACCATCAGAAGGCTGTGTTGCCAGGGGACCACTTAGAAGGAAAGATCTATTTGGGAGGAGACAGACAATCCAGTTGCAAGCAATGACTTAGCAAGGGACCAGAGAAAGGAGGGCCAGGTAGTGGTATATATGTATCTCTGTCTCCTCTGGATCTTTACCGAGTTCTGTTATGAGCTCTAGCACTAGAACTTCCTGGCTTGACTCCAGTGCTGGTCATGGACACCTTATATACATTTTAAGTTGCAATTCATTTATATTCATCTTAAAGTTGACTTATCACTCTAGTAGATGAACTTTTGAATGCATACTTTCTCTAACTGCCAATAACGTTATTCAGAAAAAAGTACACGTGCTACTCAGATATACTCATTGAACTCAATAAGTGTGCATAGGATGGCAGCCTTTGCATGTCTATGGCTGTAAGCTATAAAGAGCTCCCTTATAAAAACATATTCTACTGGCCCGTCATAGCAACATCTGTTTACTCTCACCGACTGTAACTTTGCTCAAGCCATTTACCTGAGACCCTGTAACTAAAAGCCCCGGATTTAATCATTGGCATTTTACAGGGATACCAGATGCAAAGCAAGGCAGCTTTGCCCTCAGTAATTGTGCACAGAGGTAAATCGTTATTTACTTATTAGCTGTTGCAGGTACCTATAAAAACCCAATGAATAAGACAAACACAAATACATAAGATTTGTTCCTCTGGAGCTTATTTAGTAGAAGGCAGGTGCAGCTTGTCATGCAGGGTTGAAAATGCTGCACCTGCATTCCTTGTTCTGCACAACTATCTAAAAAGGTACAAGGAACTGTGTTCTCCAGCTTCTGGTCATTATACATCATATGCATGCAAATCATGTACTCTTGCCACACAGCTATGACTAGGGGTGGAGGAGAAATCTGTTTTGAATATATTTATACATGGAATTTGGTGGGTCCAACCTGATCAGGCTTTTTCCACACTGGACCTCCTCTTGCTCCAAAATGCCCACTTGTGCCCAAACAGCTTATGTATTGTCAATTTTTTATATATATATATATAAAAACCCAACTAATTATATACAAAATTGTAGGCACAAATATATAGAGTATTCATATCCATATTAAACAGTCAAGCTCCATATGGTACAGTATTTGGGCAGCAAGATGAGGATTTTATAATAAGTTTATATGTATTGTATGTATCTGTTTACCAGCTGGTTACTTTAGGAAACTTGAAGTGTATATGTACATAATATGTGTTCAATATCATACAAATAATAATGCATGTAATATGTAGTATTTATATTTGTAGTAGAAACAGTAAAAAAATTGCTTCCTGCTGAGATCGACAAGATGGGAATTAGGAAAAATCCATGAGGATAAACTGAACATCAAGATTTTCAGAAAATTCCATCCCCAGCTATATGACCCACCCCAATTAGAATCCACATCAACTTAAGAGAGTTGCTTTGTGCAGCAGAGTTCATTGGAGATATAAAAGAATATGAAAGAGAGTGGTGTTTATGTTAAACAAAACAAACTCATTTTATTAAGAAAGTACACATGGATAGGAAAGCCTAATTATCTACACTAGCTGAATTCAAAAGGTAGGGAAAGAGAGAATTGTGGGAAGGAGGAGGAGGAACTGGAAGTGATGATAGCCCTGAGAATATCAGTCTGACCAATCAGAGGCATGCTTAAACTTGAGGAAAGTAACAAGGAGAAAATTAAAGCACGAGTCCTTTCAGCTGACTAACTATATCTATTGTCCCTAATGATCAATAGATTCAGAGCACACAGCGAGACAATGCATTGATTGAAATGAAACTTCCAACATCATCATCAACAACAAAACAGCCACAAGGATAAGACTAGTCCTCCCTTTTTCCATTGAATATGCTCACAAGATTTCTCTCATATCTTCAGTGAAGTTTGGAGGAAGGAGAACTGAAGCCAATGAGCTCCTAGTGGGAGGAAGTGTGGGATATAAATCTAATAAATGAATAAAAATAAAATAAAAATAATGAAGAGCAGATGGCCTGGGAGCTCAAGATGAGTGCCTTAAGTCTGGAACAGAACAGCAAGAGTGAATTAGGGTGGTCCTTCACCTTTAATAGTTGTACAGAAAAGGGAATTTCAGCAGGTGGAGCAAGTCACCTGGCCATCCTAGAGTGAATTATTGGGATCTGGAGTGAGTGGTAGTGAAGAGTGAATCAGACTATGTGACCACCATTTTGTGGAGACATAGTAGTTAAGAAGAAGAGCAGAGAAGCCTCACCCTGACTTCTCCCAACCCAATGGGCTCCCCACCTAAGGCTTTCGTCATTGTCAAGTGAAATTATTGCTCGGAACTCAGGTTCTCATTGTACTGATACCCTGCAAAATTATCATTTCTCTCCTTTTTCACTATTTAAAATGCAATCAATCTGATGTGAGCAGTCCAGAACAGTATACCTCCATCAGATTTAAAAAAAAACATTAAGAAGAGCACTGCTGGATCAGACCTAAGGCCCATTTTGTCCAACATTCTCTTTGCTACAGTGGCCAAGTAGATGCCTCTTGGGAATCCCACAAGCAGGACATGTTTCCTGCCCAGAGGCAAAGGATTCAGACTGAGGCAAGGTGATGTCTTTTGCCTTTTTTTATTAAAGTTATAGTTACATCCAAACTGGTGTGTTTCATATACCTGTCTACTCTGACTCACTACTTTCCCTAACTATCCTATCTAACCAGTCTCTGCAGTGTTTGGGAAGAGTTGATTCAGCACTTGTGCCTTGGGAGACATCGGCTTAAGTAGGGAAGGTTTTTGTGCATAAGCAGTGGTTCTGCCTGAGTTTAAGTCTTTGAAAGTCTCTTTTCTCATGCCTCCACATGCGGGTTGAGGGGGGCAATTCTCAGATGGCCCATCCAACAGTGGGGCTTCACTAGGTGACAGCATGGTCTCTGGAAGCAGGATGCTGATTGGCTGGGAAGCATTTGAAGTGTCTGGCAGGGATTCCTGCATGAGAGTAGATGGTGCAATCAGAGAGTTGCTTCCCAACTGCTTGGGTGTTGGTCTCACAGGCGGGGCAAGAGCTGCCTCGGTGGAAGTGCTGGGCGTGGAAGTTTGAGGGCTGCCAGAACCCTCCCCGCTTGTCTCCCTTCCTCCAACTCCCCAAGGAGCCTCATCTGACTCCCCTCCCTGATCTAACTCTCCCTTCAACTGGGGCACAACATAATCCTCCCTCCATGCTCCATTTCCCCCACCCCATGGGCTTGGGTTTGTCCGGGTAGACTTCGTGGAATTCTCTCACCAGATCCAGTGTGTGGACATTGGTAACTGACTCCCAAGAACGCTCAGCCTGATCATTCCCCTTTGAGTGGATCAAGTATTACAGTTGCCCTTGGCACTTTCGTGAGTCCAAAATCTGTTCCACCTTGTATTACTCTTGCCAATCCACAGCTATAGGTGGTGGAGGCACCTCTTGTATCCTATGGGGGTCAGGGGGGCTGCTCCAGAGTAAGCAAAGAGTGGTGAAATACCGAGTGTATCTTGAGGGAGGGAGGCAATCTTAGACGAAAAGCCACTGGATTGATCTGGAGTGAGTGGTGGTGAAGAGAGAATCAGACTATGTGACCATCATTTTGTGGAGACATAGTAGCTAAGAAGAAGAGCAGAGAAGCCTCACCCTGACTTCTCCCAACCCAATGGGCTCCCTACCCAAGTCTGAAATTATTGCTCTGAACTCAGGTTCTCATTGTACTGATACCCTGCAAAATTATCATCTCTCTCCTTTTTCATTATTTAAAATGAAATCAATCTGATGTGAGCAGTCTGGAACAGTATACCTCCATCAGATATAAAAGAACATTAAGAAGAGCACTGCTGGATCAGACCTAAGGCCCATTTTGTCCAACATCCTCTCTGCTACAAAGGCCAAGTAGATGTCTCTTGGGAATCCCACAAGCAGGACATGAGGGCAATAGCCCTCTCTCATTGTGGTTTCCTGGCAGCTGATATTCAGTGGCATGCTGCCTCTGATCCTGCAGGCAGTATGTTACCATCGTGCAGTGGTGGCTGGTGACCCTTGAGACTGGTAAAGTGCAAGGCAGAGAGTTCAACAATAAATGGAGCCTGAGCCAATGACAGCAAAAGCCAACTAGTTTTTACCCCATCCTTGATTTCTACTGAGACCAGGGAGGAGGGAGGTAATAGGCCATTACACCCCCTGGACTGATTGTAAGTAAGAAGCAGGTAGGTGAGGGCTGGCTGAGGCAGTGCCTCATTTGCTCTAATGGACCAGCCTCCACTGCCATTGTGTTTAGTGGCTGTAACTGGCTCCATCCCATTGCCATTTTGCAACCGATTGTGGTTAGCAGAACCCAAAGCCTTTGTAATAGAATAGCTCACACAAGCCTACATATAGTCATTTAGGGCTGTGGAAGAAGGCAGAGAGCATAGTAAATATTTTGAACATCATTTTGCCTTTTTAAAGGAAATATATTATTTTGTGGGGAAGGGCAGGGCAAAATATAGAAAACACAGAAATATGTTTTCTTATAAGCAGATAAACATTACTTACATTTCCTTAAATTAAATGTTATCAATTAAAAAGCAAGATTATATATGTTTTTCATGAAGTCCAAGCATCTTGGAAAGTCTTCAGGTGCCATCCCTTATCTGGTAGCTTACCTTATGCATTCAGCATGGAAAATGTCAGAACTATTCTCTAACTTATAAAAAATATAGGCATAGCAAATGGTAGTTGTTTTGAAAGTAGAATGCAAAGGCAATCTATTTTATGCAGACTTCCCTCAGAAGCACATAATATTTACAAAGTATGCAAATATAGTTTCAGCATAGTCAGAGACAATGTGCTTCATTTCTAAGGCAACATAAATTAATATCAATTCTCTTTCACACACATAGCACATACAGACAAAGTCTTTGAAAATTGCTTCCAAAACTCCAGGAAGATAAAGGACACATCAAATAAAGTAATCAGGATTTGGGAATGAAGGACCAGATTTGGCCACTCAAAGAAAAGGGGAATATCACTTGCATGCTATGAACCATCTCATTCTTCATTGTTGAGGCAATCTATATTTGCTCAGTACACATAAAATGAGTTGGTCTGGCACAATGATATCATTTTTTTTCAGCTGTTCAACAATTTAGACAAGGTGAAGCAGCAACCTCTCATCAACATAATCCTTATCACTACACATACTTTGCTGCAACTGTACGGCTTGAGCTGTACACAGCACAAACTGTTTATAATTGAACATAGGGACTAGGTAGACCTGAATTCAAATTCCCAGCCAGCCATCAAGCTCACTGGATGGACAAGAGCACAGCAGGTTCTCAGCCTAGCCTACTTCATAGGATGGATGCTGTGATGATAAGATGGGACAAATCCACAAGTGGCAGTAACGCAGCCGAAGCTCTGCTCACGGCCGGAGTTTGATTCCAACGGAAGGAGGAAGTCGAATCTCCGGTAAAAGGGGTCGAGGTCCACTCAGCCTTCCATACATCCGTGGTCGGTAAAATGAGTACTCGGCATATGCTGGGGGTAAAGAAAGGCCGGGGAAGGAACTGGCAATCCCACCCCATACAAACGGTCTGCCTAGTAAATGTTGCAAGACGTCACCCTAAGAGTCGGAAACGACTCGCACTACAAGTGTGGGGACACCTTTACCTTTATACCGTGCTGGGATCTTGAAGGAAAAGGCAGCACACAAATATAAGAAATTAATTACATAAGAAGAGCCCTGATGGATCAGACTTAAGGCCTATCTGCTCTAGCATCCCGTTTCCCACACAAGCAAATGCCTACAGGAAGCACACAAGCAGAGCATGAGGGCAATAGTCCTCTCCCATTGTTGTTCCTCAGCAACTGGCATTCAGAGTAGGGATGGGGGAGAAATTCGACTGAGTTCACATTTAAAGCCAAAATTATCAAATTCACACTTTATGAAACAATATGAGAACAGAAACACAGCCATCCTTCAACATTCACACTTATTTCTCCAACCAAGCAATGTTTAGAAAGATGCATATATTAGAGGAGGGTGTGCAAAAAAAAAAAAAGAGTATATTGGGGAAAATAGCATACCAAAAGGCATTATGTGAGGATAAATTGCTTGCAAAAATGTGTACATTAGGCAAAACAGCATGCAGAATTGTATTTATTAGGAGAAATTCACACTAAAATGCTGAAGAACTTTCATGAAGATTTTTTTAAAGAAATGCAAATTGCTGCAGAAATGTAGAGAACCAAATTTAAGATTAGAAAACTGAGAAAATGAGAAAACTGAAATGGACAGGTCCTTCCATCCCTGTAGGGGCACTATAGACATATATTATGGGCTCTCAGTTTACAAGTAAACAAGAACTTATCATAATGAAAAAGTCCACTGATGTGTATCACCCAAGATAGATCCCCAGCAGAAAATGGCATCTGAGACAGCACTCATACTATCCAGAAGAGCGAAGGGGTTACATGCTCTCCAACAAATGGAAATAAATAGAGAAACTTTCGTGTAATAATCCCTTTATTCTCACACCACCTTTAGACTTTGCTTCTCTAGTCTGTTCAACCCCCCCGCTTTTTGCTGCATTAATTTACTTCCCAATAGCCAGTTCTTGAGTGAAGTAGGGTCTGTTAGTAAACTGACTTTTCCTTTTAAAAAAGTACAATGTTTAATAAAATGAGTTTCAGTTGGTGCAGCTTGAGGAAGTTGACAAGGTGCTTGGACTGGTGCGTGCGACCACGTCGGTACTGGACCCTTGCCCCTCTTGGCTAGTAAAAGCTAGCCGGGCTGGAACTGCCGGATGGGCCAAGGAAGTGATCAACGCCTCCTTGAGAGAGGGAGTTGTCCCCCGTTGACTCAAGGAGGCTGTAGTGAGACCTCTTTTGAAGAGGTCCTCCTTGGACCCAGATAATTTGAACAACTATCGACCGGTAGCGAATGTTCCATTTCTGGGCAAGGTCTTGGAACCGGTGGTTGCCGCCCAGCTCCAGACGCTCTTGGATGAAACCGATTATCTAGATCCGTTTCAATCCGGTTTTAGGCCCGGTTTTGGCACAGAAACAGCCTTGGTCGCCCTGTATGATGACCTCTGTCGGGAGAGGGACAGGGGGAGTGTAACTCTGTTGATTCTCCTTGATCTCTCAGCTGCTTTTGATACCATCGACCATGGTATCCTTCTGGAGAGACTCGTGGAGTTGGGAGTTGGGGGTACTGCTTGGCAGTGGCTCCGCTCTTACTTGGCGGATCGTCTCCAGAAGGTAGTGCTTGGGGAGCATTGCTTGATACCCTGGACTCTCCATTGTGGAGTCCCTCAGGGATCGGTTCTGTCCCCCATGCTTTTCAACATCTACATGAAGCCTCTGGGTGCGGTCATCCGGAGTTTTGGAGTGCGTTGCCATCAGTACGCTGATGACACGCAGCTCTATTTCTCCTTCTCATCTTCTTCAGGTGAGGCTGTTGATGTGCTGAACCGTTGCCTGGCCGCAACAATGGACTGGATGGGAGCTAATAAACTGAAACTCAATCCAGACAAGACCGAGACGCTGTTGGTGAATGCCTTTTCTGCACAGATGGTGGATGTTCATCCCATTCTGGATGGGGTTACACTCCCCCTGAAGGAACAGGTTCATAGTCTGGGGGTTATTTTCGATCCTTCCTTGTCACTGGAGGCTCAGGTAGCCTCGGTGGCTCGGAATGCGTTCTACCACCTTCGGTTGGTAGCCCAACTACGCCCCTATCTGGACAGTGATGACCTCGCCTCAGTTGTTTATGCTCTGGTGACCTCTAGATTGGATTACTGTAATGCACTGTATGTGGGGCTGCCCTTGAAGATGGTTCGGAAGCTGCAGCTTGTGCAAAATGCAGCAGCCAGACTGTTGATGAGGACCAATCGGTCCTCACATATTACACCTGTTCTGGCCCGTTTGGACTGGTTGCCGATTTGTTTCCGGGCTAGATTCAAGGTGCTGGTATTGACCTATAAAGCCTTACACGGTGCGGGTCCGCAATACCTGATGGAACGCCTCTCCCGCTACGAACCTACCCGTGCACTTCGTTCGACATCTAAGGCCCTCCTCCGAGTACTGACTCATCGAGAAGCTCGGAGGGTAGTGACAAGATCCAGGGCCTTTTCGGTGGTGGCCCCCGAATTGTGGAATAGTCTCCCCGAGGAGGTACGCCTGGTGCCTACGTTGTTATCCTTTCGGCGCCAGGCTAAAACCTTTCTATTCTCCCAGGCATTTTAATTCATGTTAAAGTATTTTAATGTTTTAATGGTTTAGTGATCTTAATATTATATTATTGTTATTATGTATCTGTATTTTTATATTTCGTGATTTTTGTTGATTTATTGTATTATCTTATGTTGTACACCACCCAGGGAGCCGTTGGTTATGGGCAGTTTATAAATGAAATTAAACTAAACTAAACTAAAACTAAAATCTTTAATATCCGTATGGATATGGTTGTATTTATTACAGAACAGTTGCAATACAAACAAATGTAGCAACTTCCTTTCTGGACAAGTGGTTATGGGGGTGGAAGGAAGTAGTATACTTGCACGTGCATGGTGCGGGAGGAGGAACCTCTGGGCCTCCAGGTGTTTTGGACTTTGGAACTAGAACTCCCATCATTCCTGACCATTGGGCCATGCAGGCTGGGGCTGATTGGACTTGGAGTCCATCAATGCTTGGAGCACCATAGGTTTCCCATCCCTGATTTATATGCATGCATCTCTCTTGGATGGCTGTGGTGAGGTGAATGTCACTTCTAGAGATTTGGAGGAAATGGGACTGAAACCTAAACAATGAGACCTATTGGGTTGAGATCAATAGGACTAAAGCATTACTAAATTAGTCTGCATCCAATATATACAGTCACACTAGCCATTTTTAAAAAGCCTTTTCTAACATCCCTTCAAATGCAAAACAAAAAACAACTCCCCCCTCAAAAAAACCCCCAGGAAAGTTATTTAACATGATAGATCTCAGAAAATCTGAACTGTTCCTAACAAGTCCCTGCCTGATAAACAGAGACAATTGGAACAGATGAGGTTTGTGACTCAGAGAAGAATGCTTTTAATTTTACAGAAATTGCCAAATATGAGCAATTTGTCCTCATACCAAAATCTCTCACACTGGCTTCCAGATGTCCATCTCTGTCAACATCCTATATATAGAAAGAAATCTTGTTCCTTTTAACCATTTTGCCACACGTTTAATTTCATATGTTCATGCATTTTATATCCTCCACACACTTCAGGTCAGCACTTTTGCAAGAACACCGGCCCCTGCTACCTATCAATGCACTCAAAATGAATAACTCTTATGTACCCAGTGACTATATTACTCATACCCAACAACAGCTCTTAATGGAGGAAAACAGATTTTTTTATATTAAATGAACAAATAATGTCAAGCCTAGAGAGAGCGAGAACGAGAGAGGCCACAAAACCAGCCATTTTTATAGCAGTGAGGTACAGTAGTGAGGCCGATTTGAAAGCACCATGTATAATCCAAGCATACCTTCCTTCTCCAGGGTTAAGCTCTGAAAAACTCAGCTGTGGGGTATACACTTTTTGCTGCCCTCTGGAGGTCAAGGTTCAGGAATTAACTGACCCCAGGCAGGTGTGGGTTGAAATAGGCCATAAACTTTATTGATTACAGCAAGCAATTGGGGTTGGCATGGCATTACAGGCAGGATCGATGTCTCCTCAAACAACACGTCTGTTGGACAACCACCTCAGAATGCCTACTGAGGAAACATGAAGAGTTGACCAGCATGAAATGGACCCAGTGTGGTGCTATGTAGGCATCTTAGACCCACTGGCAACTGTAGTTATGCAGCTTCAGATCCGACCTACCGAGCTAAGGCCATACTCTGAAAGCCATCCCTGGACTTCTTAAGGGTCCCTCTTATGTTAGTTATCCTTCCCAATACAATTTCTGCCACAAGAGAAACTGCAAAGCAGGGCATTTGTCACCAACCCCTCTTACTGTTGCAACCAATTGCACAGGGAGTTGCATAGGTCTTCAAGCCATATGTCATTGCCAGTCTCTGATAGGTCCACGCCAATGGCTACTAGCCGTGATGGCTGTGCTGTGCCACCCTAGTCAGAGGCAGCATGCTTCTGAAAACCAGTCGCCGGAAGCCTCAGGAGGGGAGAGTGTTCTTGCACTCGGGTCCTGCTTGCGGGCTTCCCCCAGGCACCTGGTTGGCCACTGTGAGAACAGGATGCTGGACTAGATGGGCCACTGGCCTGATCCAGCAGGCTCTTCTTATGTTCTTATGTTCATATGGATGGAAGAGGTCCAGTCTGCTCTGACATACCTTATGGCTGGATGGTAGATTACAAGTTCCCCTCTGTCCTTTACATACCATGCCACAGCTACACTAGCTCACCACCAGGAAATGTCAATTCTAGCAGGATTCCTTGCATCATGCCAGTGCTGCCTCTGGAGTTATCCAGACCATCTGATGGTCAGACCAGGGAATACTCTCCCAAGGTGGGCCAGGTGGGCCTTCGCAGTGAGATCCAAGTCGAGGTCAGATCTGTGGCATAAATCCTTCTCACCCAAGTGCACAATGAGTAGGTCAGGGAGCCCAAAGCAACTGACTTGCCTCATTACTGCAGGGGTTAACTCGTGCCATCTCATGCCCCTTCTGACCAACCAGCTTACACTTATCGAAGACTGAAGGCCTAGTTGTGTGCCCCACAGAGTGTTCTTAGCATGATAGAATGCCCAGTCCACAATGCTATGCTTGTAAATCCACACCAATGCCTGGGGAATAAAAGCAACCACTGCATGTTAGACAAACCAGGTTGAGTGTATTGGGGATGGATGTATCCCTTGAAAGCACCTGACCACCAATGACCAATAGCCCTTGTTTGTTGTTCCTGAGACCCAACTCTGCTGCTGTAGTCAGGGCCAGCACCAGGCATGCCAGAGCCCTTGGGCACCAGCCTGCCCTGGCCCTGGCACATGCATGCACGCACATACCACCGACCTTTCCCTGAAAGGCCCCTCCTTAGGGTGAATAGGTAGTGTTCCCTTCTGTAATGTGTGGCACGGATCACAGGAGGGAGCTCCCAGGCACTCTCCCACTGCTGCACAGGCCCACAATGGCTGCCTGCAACATGCTCCACCTACTTCTCCCTTGAGGTAAATGCTGGTCACCAGGGCCAGCGCCAAGCATGCTGGGGCCTGTTGTGCTGCGGGTGCAAGCCTGCCATCAACCAAGATGGCAACAGAGGTTTCCCTAAGGGCCTGATGCCTCTGCCACCATCGTGGTTGATGGCACGCATGTGTGCTATGCATGCACGCGGCCATGCCTGCCATCAATCAAGATGGCACTAGGGAAATCAGCCCCTTAAAGAAGCCTCCACTGCCAGCTTGGTTGATGACAGCCCTGCACACAGCATGTGTAGCAGCAGAAGACAGGAGTGACAGGTAGGTGGAGCGAGCGAATAGGCAGGCAGCCTGCAAATAGGCAGGGAGCCTGCCATGGATCATGGAAGGGGAGCGATACTCTCCCACCGTAATGAGGGGCCCCAGTGGGCCGCAGGGCCCTTGATCAGGGCCTGATCTGGCCACCCTTTAGTGCCAGCCTGGACTGTAGTTGCCACTCTGATTCTAAAGGCGTGACTGCCATACTGTCTTGGGTCCAAGCCCAATTGTTTTAGGCAAGTTTTTATGACACCTGCAAATTGGTGCTTTGTGAGAGGTGATGAGTCCCTATGTATAAAGAGATGGTCCACCTTGGACGGGTGTACTGATGAGCAGTTCCTCTCATCCAAAGAGACGGCTGGCACAGTACAAAGCCTTTTACAGGTCAAGGAGCCTAGAGCTCTCGTGAGAGTCAGAGGAATTCTTCCCTCCCTTTCCAGGGCTAGCTGAGGAAAACCCACAACTGGGTCTGCACATGCAGCAGCACCCAGAACTTTGGACATTTACACTAATTAGACTGCATTGATTGGCTGGTGCCTGTGATATATCAGAACTTCCTCCTCCATCTCCCTGGGGCAGGCTTTGCACTTTAAAAATAATATATTATATCATCGTAATAGGAAGCTGCTATATATCAGGTCAGACCATTGATCCATATAACTCAGTACTGTCTACACTCCAAGATTTCACATAAGGGTTATTGAGGCTGGATGTGAGACTTCTGTATAGCTTGACTGCTGAGTTTTGGCCCCTCATTATCATCATCAGTAAAATCACAGGATGGTATTATAAGTGGATGTTTACATGTAAGTCTTCAAACAAACACATAAGAACCAGGCAACCTGCATATGGGAATAGGGGCGAAACTAACAGCTAAACCACTGTTTGATTTGCTGAAATGCAGTGGTGGTTGACTGGTATCCATTGGAGCTGGTGGGACAGAAGGCAGAAAGCCCGACAGTAGGTGGAGTCTGAGCCAATGTGAGGCAGAGCCAACTAATTCTAGCCCTGTCCCCATTCTTCTCCCTGCTGAGTTCTACCAGGGCAACAGTGAGACTGAGGAAGTGCCATCCCTGGGTCTGGTTTTAAGTAAGGGGGTAGACAAGTGAAGGTTGGCTGAGAGTAGACCAAAGTAGGTGGGGGCATTGCCCTGGTAATCCTACTGGACCAGCCTCCACTATTCATAGGTACATGTTTTATTCAATTAATTTGACAGCAGCCACAACTATTTACAACACTCATAGTAATATTTTATCAACAGACACGCAGAAGTCTCGTTCATTGACTAAACATAGCCTCTAAATCAAATGCATTCCACAGCATTTTAGAGTAATAGTAGCAGTATGTTCTACCAGGTCAGACCATTGATCCATGTAACTCAGCACTGTCTACATTCCAAGATGTCAGATCATGTCAGATCCATTTATTAAAAAAACTAGTCCATGGTATACAAAGCAGACAAAGCACTGGAAGACTGAAATTATCTTTGTGTGTGTGGTGTCATGTCTGTTATGGGGTGGAATGAGCAACAACAAGCAATGGCTCTTTACGAGTGAAACAGGCAAAGGTAAGAGCAGGGCTGGACTTAGGGATGGGCAAGCTGGGCAGTTGCCCAGGGCACTGAGCTGTGGGGGGTGCCAAGCTGAGCAGAGGTAGACATCTAGCCCAGTGGCTATTTTTTGAATGCACTGTCCACAGTGAGCTAGGATGAGGAGAAAGCAAGTGTCAATCTCTTTTCCAAGGCACTACAGGTTGTCTGGGTAGTAACTACAAAAATAATCTTCCTACAATTAGCTTTAAAGCATGTGTTGTTTTCCAATTTCCACCTGATACCATCTGCACAAGGTAAAAATCAGTGGAACACAGCTTTACTTTGAGGCAATGTTATCAAGCACTTAACACTTCAAATACTATTAATAGTATAAGCATTATATAAATAAAAATAAAATTAAGCCATAAGCTGTAAGAGGTCAGTCGGATACCTTTTTAAAATAACTTTTCTTTATTGTTTTTAAAGTCATCCTTTGAGACCCAACCACACCGTACGGTAGACTTCATTGGGATCCTAGAACTGGAGCAGGAGTGCACTGAAAACAGAGTGGCAAATAAGATTAACTAAGCACATAGAAGAACAAGCCTTGCTGAAGCAGAGCCAGCATGGCTTCTGCAAGGGAAAGTCCTGTCTCAGTAACCTATTAGAATTCTTTGAGAGTGTCAACAAGCATATAGATAGAGGTGATCCAGTGGACATAGTGTACTTAGACTTTCAAAAAGCGTTTGACAAGCTACCTCACCAAAGGCTTCTGAGGAAGCTTAGCAGTCATGGAATAAGAGGAGAGGTCCTCTTGTGGATAAGAAATTGGTTAAGAAGCAGAAAGCAGAGAGTAGGAATAAACGGACAGTTCTCCCAATGGAGGGCTGTAGAAAGTGTACACTTTCTAGTCCCTCAAGGATCGGTATTGGGACCTGTACTTTTCAACATGTTCATTAATGACCTAGAATTAGGAGTGAGCAGTCAAGTGGCCAAGTTTGCTGATGACACGAAATTGTTCAGGGTTGTTAAAACAAAAAGGGATTGCGAAGAGCTCCAAAAAGACCTCTCCAAACCGAGTGAATGGGCAGAAAAATGGCAAATGCAATTCAATATAAACAAGTGTAAAATTATGCATATTGGAGCAAAAAATCTGAATTTCACATATACGCTCATGGGGTCTGAACTGGCGGTGACCGACCAGGAGAGAGACCTCGGGGTTGTAGTGGACAGCACGATGAAAATGTCGACCCAGTGTGTGGCAGCTGTGAAAAAGGCAAATTCCATGCTAGGGATAATTAGGAAAGGTATTGAAAATAAAACAGCCGATATCATAATGCCGTTATATAAATCTATGGTGCGGCCGCATTTGGAATACTGTGTACAGTTCTGGTCGCCTCATCTCAAAAAGGATATTCTAGAGTTGGAAAAGGTTCAGAAGAGGGCAACCAGAATGATCAAGGGGATGGAGCGACTCCCTTACGAGGAAAGGTTGCAGCATTTGGGGCCTTTTAGTTTAGAGAAAAGGCGAGTCAGAGGAGACATGATAGAAGTGTATAAAATTATGCATGGCATTGAGAAAGTGGATAGAGAAAAGTTCTTCTCCCTCTCTCATAATACTAGAACTCATGGACATTCAAAGAAGCTGAACGTTGGAAGATTCAGGACAGACAAAAGGAAGTACTTCTTTACTCAGCGCATAGTTAAACTATGGAATTTGCTCCCACAAGATGCAGTAATGGCCACCAGCTTGGACGGCTTTAAAAGAAGATTAGACAAATTCATGGAGGACAGGGCTATCAATGGCTACTAGCCATGATGGCTGTGCTCTGCCACTCTAGTCAGAGGCAGCATGCTTCTGAAAACCAGTTGCCGGAAGCCTCAGGAGGGGAGAGTGTTCTTGCACTCGGGTCCTGCTTGCGGGCTTCCCCCAGGCACCTGGTTGGCCACTGTGAGAACAGGATGCTGGACTAGATGGGCTACTGGCCTGATCCAGCAGGCTCTTCTTATGTTCTTATAAAAAATAACGGCCATTCTAAAATTATATACATATAAACCTGTGATAGCTGAGGAGGGAGTGTTGGAGCTCAGGGAGGAGAGCTTGCAGCAGCAGCCATTTTGTGTGTATGCTGCACACAATATAGAATATAAGCCTACAGCTCCCTGAGAGTCATCCTTTGAGACCCAACCACACCGTATGGTAGACTTCATTGGGATCCTAGAACTGGAGCAGGAGTGCACTGAAAACAGAGTGGCAAATAAGAGGTGCCTCACTCTATGCCCTTTTCATAGGCATTGCTGAGGGAAAGGCTGGGAGTAGCAGGGTCTGCTACACTGCTATGTTTTGCAGTTCTGCACAAGCCATACAATGTACTAACATTGCAAAGCTGCAGGGCTGCCCAGAGTGGGAAAACCTGGAGCAACAAAAAACCCCTGCCCTAACCCTGCCACATTGCTCACCAGAATTATTAGTATTTTGTTTAAAGTTTTCATAAAAAGAAGAAATGGTATATTAGAGTGTAAGATGACAATGAATTTCAACATGTAATTGTGTCATAATAGGACCTCTCCCCAGCCATGATGAAGTAAATATTTTACATAGTTGTGCATGAAACAGAATAGATGCTAATTTGAGGCTTAAGCTAATTATAAAATATATCCTTGGGAGGCTGGAAGGTAGGGGCCTACTTATCAGTAAGGCCTGCAGCCCAAATGTAAGGGAGTTTAAACCAATCACTGTACGGTAAAACCAATCCTTGTCTGGGCAGCAAGAGAGATAAGATTGGTCAGGCAGACTTAAGATTGGCCCTAGCCAAGTAGACCTGGTTACAGAGTTTGTTATAACCCTTTTTTTAAAGTTGTTTTTTAAAAATGTTTTTAAGGCTGTTTTGTTTCAATGTATTTTAAGATTTGTTTTTATGATGTTTTAAAGCATTTTTAGCGCTTTGTTTGCCGCCCTGGGCTCCTGCTGGGAGGAAGGGCGGGATACAAATTAGATCGATAGATCAATAGATAGAGCAGGCAGCCTGTTCTTGTAAGAAATAAAACCCTAGACCTGTTGGGGAAAGAACTCAAATATTGAGTGAGCTAAGATTTCCAGGAAAGATGCCACTGGAGAGTAATTTTCTGTGGTAGTTACTACAGGGAAAAGTGCCAGGCCTTGAGGGTGGAATTGTGAGTGAGTGAATAGCAGAGAAGACCAGAGAAGGCCAGAACCGGGAGACCTTTCAGACTGAGCCCCAGGAAGCAGAAAGAAGGTCTGTCAGAAGGGGTTTGGAATTTGGAAGAAGCACAACATGATCCTTATTCCCTTATCCCCATGTTAAAAAAAATGAAGCATATTTTCTTCTTGGTTCCAGGGCAAGGAGGAACTGCAGGTGAGAATACTCACATGTAGTCCATCCTTACAATAATTCTCATATGCCCACCTCCAGCTTTGTACACACATGCATAGGTCCTTGTAGGGGGCAGCAGCAGAGCCCCCAATGTAATGTGAGTAGGAGCTCAAGTGAATTAGAAGCAGTTGTATGGGGAATCAGTTGGGGGTGGGACCAGTAGGAAAACGAAAGTAGAGTTTTTGGTTATGCAGCAACACACTGTGAAGTAAAGTTTGTTCCTTCTAACCAGCATTTGTGGTTCATTTCAAATCTTGCAAATATTACATGGTGTCAGAAGACTACTTAAAAACATAAGGCAGTGAAAAATGGACCAGCTAAAGCCTCCAGGAACATTGGTGTTTGAAGGAAATGCAGCAGAGAACTGGAGAAGATGGAAGTAAGGGTTTGAATTGTACTGCATTGCAAGTGGAGCAGATAAAAAAGATGAGAGACTCCATTCAGCATTATTTCTGCATGTGGCAGGTGAAGAAGCAAGAGAGGTATTTAATACTTTCCAGTTTGATGATGATGCAGAAAAAAATAAAATTCAAGTTTTGATGAATAAATTTGAAGCATATTGTGTGCCCAGAAGAAATGTTACTTATGAAAGGCACAGGTTCTTCACTAGAATACAGAGTGAAGGAGAAAGGATAGACCAATATGTGGGCAATATCTGAGCTTTTGGCTCAGACCTGTGAATTTGGAGAGCTGTGTGATTCTTTTATTAAGGATTGCATAGTGAGTGGCATTCAGAAAGACAGATTGAGAGCCAAGTTACTGAGAGAGTGTGATTTAATCCTTGAGTGTGCAGTGCATATATGCAGGGCAGAAGAAGTGACTGCAAAACAGATGAAAGATTTTGGGGCAACAGAAAAACAAATGGATGCCTTACAGGGCAAAAGTACCTTTGAAAAGCCAAAAGTAAGCCAGCCTCAGAGCAAATGGAGCCCTGGCACTACTACCAGCCCCCAAGAAAAGGAAATGCCACAGAGGCCTGTAGTAGCAGCAAAGGCCTGCTACAAGTGTGGTATCAGTCATCATGACATAAATGCTTGTCCTGCATATGGGAAGGAATGCAGAAGATGTGACAAACTTAATCATTTTGCTAAAATGTGTAAAACTAGAGATAGAAAACTTCAAGGCAGACAAATGTTCTCAGTAGCACATACAACTAAAAATGCTCATGATTTCTTCATTGGCACATTGAATTCTACAGCTCTGGAAGATGAGTGGTGTGTGGATCTTCTCATAAATGATCACAAGTATGTGACCTTTAAGATTGACACAGGAGCACAGGCTAATGCAATGTCTTTAAAAACATACAAAGCCTTGCAAGCTGAACCACTTCAGCATTCAAATGCCAGATTAATAACCTACTCTGGAGAAAGACTACATGTGTCTGGTAAAAGTAACCTGGATTGCAAATATAAAGATCAAAGAGCTGATTTGGAATTTCACATAGTAGACTTTGATGCACAAGCTGTACTCGGTCTCCGGGCTGTGACTAATTTAAATTTGGTGCAAAGAGTTAATTTAATGAAAAGAGCTCCAGTAGATCAATGGGATGTTGCAGTTGAATACAAAGATGTGTTTGAAGGCTTAGGTTGCTTACCAGAGAAATACACCATCAAAATCAACCCACAGGTTCCACCTGTAATTCATGCACTTCGGAAGGTTCCAGTGGCACTAAGGGATAAAGTCCAAAAGGAACTGACTTGTATGGAGCAATTAAAAGTCATAGTTAAGGTAAAAGAACCTACAGAGTGGGTGAATTCAATTGTGGTTGTAGACAAGCCTGGCCGGGACCAGATAAGAATATGTTTAGATCCAAGAGATATGAACAGAGCAATTTTAAGAGAACATTTTCAATTGCCTACTGTAGAAGAAATTACCAGTAAGCTAGCAGAAGCAGAATTGTTTACGGTTCTTGATGCCAGTAGTGGATTCTGGCAAATTCAGCTAGATGACAACAGTTCCAGGCTATGTACATTTAATACACCTTTTGGCAGGTACCAATTTACAAGAATGCCATTTGGTATCTCTTCATCTCCTGAGGTTTATCAGAGGATGATCCAACAGACATTTGAGGGTATTGATGGGCTCACATGCTACATAGATGATATCCTGGTTTGGGGGAAGACCAAATAGGAACATGATGAGAGACTGAAGAGAGTTCTGGACAGGTGCCGAGAGAGGAATCTGAAACTGAACAAAGTGAAATGCAAATTTGCCATGACTGAAATAAAATATCAGGAGACATCTTAACCAAATTGAAGAATTGGTACCTCCAGAAATAAAAAAACAAAAAGAACCAATGTTACCTCATGAAGTTCCAAGAAGACCTTGGCAGAAGCTTGGAATGGACTTGTTTGAATTTCAAAGAAAGGACTATCTACTTTTGATTGATTATTATTCAAAATATGTGGAAATATGTTTGCTTGAGGACACTACAAGTAGGTCAGTAATTTTACACTGCAAATCTATATTTGCAAGACATGGTACACCTGAATAGGTTGTCAGTGATAATGGCCCTCAATTTTGCTCTAGAGACTTTAAAATGTTTGCCAAAGATTGGGACTTTGTTCACACAACGTCCAGTCCACTATTTCCTCAATCGAATGGAATGGCAGAAAGAGCGATCCAAACAGTAAAGAGGATTCTTAAGAAATCTAGTCTGAATAACACAGATCCTTATCTTAGTTTATTGGATTACAGAAATATGCCTACAGTAGATGCAGCCTCACCTGCACAACTTTTAATGGGAGACGTTTAAGAACCAGGTTGCCTACCTCAGCACTGTTGTTACTACTTCAACAGGTAAAAGGTGACATACAGACACATCTGAAGAGAAGGCAAGAAAAACAGAAGCTTTACTTTGACAAAGGTTCAAAGCCTTTACCACCTTTGCAGGTTGGTGATTCTGTTAATGTTTGGCAAGATGAAGTGTGGAAACCAGCAAGAGTGACTGAACAAAACATGACTCCAAGATCGTATTTGGTTCAGACTGATGATTTAGCTGTCTACAGACGGAACAGAAGAGATCTTCAAAGCACTCCAAGTTGTGAACCAAAAATGGATGAGACTACTGAGACTGCAACTGCACCTCCATCAGAGGTAGACCTATCAGAGTCTCAAGACAACAAAAGTGGAACAGCTGTAGCACAAAGTGCCAGTGATATACCAGAGAAGATTTTGGACTCTGAGTTACCTGTTACTACATCAAGAGGCAGAGTGATCAGAAAACCAATTCGATACAGACAGTAGTTTCTATCTTTTTCTTTTTTTAAGAAGGGAGATGTAATGTGAGTAGGAACTCAAGTGAATTAGAAGCAGTTGTATGGGGAATCAGTTGGGGGTGGGACCAGTAGGAAAATGAAAGTAGAGCTCTGGGTTATTCAGCAACACACTGTAAAGTAAAGTTTGTTCCTTCTAACCAGCATTTGTGGTTCATTTCAAATCTTGCAAATATTGCACCCAACATCATACCTGCACCAGGCTCCATAAGCCCTCTGGGTGGCCCTACAAAGCTGACCACACAGGGGCACTGAAGGCACTCCTTGTCCAGGGCACTATTTATCTTTGGGTGGGCTGAGGTGAGAGGCACCTCTGAGGTTAAATTATATCCTCAAAACCATCAGGTTAGTAATGTAAATCTGAAATAAGATGGAGATCTTAAAATTCATGGCTGTGAGTACTCTCCTTTTTTGGAGGGGGGGGTCACAGACTGCAAAGCTTGAACCTCCCCCAAGAACTGTTTGTTTGTTTAATTTATATCCCGCCCTTCCTTCCAGCAGGAGCCCAGGGCGGCAAACAAAAGCAGTAAAACACTTTAAAACATCATAAAAACAGGCCTTCAAATACATTAAAACAAAACCACTTTAAAAACATTCTTTAAAAAAGCTTTAAAAGCATCTTAAATAAAAAGGGTTAAAAACATATTGTTTAGGGGAAAAGGTTTTTTAAAAAAACATATTAAAAGCAATTCCAACGCCGACAGTTAAAACCATAAAATGGCTGGAGCAATCTACCTACTTAACTTGGAGTAACGTCCTTTTCAGTAGGCATACATATGATTGCACTGTTAGCATTTTATTTAGGAAGGGGAAAGGTTACTGGAAGGGACATTGTAGAGATTAATAATATTATTATGTGGAGGGTAAAAAACTGTTTCACATAATACCCTGTGGAGGATGCAGTTGCTCCTCACTCAGACAACACACTATTCATTTAAATCATTCTTCTTATATCACTTTAACAGCCAGGGTTTTGACCAAAGAATCCTGGGAACTGTAGTCAAACTACAGCTCCCATGATTTTTTTTGGGGGGGGAGCCATGCTTTTTAAAGTAGTATAAGAGTGCCTTAGAGACCATGTGTTCCATCTTGAGGTGAAACTAGAGATATAAGAAAATAATAGAGTAACCCATCTCATTGCCTCAATATACTAAAGCAAGAGTTACTCATATAAGCCAATAATGAAATCCAGGATTTTACCATAGCTGGGACTGAGAAGCAGTGTGTCTTCTACCACCACTCACTCCACAAAAGGGAACCCAAAGACTTTATGGTCTTTCTAAGGCTGCTTTCACACATGGGGCTGATTGCGTTAGTTTAACGAATTAAAAAGGAAGCGCTTCTGTCCCGATTTCTAAAACCCCTTTCACACTGCAGTACCTGTTATACCAGCATTTTGTGCAACAGTCTTTCACACACACACACACAAACACACACACACACACACACAGAGCTACAATGAACAGAGCAGAGTTTTTCTCCCCCCCCTTCGTTTTAGGGGGTTTGATGTATTTCCCCCTCCAACTTGGTTTTTGAGGCTCGTGGAGGCGGCCCTGGGGGTTGGGGGGGCAGCGGAGCCTGCTATTTCAGCCACCAGGAGCTCACAGAGGTGGCTCTCCTTATTCTTAATTTTTATTTCGGGGGCTACGGGAGGCAGCACCAGCTTCAGCAGCCATTGGTAGTACACTGAGGCAACTCCTTTTACCCTTGCTTCCCAGAGCTCTGCGGCTGCGGTTCCAGTTGATTGATAACGCACCTCCCTTCGGCCCCAGTCCTCATTTCCCCCTTCTGTTTTAAGGTGGCTACTGCTTTTTTCCCCTATTCCACACTGCATGCTGGGATGCCTGTCATGTGAGCGGCAGCAGCTAGCGCAAAACTCCTGCGATCTTCCGGGTTCCCAGCCTTGCTAATGGATTATTTCTGGTATCATTTATTGTGGAAATTAGTGCTATACTTGCACTAAATTCCACCAGAATTCCAGAGCTACCCATTATGTCGTGTGAAAGCTCAAATATAATGTGCAAATTACCAGGTAAGAAAGTGTCCGAATAACGGAATAAACTGCGGTGTGAAAGCACCCTAACTCAAATCTTATCTTAGGTGGATTCTTTAAAAAAAACACATTTTAACAATTGCCCCATCAGTATCAGTACTGTAGTGTCTATTTCCCTGTTCCTGATTTGCTGAAGGCAGGAATGGGGAACGTATGGCTATGAGAGAACAGCTGACAACAGCTCTGCAATGTATATTCCACTGTTAATGCTCCAGGCTAGAGGGGGAGCTGAGGTTGATTTGTACCTAAATTGACCCCTTATATCCTTTCCCAGTTCAAATCCATTGTTTGTTCATATGCAGAAGCTGTGTGCACCACTGACTTACTTGCAGATGTGGTGCAGGTTTATATATTTTAACACACACTCACTCCAAAAAAACCCACACACAGTCTTTTCCCCATATGAAATAAGACCTGAGTTAGAAATAGTATGAACTCTTTACTGATACTTTTTGTTTTGAAGGAGACGTGTGCTACATAGGCCTGTTACTACCACACTAAAATTCTGGATTCCGTCATTAATTTCTATAAGCACTTTTGCCTCAGGGGAGCAAAAAGAAAAAAATCTGCCACAACTCTATATGGGAAGTTGATCCTTGTGGGTGAATCTAACTATTAAGTCTATGGGTGAACAACAGCTGAACTTTGTTTTTCTGTTTGGTCAAGTCTCCCTACACAGCACCACCTAGTGGACAGTGTGCATTTATAGCTAACATTACAGATCTTGTAAATTTACTGTGATTTTCCTCCCTTATACAGGACATTCTAAAGATGTCATCATGCTTCTGCAATTTGCTTGGCTGCCTACAGTTGTCATTGTAAACTACAGTGTGACGACAACATTCTGAGACCTGCTGAGTCAACAGAGGAGGGAGATGGAGATGGAGACAGGCAGGCAGGAGTAAAAGTGGGGGTGGGTAGCTTTGGTAACCTGCAAAGAAAGGGGTGGGATAGCTTTGGCATGAGGAAAAGGGAGGAGGTAGGTAGTGAGGAGGGGTAGGCTGGGTTGGTGAGCGAAGCGAGCAGAGACTCAGCCTGTAATATTATGATGTTATTATGGGCTCCTCCTGGGAGAAAGGGCAGGATATAAAATAAATAAATAAATATGTTGACACTATTAGTTGCCATGAGTTTCCTTTGAGAAAGATGGGGTGAGGTTATATAACCTGAATAAAACTTTTAGAATGAATTTAATTGACAATAGGTTGAAATGGGAAAAAGTAAGTTAATAATATATATATCACACTATGTATGATTGTCAGGCCAAGCCTAGCTCAAAGATGGGCTAAAGCTAAGGTATAGCTTGGGTGCAGGTACTCAAGGCTCAAACAAGGATCAGACATAGATTGCATTTGCACTATACATTTAAAGCACTGTTATACCATTTTCGTGGCTTTCCCTAAAGAATCCAGAGAACTTGTTAAGGGTGCTGAGAGTTATAAGGAGATCCCTATTCCCCTCACAGAGCTATAATTCCCATACAGTTCCCGGAATTCTTTAGGGGAAGTCATGACTGCTTAAAGTGCAAATGTGGGATGTGCACAAATGGGCTTCAGATCAGCATCACAGTCCACACTCAATGCAGTAAGTGGAGAATGTAAGGATTCATTTCCTATCATGGGGAAAAGGCATTGATAGACCTATCCTACTAATCCTTCCTAAAAGGTATCTCAGCTAGTGACCATAACTACATTTTGTGGTAGAGACTCCTATAAGTTAATTACAAGGTGTATGAACAAGTACTTCTGCACAGATTATGGCCAAGTTTTTCACAAAAAAACCTTGTGTTAAACTGGAATTCCATCCCCACAGGTGTGTGTCTAGCATACTGTAATCGTTAAATAGTTTTTGTCATAAGCTGATGATGCGCCTCTTTATCCAGGGCTTTGATACGTGATATATAGATGTATTTTAGGATCCACCCTATTCTTTTGATTGCACACTGTTTTAACTTAGTTTAACTGACTTTAATATTGTGCTTTTATATTGTTGTAACCTGTCCTGGGACCTTATAGAGAAGAGTGGGTAAGAAATCCTAATAATACTAACAAGTTATCTATGCATTTAAAAAGGCATACTTAAAATGATCACTTGATGGAAACAAGCCTGATACAAAACATAATGCATTGTTAAGGGTACCAGAATTTTTCATGAATGGCTGAGCAAGGCTATGGACAGTAATTGATTGATTGATAGATTGTAATGAAGTTGTTGTTCATCATGATAAAACCTAAAAGGAGCCATTCCAGGCGTAACACCAAAACTGTGTTTGTAAAATTCAGTCTGTGTGCTTGCAGATGCTGAAACATACATTGGAGGGAGGGAGGGAGGGAGGGAGAATGCAGGATAATGCAGAAAAAATGTGGAGGATCTTGCTACCTGCTGTGGTCCAAATGATGCTTTTGCACGCTTCATCAAAGACATGGAGGGCCTCTACTAATCACACAGTTGTTAGCCAAGCCCCACTTCACCAGGAGGAATTGTGTTGGCAGAGGAGACACTTCCTGTCAGGCAGCACAAGGTCCCACTGATCACCAGCCCCACCACTTAATCCCCCTCCTCACTAGAAGAAGATTAGTGAAATTGTGGGCGGATGGGCAGGCAAAGATGGCGTTTAGGCATGGGAAGGAAATGAACCAGAGAAGTTGCTTGACTGGAGGAAGTGACTGGGGTATAGGTGGGAGAGCAGGAAGCAGCCTGGGGTGGAAAGGATTTTACGTCATCTCTTTATTCCTCCCTTCCCTCCTTCCTATAATTCCTTCCTGGTCCCACATATTAAACCAATTACAAAATATGGATCCTTGACTGAGCTCACTTCTTATTGTCTTCCCAGCATTACAACTTCCATAACTTCTGCTACAACTACAACTTCTGCTTTTTAATATGTTTTTAAACTTTTTTTTAAGAAATAGATGTTTTTACAGCTTTTTAAAAATGTTTTTAAAGGTGTTTTGTTTTAATATGTTTTTAATGGTGGTTTTGTTTTAATATATTTTAAAGTCTGTTTTTGTGATGTTAAGAGTGTTTTTAGTGCTTTTGTTTGCCGCTTTGGGCTCCTAATGGGAGAAAGGGAGGGATATAAATATAATAATAATAATAATGAACCATCCACCTTCTTCAAGAGACAGAGGCCACCTTTTATTGGCCAGTATATAATAAATGCATAAAGCCTTCTGAATAGAGTGGAACTTACTTTTGAATAATCATGCACAGGTTTGGGCTATAAGGCAGTAGTGCTAGGCACACTTTCTTGGGAGTAAATCTTGCTTCCACATGGCTTTTGCACAGCCTGCCCCCTACCTCTTTCAGTCCTTTTCAGTACCGTCCAGTGCAGATTTTGGGGGCAAAGTCATAAGAACATAGGAAGAGCCCTGCTGGATCAGATCAAAGACTTATCTAGCCCAGATTTTGATCCTAGTGCGGCCAACCAAATACTAACAGAAAGTCCACAAGGAGGTCATGAGCACAATAGCACTCCCCAACTTTTGCTCCTCAGCAGCTGATAAAGGCAAGCTGATTTGGAGATAGCATAAAGCCATCATGAGTAGTAGCTACTGATAGCCTTATCCTCCCTTATCTAATCTCCTTTTAAAGCCTTCCAAATTGGTATCCATCACTACATCACTTTGCCGGCGTTCTCCTCCCCAAACAATGCCGGAGAGTGAGCAGCAGCTGACTGGGGACGGTGCCAAGCTGTGGCATTTTTTATGAAGTAAATCACCATGCTGCCCTGGCTCCAACCACTTGCTATTTTCATTTCACCAGAAACAGCTTGCAATGCCCAGAGGCATTGTGGGGAAATGAAAATGTTGGCCATCTGGAGGCTTGCCTGATGCACTTTATCCTACTTGCAGCCTAGCCACCCCCAATTTTTTATTCTTTATTTTAAAAAAAACAAGTGGGACAGGAGATAGAGCTGTGGTGCAGTCACCCAAAAGATAAAAACAGGGCAGTGGCAGAGAAGAAGAATGGGGGGGGGACTGACATGTGGCAGTGGAGGGCACCTCACCCATGGCCCTCTCAAACCTGGCAGTACCTCGGTTCTTCTCAGGACCTTCTCTCCCTCAGGCTCCTGTTACTTTTCTCTCCTTGCTCCTTCCTCTTCTAAGCCTCTCAGCTGGTCTTGTCCCTAAAACCTGTCACCTGGTTTCTTGATATTTTTCCAGGCTGCCCACTTTGCAGAATGTGCGCACAAATGCGTGTACTCTCTTTTTACACCAGGGGTTGTTTCTGTTTAGTGATGTTTTAATGATGTGTTGAAATCCCTCTCCTAATACTGTAAGGCCAGTGTTTCCTTTCCAAGTGACTTTACGGAGTAAATTGCAGCCTGCTGATTGCTTCCTTGTACACTTTTGAAATGGCAGCATTGCCTAGCATCCTTTGGGTTGCTTTTCATCATACAAATGGAGGACAGGACAGAGCCTGCTGGCTTCTGAGTTCACAAAGCTGCATCCTAAAACAGCATGATTCTGGCTGATTTGGGTTTCAATCATACCTTGACCTAGCCCAATTGAGCCTTTCTAGATTGATGTTTATCAGGGGCTGAGAACTAAATACTACCAAATTATCTCACTTTGATGAGCAAGATAGTATATTGTAGATCACATTTGCATCCTGCCTTTATTCCAAGATGCTTGAGGCAGCATACATAGGGTTTTGCCCTATTTCATTCTCACAACAATCCTATCAAATAGGTGACTGGACCAGTGCACTCAATGAATTTTGCTACTTAGCAGGGATTTGTACCCAGGTCTTCCCAGTCCATTACTGTGTCCAATACATAAAGCAGTTAGATTGTGGTGGTGAAGGGGCAAATTTGCTTCCATCTATTGGTGAAGTTGGATGACCATAAAACAGGGTGGGGTTTTTTTGCCAGTGTCAGTTAACACTGCGGTTCACACTGGGCATTGTAGCTCAGAAAATTATTACAACTGTACACGAGGAAGGTTTGTGATATGCTCATGGTAAACATATCAGGATGTAAATATTTTATCTACCAGCATGATTTCATCTCATTTTACATTGTGGATTCCTCCCCCCTCCCCTTGTTGTTGCTGTTTTGCTCCTTATTCAGGCACTTCTGTTATCCAAGTGACAGCTACAGATGCTGATGATGCTAACTACGGCAACAGTGCCAAAGTCGTTTACAGCATCCTCCAGGGCCAGCCATACTTCTCAATAGATCCAGAAACAGGTTAGAATGTCTCTTGACTTTGCTTTGTTTTAATTATGTTGACTTTGCTTTGTTCTCATTATCTATAGTAGTTGACAGCCCTTTTAATATCTTTTTCAAATATTTGCACCGTTTTGTTTTTTTAATGACTTTCATTGACGTAGTCAAATAGTGCTATACATATTTATCCATTATTGATTTCAATGGATCAATTACTGCTGATTCTAAGATTTGGGAGGGGGGCTGAAGAAGGCACATTCTGTGCCCCCTGTTAACCTTGAAAAGACAGGGTCAACAAAGAGAAATTTCTCACTGTGTCTCTTCTTGGGTGCTCCACCCAAAGTGAAAATGGTCATGCTTTGGGGGGAGCCTTGGGAGTGATCTTGGGACCCCATGAAATGTCCAACCTCATTACCTTCATCAGGTGGCTCTGAACATCATCCCTGAGAAACAGCCATGCTGAAACAGTACCAAGAGCTACAGAAGGTTCATAGCTGATTCATAAACCTGGTTGTCTGGGTTCATTTGCATATCATTTACATAAGCATGGCAAATGTCAAGCCCCAGCTGCAGGATGCTACATCGGTTGTGTGATATTTTGGAACAGCTAATGCAAAATGAGAGTGAAAAGCAGGGGGGGTGGGGAAGAGAGAAATCTTCTGAGCCAGCTCAATAAAAATCATGGCATGGTTTCAGAAACTGTGCAGGTTGAAAAGAGAAAATAAAAGAAAAGGTTGCTTTGTGGTTTCTGAAATGCACATAGCTCCATCAGCATAGATATAATGAAACTGATAATGTGTGGGAAAGGCACAGTGAAGTGAAGGAAGCTGCTTGCAGTTTCCTTACCACCCCAAGTTCTACCCTCTGATTCCTTCCTGGGTGTGTCAAGAACTGTCAAGGGCAAGCAGCCATCTGTTTGGGAGAGAACTATTCCCCTTGGTTAGGTCTTTGCATACTGCAAAATCACAATAGTAGAGCAATATGACAAGGGTAGAGTGAACTTCAGACTGTAGGTGGTGGAGATTGGTTTTGATTATTCCCCCTCCCCTGGTATAAGGGTACTTTAAATGTATGGTGTGGATGTGACCCTAATTGGTGAATAGTAAACTAGCACACCAGATGAAAAAAAGAGAAATGTTTAGCATAGCTTTCTCCTTGATGTGATTGTTGACTATTTACATGCAAGCTTTTTTTTTAATCATTCCTCCTTATGTAGTATTCATTCCTCCACCACATTCAACTGTATGTATACTTCCATTCCTTACCATGATTTTTTTTGGGGTGGGGGAACAGGGCTGTCAACTCCTATTCATTGCAGCCTTTGATACTTACTTAAAAATAACCACCAGTGAAAACTGGTGTGTGTGTTTGTTTGCTTGTTTTTAAGTTTTCCTTATGACAGATGCAACCATTTTTTGTTTTTGAGAAAGATAATTATATTGATTTGGTGCCAGTCTAAAAAACTCTAAGTAATAGGAGCTTCTTGTTTCCCTCTTTTCTTGCTGTGACATTAAACTGGTCACGGACTGAAAGCCTTATTTTAATGCGTACACCTTCAATTTTGTTTATTTGCTGTGGATTAACTGGCACAGCATATCTGACACAAATCCATTTTAATACTCTCTTTCAACCTCCTCCTTCCCTCAATCTTGTATTTTCCCCCTATTCTTTTCTTCAAGGTATCATCAAGACTGCTTTGCCAGATATGAGCAGAGAAAACAGAGAGCAGTACCAAGTGGTCATCCAGGCAAAAGACATGGGAGGCCAGATGGGCGGATTATCAGGAACCACGACGGTGAACATCACACTGACTGATGTCAATGACAATCCACCTCGATTCCCCCAGAGTATGAAGCATTTAATAGTTCAGATGTATTCAGAAAGCCTCTTTAAACTTTCTAGTTCAAGATTTCCCATCTGAGATGCAAATATGGATGACTTTTGGGCCTGTTGATATTGCAGCTATTTAAGGTCATATAGGGGCATATATATTATTTCCAAAGGAAATGTCTCCGTTAAATGGAAGATTTCAGTTTGCAGTGTTAAGTCCCATAATAACGTTACGCCTACCAGCCAAAAAAAAGCACAAAGTGAAGAAACCTTTCCTTCTTGTAGAATGTTCTTGTAATCAGGCTATAGCTTTAGTGCTTGTCCTACAACTCACAACCCATGAGGATAAATGTAGCCCCTCCAGTATATTGTGAACTGCCAAGCACTTGACAACCCTTTTCTTTTCAGTACCAGGCATGAAGCAAATCCATGAGGTTTAGCCCCTGACAGGTTCCTTTACATGGCTGAAGAGTTGTATCCACTGTCCTGGCATGCATGTTGTACACAATCTAGGGCACAATCCACAATCTTGCTGCGTTTTACAACACTGCACAGACACTACTATCCTCCTCCATCCCACGTGACTCACAAGCTGTGCAACAGCTGATGCTGTGACAGTGGACATGCATGAAGACTTGCACCCAGGAGCTGCAAGCCTGTAACACTATCTTCCTGGCTCAAAGCTATGTTGTACCACAGGATTATCTCCTTCAAAATGTGCTAGGATTGATCAGCCAGGGGTAAATCAAGTCTGGACTCTCCCCAAAGAATCATCAGGATACCAGTAAACAATACTATTAATGTTTTTGAAAAAACTTATACCCAACCTGGTTGCACACATAAACTCAATGCAGCTCACAGAATAAAACATCATGCAATACATATAAACTATATCCATTATAAAATTACCAAAAAAAATATCAAATATCACAAATAGGGATGGGCAGGATCTAGAGAACTGGGATCTTAAAGCAGATTCACCTGATCCAATCTGACTGGATCAATGTACACATTGGATTATGTGTTTGGGCTGGAATCTGCACATTGCCAGGTTCCCACCCACATACGAGGAATGGGGCAACCCTATGTGGGTTTCCCTCCCCCATACAACTCTCCCTGAATCCAACAGCATATCATCAAGACTCGTTGCTCCTAGGGGAACTTCTTACCACATTCCTTTAAACATCTGTAGTGTCAGCAGCCCTGTGTGCTAGCTAGCCGCGTGTAGGCAGCTTTGATTACTTTTCAGAAGACAACCAAGGGGACAACCCTCAGACCATCTCATTAACCTTCAGACCTTGGGCCACCTTGTAATTTTTTCTTAACTTAAAAAGAAAAACATGTTCAGATTTTTTTAGGATTTGTGTGTATCTCTCCTACATGCAGAATCTGTACAGAAATGGGATGGGGCAAGCTTTACTCTTGTCCTGTGCAGAAATGTGATGAGATGGATTTTGGTCTTGGGGGCATCCATACATCACTGACAAGCAGCATTAAACAGAACAAAGACAAGAGAGCATTCAACTAAAAACATTCTTGAAGATCCATGTCTTGTTCAAAAACATAAAAGAATAAAGTGTCAGGGTCTTGTTGAACTACTGCCAAAAAGATTTCTAGTGGCTGTGCCTGCCTTATCTACTTTGGCTGGGGAACCTGGAGCAAGTCCTCAGATGCTGAATGGAGCATGCAGGGAGAGCATATATAGGAAGATGGGCCCTGAGTTACCCAGATCCCAAGCCATTTAGGGCTTTCTTTAAATACTTTAAACTGAGAGTAGAGAAAAATCAGCAACCAATGTGGCTGGAACAAAATGAGCATAGCATATGCTGAATGTCTAGCCCCAGCCAGAAATGTGGCAGCGGTATTTTGCACCAGTTGAACTTACTGAATGCTTTTCAAAGGCAGCTCCACTCAGAGTGTTAAAGTAGTCTAACCTGAAACTAACCAAGTCAAAAATGAGCAAGAGAAGTCCAACATGTCAGTAAGGGTTATAGCTGATGTCCCAGCAGAAGCTGGAAAAGGACATTCCTCACCACCAATGCCACCTGTCTATGGAAAATAATTGCCAGGTCAAGGAGCATCCCAAATCTATGAATATGGAATTTTGGGTAGAGTGCAACCCCATCAAATAAGATGTACACCTAACCATGAGTCAGATAATCTAGCTACCAACAGTGCTTCCCCCTTGCCTGGATTATGTTAACATGTTCTTTCCCATCCAGTTCATTCATAGCCAACGGAGAGCAGTTCAGGGTTTCCACTGTCTCCTTAGGATCATATGTTAATGAGGTTCAGAGCTTGATATCATCTGTATACAGTTGACTCCACAGTCCAGATCTCCTGATAACTTTACCCAGTGGTTTGATATCAGTCTTAAGCAGCATAGGGGGACAAGGGGGAAAAGAGTGGCATCCCAGCAACACTTTCTGGATCCTACCTCCTGGGACTGAGCAAAGCTAGCTCAATAAAGTACCCCCAATACCCATTCCTGCTAGTCACTCCAAGAGGATGCCATGATAACTAGTATTCAATGCCACTGAGGGATCCAAAACTACCAAGCAGGTAGCACTCCCACTCTTCATATACCAGTGCAAATCATCCACTAGACAGGGGAAGTTTCAGTCTGTACCCAAAACCAAAGCCAGGCTGGAAAAGATGTAGATACTCAAGTTTCAACAAGAAAATGCAGGAAATAAGCTGCTGGTTCCCACTGACACATCATGCCCCAAAAGCTAATATTTGACACCACACAATAGTTGTGCAAATCAGAGGGACGCAATGACTTGTTTCCCAATAAACACAGCAACACAGCTTTCTTTGGTAGCAAAACAAAGCCTTTTCTTAGGGAAACATCAAGCTGATTTCACTAGCTGAGATGGGAAGGGATCAAGTAGGTAGGTGGCTGCCCAGCCTCTCCAAGGATCCTATCCACATCATCAAGACATACAACAAAACCTGACAAAAGGAAGTCATACTCTCCTCCATGACCATCATTGTACAATTAGAATTCAATCATTGTGGATCTGAGCAACTTTATCTGCAGATTGCTTTGCAAATTTGGTCAAAGCAGGCTCCCAAAACTTGTCCCTTGTCTTTCTGAAGACCAAGCTGTAACAGATCCTTCACAACACAGAATAGCAACACTGGACAGCACTGAGCAGATGGTGATAGAAAGGTAAGATTTTTTTTTGCTGTTATCACTGCCCCAGAATAGGCATGAAAATGGACTCTAAGCTGTGTTTGGTCATATTCACAGTGAGGTTTTCTTCACCGTCACCCTAGTTTTCCCATGTGTTTCATAACTCTCAGCTTCTCAGGAAACTAGGAAGCCCGTGAGCACCAGGAGGAGGAAGAGGACACCTAGGAACAATTGTGACAACCACCTGCGTCATCTCTGCATTCCAGAAATTAAACAAGGTGTCAGCAGAACTGCCGTCCATAGTGAGTGGCCCCTTACCTCATTACAACCCCCAAGGCACAACCTTTGGTTGCATCTGCCTGGGCATGGCCTAAATTGCCACTCACAAAGGGTCACAGTTCAAGGGGAAAGGGCTTTCCACCCAACTCCTACTGATATTCTCTGGCAGTGGCAACACAGAGGCACTTGAGGCCATGTTTCATATACACTCTTTGGCTCTTGATATTATGGTATCAATGATATAATTGCTGTTCCCACTCCACTAATGGAGTTGCAGCAAATCCTGGCCTAAATAACCACTCCCAAAGGGCCAAATTTCAAGGGGAAGGGCCCTCCACCAAACTTTCACTTGCGTTCTGGTCAATTGATCAAGGGTTATGAGTCCCTACATTGGCCCTTGCCCTTCTCTGCCACATTCCCTTTTCTGCACTCAGGTCTTTTTGCCTTGATATTTAACAGTATCAGTAGAGAAGGTGGAACTTCAGGATTCGGTATGGGGGCATTTCTATCATCTCTGGATAGGGGTGCAGTGCAAATGTTATGCCTGCGTTGTTCAGGGTTTGACCTGGATCATACAAATCTGGGCCTCCATACAAGTGGGTCAGAGATGTGCTGGGACCAATTTAGTGCTTGCAGCCCAACAAAACTCACTGAATGGCAGCAGAGTTGTGAGAAGAAGCACCTTTATGTGGAGGCTGCTTTTCACAACCACCATGATATGCATGATCACTGTGTAGCACAACCCCTCCCCATGCACCCATGGGTGATGCAATAATGCAAAGCACAAGAAGGGTGCACATAGCTCTCATGTGCAGGTGCTTGCTCTCACAAATAGAACCCAAGGCAGTGCTGTTTGGGCTGAGAGCATAGCAGTGCACCTCCAGGTGCTCTTCAAAAGCATGCCACACCAAACTAAACCAAAACTTTGCAACCTAGTTGCTGCTTGCTACTTCCTGCCCTTCTAGATTGCAATCACTTTTTGCCACGCTTGTATAATACAAGTATTGACTTCTCCTACTCACTTAGGACTTAGCTGACTTAGCTGAGAAGTTTGCTTAAAATGCAAGGGTGTGAAAGAGTAATTAATCAAACTGAAGCTGGTCAACCCATAGTAGGTTAGTATTGCATATGTTCTGTCGTATGTCTCTGAGTGACAGTCTCATAATGAGGGCAAAACCAACACACTGGAAGGTACCCATAATGAAGCTTTGATATCAAGGCGATTTTATTTTTATTTTTTTTATCTTTCAGCCCTGTGGCTCGTAAGCCTTCTTTTTAAAGTCTTAGTTTATTTTAGTTACAGCCTCAAAAAATAAATAAGTGTGCCCTTAATTCACTGTCATATCAAATAACTAAGAGGCAAGTTGCACCTTAAATATTAACCAATATATTGTGGCATAAATTTTCATGCATGAAGAGGGGTTTGATGAAGAGGGGTTTGACCCACAATGGCTCATACCACCATACAATTGTTTAATTGTGTGAAAGCTCTATTTTAATATCCTGACAGCTGCTTTGTTTATGGAACAGCAGCCTTGGAAGGAATTGATTTAGAATGGAGATTGGGTATATCTCTCTTTAACATTTCCCAGATGTTTCTGTTGCAAATCACACACACACCCAAATGCAAAAGAGCTCCAGACATGTTTAGCATCACAAACACATACAAATACATAAATTGGGAACCCTGCACAAAGAAAAATTGCTTTTTTTTTAGGAGGGGGACACTTTCTAGCAGAAATACTATTGGTGAGGAAAGGGAAACATATCCTCCCCCTGCCACTTGTTTGCTCTATATTTCCCCTTGCTGAAGTTCCTTTTCCACAATGGGACTGGCTGTTTGGAGTTTGAGTGTAATGTCCACCTTGGCCCATATTTACACTCCAACTGTGTGGCCCAGGGTAGGCAGCACTGGGCACCTGTCAAAGCTCACAGCCCAGCAGGGGCCCCACTCAACACAGGAAGCAGTTTGATGTAAAATCAGACTGATTACAATATGTTGCTACTTCAGCAATGACTCTAGCTGTTGGAAAAAAGAGGATGCATGTTTTCAGCCTGCTATGCTTAAACCATTTCATTTAAGGCAAGGTGGGCATGGTCAATTAAAAACATAGAGCACACCTAGAATTTTGCTAGAATATATTTCACCTCCCACTGTTATATCTTGTGCAAACTGAGACACTCCTGAGGTCCACTGGAGACTATTCTGCAGAAGTCAGTGCCATTATTCCACAATTATGTTTGGAGTTTTGTTAGTGTAAATTTTGCAAAGTGTTGCTGTACTTCACATATTCGCAGAAATAGAAACAAAAGAAAATGATTTCCTATAGGAAACTTCACTAAAATTGCAAAGGAAATCAGACATATTTAAAGTGACCATCTGAACTATATCAGCTGTCTTGATAATGTTGCTTCCTCCCTGCTAAAATAAGATCAGCACAGCACATGTCTTCTTTCTATTCTTTGGGCTGATTGCAGGTGTTGCCACCACTCACCATATGCTCAGAGGCACATGTTACTAAATTCTTCCAAGCTACACAGCAAGTGCATTGGTCTGTGAAAAAACAACCCAAATGGTGTTTGCATTTTGACAAATTTGTAGGGCAGTCCAATATCTCAGAGAGGAGGTCAAGTCTCCTGCTCCCCTGGTGCATTCACTATAGCTGCCCAATTTCCCTGCTTTTTAAAGTTTGATAGAAATAGCTGTGGGCTATAGGTACATTCTTAAACTGCAAGATTTTTTGCCTATTAGTGAATTTCCCTGCTTTTTAATCCGGAAGGTAAAAAATGGGATCCTGTGCAAGCTTGCTGAGAATGGATTGATCATTTGCATGCTTATTGAGTTCAGTGGGATTTACTTGTGTGCAATGATGCTTAGGATAGGTAAAAGTGACTGGGGGGAGGGGGGAGGGCTGGAGTGGCCAGGGGAGGAGGAAAAAAGAAGAGGGGAGAGGAGGAAGGGAGAAGAGATGGGAAGGAGGGGGAAAGTGTGTCTGATCATTTGCATGCTTATTGAGTTCAGTGGGATTTACTCCTATGCAAACATGGTTAGGACAGAAAAACTGACCATGGGGGAGGGGGAGGGGAAGGAGTGTATTGGAGGGGGCAAAGGAAGGGGGAGGGCAGGTTTGATAATTTGCATGCTTATTGAGTTCAATGGTATTTACTTCCATGCAATCATGTTTAAGATAGGTAAAACTGACCATGGGGATGGGGAGGGGGAGGGGGAGGAGGAGGAAGGGGGGATTGGAAGGGGATGGGGAGGGCAACCCTAGCTTGATCATTTGCATACTTTTTGAGTTCAATGGGATTTATTTCTGTGCAATCATGTTTGAAACTGGAAATGGACTGCCTTCAAGTCGACCGAATTTATGGTGACCCTTTGATTAGGGTTTTCATGGTAAATGGTACTCAGAGGTGGTTTTATCATTGCCTTCCTGTGAGGCTGAGAGGCAGTGACTGGCTCAAGGTCACCTAGTCAGCTTCATGGCTGTGTCGGAATTCATAACCCTGGTCTCCCAGGTCCTAGTCCAACACTGACCCCGGGGAGGGGTGGGGAGGGGGAGGGGTGGAGATTGGGTGGGTGGGCACTGGGAAGAGGGGAAAGCCCTTTCCTTTTCAAAAGGAAAACATTGTGAACAATATCATTGCTTTTCAGTGTTTCCCTCACCTTTTTATTCTACAGCAGGCACATGCAGCCTCCCACCCAAATTTAAACCAAAGCTGTCCCTGGCCACATCCACACCAGGCCTTTATTTCACTTTGGAGAGTCATGGCTTCTCTCAAAGAATCCTGGGAAGTGTAGTTAGTGAAGGGTGCTGAGAGTTGCTAGGAGACGCCCTGTTCCCCTCACAGACCTTCAATCAGAGTGGCTGTCTGTTAAACCACTCTGGCCACTGGAACTCTGTCAGTGGAATAGGAGTCTCCTCTCAGCACCCTTCACAAACAACACTTCCCAGGATTCTCTCAGGGAAGCCATGTCTATCTCATGTGAAATCAAAGTCTGATGTGGGTGTGGCCCCCTGATTAGCCAAGCCCAGCAGCTGTGAGGCTTTTAGAACACTGACAGTTGGTTCTTACTGGTGCCAGCCAAAATTTGTTAAATTAATTAAAAATCAGCCAAGCATTTTTTTAACTTTTAAACTGCAAAAGATGAAGGTCAGAGTGTGGGGCAAGGTCAGTGTTAGGATTGCAGGTACTCTGTGAATATGGCTGATTTTTAATGAATTTCAACAGATTATGAAAACTCTGACAGAGAAAAAGTCCAAAAGGGCTCTGGGGTTTTTTCTCTCTTTTTAGACTTTGAACTCTCGATTCTCTCTGACTGTTTTGTGTATCACCATGAAAATTGAGAGGGTTGTTAAGCAAGCGTTTCTGAATTCAGGACTATAAGTTTTGTAATGTTTTGTTTTGAAATAAGCTTATGGGAAGAATCAGAAAGGCATGGGGTGAATTTTCAATTTAACATTGCGGAATGTGAAAAATCAACGCTGGCTGTATAATTGATAGATCCTTCCATCCTTCCATTCTTAATTTGGACAGGCCATAAATGAAATGCACTCTGTGTTCATATATTTTCTTCATCAAATTTCTCTCCACTTGCATAAGGATTTAATTTTCTTGGACAAAATTTCCGTCCAATTTTACTTTAAGGATTGGGACAAATGTTGATGTGCTAAAAATGCAGAATCATCACAGAAGATGACCAGTGAACCTCTCATCACCTCAGGTCAATAACTAAGCACACCTGCTCACTCTTCCAGCAGAAATATCTCTCATTCTGTCTGAGGCGAGCAGCACCCTCTTACAATATATGCATGTGAGAGAGAAAGAGACACAGAGAAAAGGAAATGTATAATACATTGTGTCCAGAGAATGGCTTTATGCAGCATATATATCTGGAGCCCCCAAGAAGATACAGGAACTACAGCTTCTTAAAACTGGGAAAAATAGGCTGCTACTTGCTGTTTCGATTACTTAGAAAAGTTCTTATTTCCCTTACTGTCTTAGAAAATTTCTTTATGCCTGGGGAAATGTCTCTCGGTTGATTAACATGGCATGTAGATCACCTTGATAATCCAGATTTAAATAAACACTAAGATGTCATGAGCAATACAGGTTATGTATGTTTGTGGATATCTTGCACATGATTGTTCCACCTTTCAGGGGGTGCACTACTGACTTTAGATCAAAGTCTACTTTCTAATTTTTTGTTTGCCTGTATGCTGACTTAATTGTAGGTACAGCTCCACATCTCCCCCTAAAGGGCCCTTTCCCCATGTAGGTCAGATGCTTTTACTGTTATAGTATAATCAAATAGCTGATTTTATTTTAAGGAGGGGGAAAAACACTTACTTTAACATTCTAAATGTGTCCCTTTTTACACTAACATCTTATCAGATTTCTTTTGTGCCAGTATGTATTTGCTTTCACTGATTTAAAGCTGTTTCAGCTTTGTCTCTTGCCAATTGAAATTCAAGCTCTAAAACCAAGTTGTGATTGCATGGTATTGCTTTTGTTTATTGGCTGTGTGAGCACAAGTTTAATTAGGTACTTGGTGCAAATGCAGGTAGAAAAATGTACATTTGAAATCCCACTTTTTTCAGTCCTTGTGACATTCCTTTGCTGGACTTGACATGATAAGAAGGCAGCATCTGAATCCCTCCAAACGGTCATAACACCAGATTAGATTTCTACAAAAAGTATATTTGCTGCCAAGCCCGAGCTAAGGTAATCAGTAAACAGCATCATTAACCACACAATCTCAGCCATCCACACTCTCAGAAACAATACTGGCATCATAATTAAAGAAGATGACAAAGGAGGAGCTGTTGTTATCATGAACAACTCAGACTATGTACAAGAGGCTGGGGGGCAACTCCAATACCACATTTTACAGACCCCCAGTTCTTAAATCCTACTGCAGAGTATTGGAAAGATCTACAAAACCTGATGAAGGAATTCCCTACCAATGTGCAGGACCATAATCTGTACAGACACATCTCAGGAGCCTCAACCAGACATTTTCTGTCTGTTACCCAAAATGCACAGACCAGGCACCCCTGGATGTCCCATCTTTCCAAGCATTAGTACCATCACAGTTGGATGGTACCTGCCACCTGGATATCTGGATGTATGGATTCCATTCTCAGGCCATATGCCACCAGTTCTCCAAGTTACATATGGCATACAGCTGAGTTCCTGAGGAAACTACAATCCATTGACAATCTTCCAGAAGACACCATCCTCACTACAATGGGTGTTGTGGTTCTTTATGCCAATATCCACACAAAAATGAATTACAAGTCAGCAGGAATATCCTCTCTGATGGAGCTACAGCACATCTAGACACCAGACACTGCCACTTTGTACTCACATTAATGGCTGCTTTCACACATGGGGCTGATTGTGTTAGTTTAATGGATTAAAAAGGTAACACTTCTGTCCCGATGTCTAAAATCCCTTTCACACTGCAATACCTGCTGTGTTAAGAAACAGCAGCTTTTTCAGCCAATATACTGGCATTTTGCGTGACTGTCATTCACACAGCTTGTTTTCATCCCTCACCGATGAACACTGTTCTCCACTGTGTAGGAGGTCTAAGATCTCATCCCATCGCCATGCATGCCCTCTCCCTTTAGGATCTGACTTTTTCAGTTGTTTCAGTTCTATCAAGACAAGGGTGTGTGTGGGAAATGCTGCTGCTATCTGCGCCAATGCCAGAATACTGGTACAACATTCATCAGGCAACACCCCCCCGTGCGACTAAAGGGTGGGAAAGCAGTGCATGCTGGGATGCCTGTCATGTAAGTGGCTGCAGCTAGCAAAAAACTCCTGCAATCTTCTGGGTTCCCAGCCTTGCTAACACATTATTTCTGGTATCATTTATCATGGAAATTAGCGCTAAACGTCCACTGCATTCCATTAGAATTCTGAAGCTAGCTTGTGCATTGTGTGAAAGATCAAATGTAATGCACAAATTACTAGGTAAGAAATCATCAGAATAATGGAATAAAGTGCAGTGTGAAAGCAGCCAATATCAGTTCTGAGGAGAACATTTATCTTTGGATCAATTACTCTGCTATAGGCACTTGTAGGGATTCACAATATGCCAGCTTCCTCGTGGCTGATTTAGAACACTTCTGACTTAACTCCTGTCTGCAAAAGCCTCTCCTCTATCTTAGATGCATCGATGACAACTTTATCATCTGGACTTATGGACAAGAGACACTTAAGCAGTTCTACGTGATTTCAGTAACTTTCACTCTACCAGCAACCTGAGCTGAGACAAGTCCTGTCCCATCCAGAGCCGGAAGGACGAGGCTGAGATGAGGGTGCAAGTAAATCTCATTTTATTAGAGTAATGGATGCATCAAAGGCATTGCGCTTCATAGAAAACCCTGTGCTAACTCACTAGAATCCCTAACTATACTCTAGACATGCTCTGCGGTGTATGAAGGAAGTTGACTCAGCAACTCCCCACTGTGAGCGGCAAGCTTAAGTAGGGAATGTTTTTGATTGTAATCTCTGACTCCTTCACAACTCCTGCCTCTGCCCCGTTTGTTTCTTGTGGCGGCAAGAGTAAGGCAAGGGGGGCGTGTCTCCAACAGCTCATTGGAAGACACCTGCTCCTGAGCAACAGGCTCAAGGTCAAGGGGCTGCACCACGCTGGTAGCATCCTGGGAATGGCTGGGCAAGGGAGGAGTTGGCATTGTGTCTGGAACTTCCCCTAACAGGTCCTCTGCAGGAGCTGGGGGCGGCATGCTCTGTTCCACAGAGATCATGCCTTTCATGGGAACTGGCTGGAGTTTGGACTCACCCCCTCCCTCAAGGTCCTGCTCAGACTCAACAACTTCCAAATCTTCTGGCAGCAGAGGCGCTTGAAACTCATGCCTCCCCCCTCTCTGTTCCTTCTTGGATAGCTGAGGCTCAAAAGTCCAAACAAGAGGTTCACTTCCTGGACACTATTGTGCAATTACATAATAGATATATAAGCACCACCATATATAGGAAAGCAGCTGGCTGCTACACCCACTTGTATTCTTCCAGAGCCCACCCAGAACATGCATTACAAAATCTGTTGTCTACACCCAAGCCCTAGGATACAACTGCATCTGTTCAGTCTCATCAGGCAGATTTACAAGGTAAGAATTTACAACAGACATTCCTCAAACTACAGTACTCATGCAACAAAGTGGGAAACAACAACAGATCAACCAGGCCAAACTGGTATCCAAGAATAATTGACCACGGGATAGACCTAGAAGAGAAAACCACTGAACACCACTTGTTACTTAGTGTTCCCACCTGAAACCACTCAAACACATCATCAGTTATCTATAGCCCATCCTAGACAGTGACATATCCCTTTCACAGGCCTTGGTGGTAGGCCCGTTCTTACTTACAAACAGCCCCCAAACTACCCAAAACCAACTACTCATCAGCAACAACAGGCCACATAATAGAGATATGGACACAAGAAATCAACTCTGCAGTAAACCCTGATACCAACTCTGTCCCCCATGTTTACAACACGATTACAGGATCTAATGCTGCATTCTGCCATTCACAACATCAGTAGTTCATTCACCTGGTCATCTTCCAATGTAATATATGCTATCTGATAGCAATGGCTTTCTACATTCTGCAGAGGACAAATAGCCCAGTCTCTACACAAAAGAATAAATGTTTGTAGTCCATGTAGCCTAGCCCTTACCCTGGTGTTCTACTTTTCAAGGTTTCTACATGGAGGAGCACTAAGAAACATAATATTTTAATATACACTGTGAACTGGGATAGTCCACAATGTTTAGCCCTTCGTTTTATTCCTCCTGATATATAGAACAGCTCCAAGACTGACTTCATCAATACAATACTGTTCCCCTAAAGAAAAGACCAACCAATGCTTCTTTGGTGATATTCAAATGTCTCCCTTCATATCCCTCTCTCCCTCACGACTTTGGTCCATGGACAGGCCACAATGGTGGACCTAGGCCTCAAGTATTCCTGGAATGTATTCTACATGGCTCTGCCCTTTATGATTGGGTTCAGCAGCTTCTATGTAGTAAGAGCCAATATAACACAGGAGCCTACCTCTGTGGGATGGGCCTCAAACAGCAAATTGCACCACTGCTTTAACACCATCAGTGATTTGGGGTAGCTTCTCTGGATCTGTTGATGGTGTTGGTTTTGATTAACAAAGAATCTTCTGTAGCACTGAGCTACAAAACTGAAAGTCCACATGTGCAGAAGCTTCTCACATTCTTCTGTGAAGGGAAACGGTCAAGGGTTTACTTGTATGCATTATGTGCTTTCTGCATTATATGCTAAAAAAATCTCCTGATCATAAAGGAGAATGAGGAAGACCCTGGGTATATAGACCTCTGGGCATACATCAGAACTCCTGCCTAACTGGCTGGTTGCTATATAGCATCCATGGCTGATTTATTCCCAGCGTTAGAAACATGATGCATCCCCTCTGTTCTGAGATTAGATTGAAAATGAGAACTCAAAATATAAACATAAATTCTCCTTATGTTTTCATACCTTTTGATCAAACTAGACATGATAAATTTATTTACTCTACTCCTACTCCTATTCACTCACTCACTCATTCATTCATTCATTCATTTCATTCATTGGCAATCACTCGTGGCCAAGTAAGATTGTCTTCCAGGGTAAGGACTTTAACAGTGGGTCCGTAAGTCACTGTGGAGGCCAATTCTGGATCCACACAGCCTCCCACAGTGAGGACTTAGGTTTCCAGATGGAAGATGGTCACGATGAGGATTTGCTTGACATGCCTTCCGCTTAGCTTGTTTGTCCCTTTCGCCCTGTACTCGTGCTTCTTCAAAGTCCATAGCACCTTTGGTAATAAATAAAACCAACACAATTTCTATAAAATACACTTAGGCTTTTCAAACCATTTAAATATTAAACCATGCAATTAAACCCATACAATTGCTATATGGAATTGAAAAACTATATACAAGAGGACATATATCGATTATCAGGTAACCCAAAACTTGGGAGGGGCTGAGTCAGCCTGGGATCCATTGAATTCTGAGCCATTCTCACCGTTGTCATGTGACAGCAGTGGACCCAATCATTGTGCCAGCTCCAGGCTGGCAAGCAATCATTCTGTCCTCTCACCTTCCACCTTGGCCACCATGAGTGGTAGGGCTGTAGATGCAGTGGTGGCTCCATCATTCTGTAAAGTCCTGCCAGAGGGGGTGGAAGTTTTGGATTGTGCCACATAAAATCTTTGGGCACTGTAATCTACTATATATCCTTCACTTTTTTGAGAAATACTGAGTGAAAATGTGGGCCTTCACAAAGGATTGGTTGAGCCAGGCAAGTTTTTCAGATGTTCTCCATTTTCTCTACAGCCCCATAGGCAACACACTTTTAAAAAGAAATGAACTGTTATGCTCAAGTTTCTAATAAGAACCCACACAGTGCATAAAAATGTCTCACTGCTTGCTCAGAAAGCTGTTCTTACATTGAACTATGTAATATCCACACAGCTAAGTATTACTTAATCCTCTTACCCCCAAGTAAGGTGACAAACCTTACTGAGAAATTCGATCTTATTTACATTCTCTTAACTTCCTTTGAGAAGTCTAACACACATGCTGCCTAAACAGAGCTGTCCAAAATCTCCTCAAATTTTGCTTCAGGCAAAATCCAATGGCAATTTTGCCACCACACCAAAGAAGGCTCGTGACACAGTTATGGGATAATGTTATATTTATTTAAAATATAACAATTATATATTAAATCCAATTGCTGCCAATTACCAAATTAAAGCTACTTTGGGCAGGTGAGGATACCTATCTGAGAAGGATTTATCCCTCCTGTTTACTGGGCATGTCAGTCTCTTCAGACCATGACTCCCTAGCAAAGTATGTGGGTAAATTTATCCCTCCTTGCCAGCAGAGTCAATCACGTGTTTCCAACCTCCGCATCCCGGCCCCGCCATACAGGCGGTCACCCTGATGCGCAAGTTGGTTGCACAAGGACACCCCCAAGATCCCCACCAGCCACACCTGACTGGCAGTTCCCTAGAGAGTGCCATTTAATACAATGCCTCAGTCACCTATTTTGTACCCCACCTTCCTCACCTGCCCGAATTCCATGCCAGCTGAAGCGAAACAACCCAGATCTACCCTTTATAGCCAATTGAATCAAATCCCAGCAGTATGGAGTATGGATTTCAGCATCCCCCCAAAAAAATTCCTATTCAGCCCCAACTGGCGACTAGCAAAGCCCATACTGACTAGGGAGGGGTGGGTGGGTGCCGCAAGGCAAAAAGAGGCAAGATTCAAGGGAGGAGCTGGCTTATATGCCCTGCTCCTTCCTTACTCGGATTGGCCCAAAGGGCCCATGTGGCACAATTCTGGACCCTTCGGGAATGTTCCAGAGCCTTCTACCAAGGCCATGCCCCCACCTTGGCGGGAACGCCATTGTCTCCACCAGTTTCCAAGGCTGTGCAACTTAAAGAAACAAATCTTGCTTTTAGACATTATTTTCAAAATATAGGGTGGGGGATCATCAATGCCACTAGAAAATTAAAGTCATAAGCACTGTGGGATTACTGTTTACATTTGATGTTTTAAATGTTTACAAGAAATGCAGCTCTAATATGCTGTTGAAGCACTGTAATCTTTTCTTGCCTCACATTTTTATTTGACAGGTACTCCCTAACTCTATGTTCAGATTTACTCTTGACTCATGGTGTTTTCTGTAAAATGAATGAGCTCACCAGGCATCTGAGAAGCCCTCTCTGTTGCTTTTCCTTATGGAGTTTTAAAATTATTCATACACATGATACACCTATGCATGTGGACATACACTCTCACAAATTTCTTGTGGTGTTGTTTTATTTTCCAGGCACATATCAGCTCAGCTCTTTGGAGTCTGCACCACTTGGGACTTCACTTGGAAGAATAAAAGCCAATGACCCCGATGTGGGTGAAAACGCCGAGATTGAGTACAGCATTGCTGCTGGCGATGGATCGGATATGTTTGATATCATCACTGACAAGGATACACAGGAAGGGATTATAACTGTCAAAAAGGTTTATTTTTTCTCTTTCTCTTTTATTGGACTTAGCACTCCGGGTCTTAGGGTTTTTGTGTGTGTGTTTTCCAGGCAGAAGGTAGGAGAAGGTTTCATGTGAGGTCAACTGAAGAGAAGCTAGCATATTAGATCTGTTCTTTTCTTTTTTTCTTCACCAGGTAACTGCTAAACTTCAAACCTTGTGGCATTTTTTGTTTCTTTTGAGTATATCAGTTCACCTTTAGGGATATTTTCAGGAGCTCTGGCCTGTCAGATGTGTTCAAATGTGCCAACAATATAACTTCTGAAGGATGGATATTAATGCTTTGCTTGAGGGTATAAAGGGGGCAGGCTCACTTGACAAAGAGGCCCACCAGGCCAACTCTTGCCGTTTGGTTTGCAAAGACTGGAAATTGCTAATACTATGAAATGGTTTCCTGAAGAGAGAGGTCTGAGGTACTCCAGCCTCTAACGAGCAATTGGCATGGATAACATTTGGTCAACTAATGAGGCTACCAGGACTCTGTCAAACAGCTATTTTAAAAAAACAAAACACTGTGAACAGAAGCAATTTTAATTTGGTTTTATACTATTAGTTAGTTACATAAAAAAGTAGATTGGCACAAATTGAACTCATCATATCAGCAATAATTAGGCTCTAAAGCTTCCTCTCTCCTTATTAATACATATTTTGAAGGGATCTTAACAGCCATAAGCTTTGGGGGGATGCTTCATTCCTATGTCCTTCATGCTGCATATTGGCTGTCCTCTCCACTAAGATAAATAGGAAAACACCTGCAGACTAAGAAATTCTGTGGACAAATTAGAGCTTCTGCAATGAACTGCTGGCTCAGGGCATATGCTTTCAGGTCTCTCTTGATCGCCCATCAAGAAGCTTGCAGATGGCCTCTACTCAGAGATTGTCTTTAAAAAGAGAAAAAAACCTGATTTTTGTGCCAGAGCAAATCCATATAGTCCCTTTCCATAGTGCAAGAAAGCTGGGGGAGAGACATGTTATTTACTTTCAACAGTGTAGTGTGTGTCTAAAACTATACCCTGAAGCCCTCATCTAGGCAGGGGTTACTGTAAACTGCATGCACATTTTAATATTTGGAGGGCTTTCTCCTGTGGTGAGAGAGGCAGGTTGGCCACATGTCCTACTTTGAAGGACAGTCACACACAGGCCAACTGGTAACAGTCTTCACCACTGTGATGAGATGTATTTCAATTTAAATTGTAGTAATTATTTCAAAATTTGCATCTACACATTTCGTATGCCAATTGTATGCAAATCTGTGTCCTTATTTGTCTTCTTTCTTTTTTGGTGATGCATTTCCTCTCTTGTTGGTGCATAAGTGGCTACCCTAGTGAGAGAAGAGTACAGACTGACATCTTAGAATTGGTCCAGGAACACTCAGCATTGTCCTAACAATATAGGTAGAGTAGTAGAGAATCCATGGGTTGTATATATCCAATTAAGTCATCCTGTTAGCTCAATGACTCCTTCTCCTCTCCCCATGTGCCCCTGTGGCCCCCCAAATTGGTTCTTGGTTTCCCTCCAACACAAAGCTGATGGGGGGGGCACAGGGGCACACAGAAAGGGGACAGGGAAAGAAAGTCCTCTTGCACAGGCAGAGGTTCTTGTGCTAATGGGACAACTTTCAACCCCATGAGATTACAAGAGACTGTAACATAAAAAGTCTCTTCACTGGTTCATATATTGAGCTAGAACAGCATTACAGTAAGACAGTTTTTAGAGTAACAGTTGTGTGCCCAAATGGACACCCAGTCCTAGATTCTGGACACCCAGTGGACACAAATTTAATCAGTGAACCAAGAACACAAATTCAAATTGGAAGACACTGAAACATTGACTACAGGTATGAAATTTTAGTGAAATTGAATAGAAAGAGTCGAACATAGGGGCACATTACACAATCATTCTAAGGGTTATTACAAACCACCAGACTTTCTGAAAAACTCTTTAACAAAATCTGTCTCCCTGTGCACTATAATATCTGGTTCTGTGCATCTTCATTCCCCCCCCCCATAAAAATACTGCTACAGTAGGATGTGGATCATAAGCAGCAGTTTTTAATTTTACTTTGCTTTTTAATAAATCTGTCTACTGGTGGGTGGGCAGTAGGGATTTGCTAGAATTCTGTCCAATTTGGATTTGGTACCAAATTTTCCATTAATTCACTTACTCTCAATAGCTAAGGATCAAATTTTAATGTAGTGAATTTCTGTGGCTAATGTTGAAAACACTTAAAAAAAAATCTACCTCTAAAATATCAACTTTAAGAATGATAATTTATTGATATATGTTTTAAAATATCAATATTCCCTTCAAATTATCAATATTTTAAAGGAAATATTGATATTAATAATATTTTTCCAAGCACCCCCCCCATAGATCAGTAAAAGCAATAGCTAGTGGATAAAGTATGAACTGGAATCAATGCCAGCCTATTAGATCAACAGAATACTTTTGAACTGGCACCATCCAATGAATCACATCCCTAGTCAGCAAGCAGGCTAGTAAGAATTTTGCTAGACTAGTAACTTGTGTTAATACATTTGCAAGACTGTATTCACTCCCTGTTTGTTTGTTTGCTTGCTTGTTCATTTAGTTTGAACCATTTTTGCCTCAGGCAAAATGTCACGGCAGAGAGGCTTCCACATATAAGCTATTTGAATAAAAAAATGGACACGCAGTTAGAATTCCTTAAAAAAATGCCCTTAGCATGATGGAGAAATGTTAGCCCCTCCTCTCTACCATATGGAACCATGCCTTTTACATGAACCAAACCCCTAAACAAAAGAAGAGGAAATTATCTCCACAAATCAGGTCTTTACACGGCTGGCCCAGTTCATACTGGGGGCTGTCTGTGTGGAGAGGAACTTGCACTGTTCCTGAAACTTTGGTAATTCACCACCATCTCCCAATGAATGTAAGAGCTGTGGCTCAAGTCACCCAATGAAATTTACAAGTTTATGTGACAGAGAAAAGTAGGAATTGATTTTCCTTAAATAATAGATGGATCCTGACCTTTCTGGGTTTAGGATAGGGCCTACCCACTGCTTTGCCAGGAGAACATCACATGGCTTTACACAGTATTTGCAAATATATTACTATGCAGCTGCAACAGTCTAAGCTTACAGAAACATTCAATACTGGGCATAAGGGCTGAACTAAATGTCAGTGAATACTCCATTCACAGCTCCATCCTTCCTTCATAATATTATTATGGGGGTTGGGCAGTGGCCCTTTTAGGGTTAAATGGGTGGATAGGAGGGTTTCTTAACCCTTCCTACTGCCAGCTGATTCCCTTTTATGTCAGCAAATGCCATTTCTAGCTTGTATTCTTTCTCCACCACCACCACCACCTTGGTGGGCTCAAAAGCCAGAAGTGAGTTCGGTTCAGAGGGGAATGGCCATGGGGGATGTTTGGGGGAGAGAATCAGCAGACCTGGAAAGAGCTAAGCATCCTCTCTTTAGCCAATTGATCTTTTCCTGCTGATGTTGCTTTTTTTTCTGAGTTCAGATTTAGTTACAAATGATCATCCTGAAGGTGGAAAGATTTGTCCTGACAGAACAATTTCTGACTCACATATATTTTGCACTAACTTTTGCAGGACTGTGTTTAGAATGGGCATAATTCTGATTCACTCAGATCAACAGCAATTAGTCATTGATTTTAGTGGGATGTGGATTGCAGCTAATGGTGCATGTGAAATGTTGCATGTTTCAGCAGTTCTCAGAGAGATGAAACAGTGATTTGTATTGACTGATATAAAACAACCAACCACACCAAAAACCTAAACATCACCACTGTAGACAAAATTAAACTGATGAGGGTGCTCCTTCAGAGCCCTTGTTATTTCAGAGATCCTTACTGCAGGAATTGAGGCTATAATTTCTAAACCCACTCACTTGAAAATAAGTCTCATTGATTTCAGTGGAACGTAGCTTGAAATAAATATTGGGATTTTGTATGCTTTTGGTACATATGTGCAGAAGTTCATTGTGAGAAATATTTATTTATTTATTACATTTATATACCACCCCATAGCCGAAGCTTGCTGGGCGGTTTACAGAAATATGTAATGATGCCTGGTTCTCACTTATTCACAGTGATGAATGACTCAAAATTGTGATTGTACTTCCCCAAGATGACATTTGAAACTTGGTTTACACACGGTCCAACATGTCATGGAGGTTATAAGAAAAGTCTGAAGTTGGGACATTATTCACCTCTCTGCTTTGAAACCTGGGACACGAAATAGTTGCCAGCAGTTCTAAAATAAACACAGGCCCAGATGAGATGGAATGTTGGCTTGTGAGAGTTCTTTTTCACAAACTTTAAACCCCTGATACAGCCTCAGATTGGAAAAAGAGTATGTTTATTACTGCAGACCCTGGAACTAAAATGAAATGAGCCAAACATGCTAGGACATGAAATAGGAAATCTCACTTAGATTTTTCAAGAGTGGGGGGGGGTTGCAGTGGTGTCTAAGATCATATCTAGTACTGCAGTAACTAGGGTGACCCCAGTTCACCTTCAAGCCCCCACATAACCATGGCACTCACTGGTTGACCTTAGGCCAGTCAGAATGTCTCATCTGGCCCTCACAAGTTTGTTGTGAGGATAAAAACAGAGGAGGAGGGCAGGTACACCATCTAGAACTCCTTGGAGGAAAAGAGATATATAAATGTAGTTAATAAATAAATACAGAATGCATGGTATAATTATTAGTAGCTAGCTTTATAAATACTTGTAATGGTATTCTAATAACATGTCCCATCAGAGCAGGGTTTCCACTAGTGCAATGGGACTTGCCTTCTTCTGCTCTCTCCCGTGGGCCCCATGCCCTCCCCAAAAGTGCTGGGTGGAACCCATGGAATAGGTTTAGGGACATGGGGGGGTGAGAGGGGGAAAGTCCTGTATCTAGTGTCACACTGGATACAACCCTTTCTTTTTCACTGCTTTTTTTTAAAAAAAATCTAAACTCATGAATCTCATGTAATAAAATGTACTAAGAATAAAAGTGTGGCAAAATGCTACAGGTTTTCTTGTATCACTAAGTAGAAATGTTCTGTATTTTCCCTGCAATACACTATTGGACTATGAGAGCTACCCACCAAGATCATGTCACTGTGTGTGTGTGTGTGTTTTCACCATTCATGTGTAATGGGATGGAACAGACAAAAGATGGCTCTCAGTGAATAGGACAGGAATATAGGAACTGCCTTAAACTGAGTCAGATCATTGGTCCATCTAGCTTAGTGTTGTCTACACTAACTGGGAGTGACTCTTCCGGGTTTCAGATGGGGGCATTCCCAGTCCTACCTGGAGATGCCAAGGACTGAATCCGGGACCTTTTGCATGCAAAGCAGATGCTCTACTACTGATCCTTGTCTGGACACAGGAAAGATAAAAAATTAGGAATTAGCCAAAAGTTTTATCCTTCTAAAATGTATTTGTGTTTCTACGTGACTTTCTTTTCCATTTCTTCTCTCCTACCCCATATTTGGATGCAAGCAATTAGATTTCGAAAAGAAGAATCTATATACCCTAAAAGTGGAGGCAATCAATACACATCCTGACCCACGGTTTTTCGACCTGGGACCATTTAAGGACTCAGCCTTGGTCAAAGTTTATGTGGAAGACATAGATGAACCACCAGTGTTCACCATACCTTCTCATTTGATAGAAGTAGACGAAGATGCCAGGGAAGGAAGTATCATTGGGCAAGTGATAGCTGAGGATCCAGACGCAGCCAGGAACATAATAAAGTAAGTCAATTTCCATGACCAACACAAATATGCATGAATTTACATGATCCTTGCACACCTCTGATAAAAAAAGAGAAGCATAAAACCTCAAGTGTCGCTGAACAGCCATTGTTAAACCCTATCCTTTGAAGAGATGAAAATGGAAATAGATTGCCTTCAAGTCGATCCTGACTTATGGCAACCCTATGAATAGGGTTTTCATGGTAAGTGGTATTTAGAGGGGGGGTACCATTGTCTTCCTCTGAGGCTGAGAGGCAGTGACTGGCCCAAGGTCACCCAGTGTGCTTCATGGCTGTGTGGGGATTCGAACCCTGGTGTCCCAGGTCATAGTCCAGCACCTTAACCACTACACCACACCGGCTCTCTTGAAAAGATGAGTGATTACTAATTTCAGTAAGGATAGGTTCTCCATCATCATCATCACATTTTACTTTTATGTGTTACACTAACTTGGTCAGAGTGGATTATACATTGTTCTTGTGTGCAGCTCTGAGCATTTTGAGCATTATTTGGAAAAGCAGCATATAAATACATTTGAGGATGATGATTCATAGGTGGTCTCCTGCCCAGACAGCTTAAAAAGCAAAACTTGCTTCTCTTGAGCAGTAAAACATGTGACTTCCAACCATTTTTCTAGACTTCATGCATATACTACTTACTCTTGAATAGTTATATTTAATTTAATGGATATTAAATATGGCTGTTTTGATTTAGCAGGGTTATGAATTCCATTCTTCAATATGTCTCAGTAAGAGCCACTTCCCATGTTAACTTGATTCACACCTTTTGCTTATAGGATTAATCCTGTAGGCACTATAACTTGAGAGGTAGTTTACCTTTCAGGTCTCGGCCATAGTTAACAGCTGGAATCTCCAATGTACCTCTTAGTCACAGAAGTTGTTGAGGCTGAGATCCAGGGGAGAGATTTGCAAGCTTCCAATTTACAAATCACGTTCATTCAAAAGGATACCCTCTATTCCTGCAGGCAAAAAGCATTATCAAGCAGCATTGATGGAGCTCATGAACTGACTCTAAAGTTTACAGTGATCAAAGAGAAATAGCTGATTCAGTGTACAATTCTAAGGTGTGCATGGTAGTGAAAATTGAAGATCGTTCAACTGCCATATCCAATTGCTGCCAAGCTCAAGATGGGAGGAAGGCAGAGGAATTATCTTGCATTCCTTCATCTGTTTGGGGTTTTTTTGGTCTTGTTTGGGAGTGTGCCAGAGGACCAGATGGCTTGGATCCTTTGGATCCCAGTTGCATCCCCATCCTCCTGTGACAACCTCCCAACCCCCCTTTTATCTCTATTGGAATTACAACATCAATTGCACCAGGGTGTTGGAGGCTTTAACAGTAGCAGAGTGATGGAATTCAACATCTGATCTCCCACTCAATGTTGGAGCTCTGTCTCCAACATTGTAGAGGGATATCTACAACATCCCATGACCCCAGGACATCCTTCAATGGACTATAGGATGGCATCCTCAGTGTCTTTGCTGCTGACAAGAGATATATATGTTTATATATGAAATTAAACACTAATGGATAAGATCATAGAATCATAGAATCACAGAATAGTAGAGTTGGAAGGGGCCTATAAGCCCATCAAGTCTAACCCCCTGCTCAATGCATGAATCCAAATCAAAGCATTCCCAACAGATGGCTGTCTAGCTGCCTCTTGAATGCCTCCAGTGTTGGAGACCCCACCACCTCTCTAGGTAGATTCCATTGTCATATGGCTCTAACAGTTAGGAAGTTTTTCCTGATGTCCAGTCAAAATCTGGCTTCCTGCAACTTGAGTTCTTTATTCCATGTCCTGCACTCTGGGACAATCGAGAAGAGATCCTGGCCCTCCTCTATGTGACAACATTTCATGTACTTGAAGAGTGCTATCATATCTCCCCTCAGTCTTCTCTTCTCCAGGCTAAACATGCAGAGTTCATTCAGTTTCTCCTCATAGGGCTTTGTTTCCAGTCCCCTGATCATCCTTGTTGCCCTCCTCTGAACCTGTTCCAGTTTGTCTGCATCTTTCCTGAAGGGCAGAGACCAGAACTGGATCAAAATATTGATAATTCCTTCAAAATATTGATAGTTTCTTTAAAAATGTCAATAATTCCATTCAAAACATCAATATTAACATTGATTTTTGGGGGAGGAAAATAATAGAACTGGTAACAGCAATGAAAAGCATACAAACTCAAATCAATCCTACCTGTTAGGCTAACAGAATGCTTTCAAAGTTGCCCTGGCTAATGGATTCCATCCCTACTTCCCACACATGTTCTTTCAATGCCTGAACAGGGCTTTTGTCTTATATCATATGAATAGTTACATCTTTCTACAAACTTGTTCTTAATATCATTTTTTAACACAAATTTTTAAAGGGAAATTTGAAAAGGAAGTCAAGACTGATTCCACATCAGTCAACTTAGTTTTGCTTTAAACAGCATTTCTTCCTTGCAGGGGTAGGTTTAAAGCAAATTCTTAGGCTATTTGGAATGTGTCTTGAGCCGTTTCCCCAAACACACACTTCAAATGTGACTTTTAAAATATGATTCTTAAATATATATTTATTATTACAGTTATATCCCACCTTTCCCCCAAGGAGTTCAAGGTGGTGTGCATGGTTTCCCCCCTCCCTGTTTTTATCTTCATAACCACTACATCACACTGCCCCCCAGTCTTTGGGGAAATACATCTGTATTGTATTTGTAATCAAGCTTTTAGAATATATATACAATACAAACTAATTGTGAAAGTTTGCAATAGTGAGTGACTAACAAAGAGAAGCTTAAAAACTTGTGAAACACTGAATTTTGCTTTAATTACTAACTCTTAGATTTTAAACCAGGCAATGGGAGATGATATTTCTAATGATGCTGAGAACAGAGAGAATTCTCAGTAAGGTGTTAGCTGCTACATTAAGGAAGATAGGAGTAGAACAGAATTAGCATTGTTGTCCAACAGCTCAAGCCTGTGTTTGTTGACTCAGAAGTAAGTACCATTGGTTTCCATGGAATTTATACCCACGTAAATGGGATTAGATTTACAGCCCAGGTTAAGGGGTGTTAGGCTGTTCAGTGAATATCCAGAAGTTCTCCCATTTCTAATGTCTCAGGAATGGATTCCCTCCTCCCACCATTGGACATATTTCCAAAACTGAAAGGCTGTGATTTAGCTTTGGAGGTTGACAATTTCTCTAAGATAAGTGCAGATGGGATAATAATTGGATTCACAATAATGCAATCCAGGACTGATTGCAGGAGGTTTGACTTTAGCTCTTCCAAGTCATTTCTACAGGTTTGGAGGCTGGTGGAAAGCAGTGCAAGGGGTCTTGCTGATGACTATCTCAAGATGCAGGGATACTTAGGAGCACTGGGCAAAAGTCTGCCACAAAATTGCAATGATCCTTATTAGTCTCTTTATGAAAGGAGCATTATCTGTGGATGTTACAGTCAAGGACATGAGGAGGGATTTCAATCTGGTAAAAATGTAAAGAATCTCTCTTAGTGCTTCACCCACTCCCAGAAACCTGTTCCCGAACTACTGTCATCTCAGTCTCTGCATGCATTCTACTTCTTTTCAGCATCTTCCTTCTTCCCTAAGAAGATCAGAATCCCATGTCGCAGCAGGGGCTGTTGGGAGAAGTAGTCTTTAGATATAGGGTGGCTCTATTTTATATGTTTTAAAGGTAAGGCAACATACAACAGGAGAGCAGCAGCCTTGAAGTTGCCCATCAACAGTTAGTACCTGGACAGTAGACCAAGCAGGCACACAGATCACCTGATCACAGTCTTATCCCCCACTGTAGTGACGCCTATTGTGTTTCTTTTTAAATTGTGATTATTTCTAAATTTTCTCCTATATATGTAAATTAGTACATACAAATCTGTATCCACTCTTGTCCTCTGTTGAAAGGAATGCATAAGTGGCCAGCCTGCTATACTCAGCAATCCCATGCTCTTCCCAGACAGTCTTTACTTTAGGCTGCAGGCTTGGGGTTGCATGTTTATTCTACCTGCTCCCCTCAATGACAGTCTCCTGCATGTAAAAACAAAAAACAAAAAACAGCATACCACTGGGAATACTAGGCTGAGCTCACAAACCAGCAGTTGTGCATGTGTTTAAAAAAAGCAAAAAAATCTATTTTGAGGGGAAAGTACTCAGACACAAAACGAAACACTCAACTTGCAGTATAAAGTAAAAAAAAGGTCAAGGAAAGTTTTATCACATGATTCTATTCATTTCATAAACTGGTCACCTGTATAATCATCAACTTCTGAGTTTTTAAAAAATAACAGAACACTAAAATTAAAAAAAGAAAAAGAACATCCAAATTCTTTTAGATTTTCTACCACCCATTCCTCAATACATCATCTTTATCCCACCCCCTATTCTTTTCCTTCCTTCCTTTCTCATGTGCTTATCTGTTTTCTTTTCCATATTTCCTCTTTCTGCTTTGGTATTAGATCCCTAATATACCTTCCCTTTCCCTAAGACATCTCCTTCCATATCTTTTAAATCTTCCCCAAAGCCCACTGCTTCTGTAAAACCTTTCTTGAAAATAGCCTCCATTTGGGGTTAACAAAGCATATAAGCATCTTCAGGCATTCACCAAAACAGGGAATGTTCACAGTGTGGATGGGAGCAGGGGCACACATGTAAGCCCCACTCTCAAAGTTTTTATGTGCACATGCCCCAGTCCCCAACCTTCCCTGTGATCTGTGGGGGGGCTTCTACTCATCTTCATTTGAAGATAACGCACATAGCCCACTTAATGTCCTCTGTAAGTCTTGTGGACCTTCTTCTAATTAAAACCCTTCACTATACACTGCACACAGTTTCCCAGGATTTCCTCCCACTGTCATGAGGGTTGGGAGCTTGTGTGTGTATGTGAGGGATGGGTGAGAATTTTGATTCAGTTTGCATTTAAAGCCAAATTCATTAAATTCACACTTTCCGAAACAATATGAGAACCGAAATACAGCCATGCTTTGAAGTTTGCATTTATCTGAATTTTGCAATGCAGTTCTCCAGCCAAGCAATGTTTACAAAAATGCATATATTAGAGGTATGTATGCACAAAATGAATTTATTGGTGAAAATATCATGCAAAGATGCATTATAATAGGATGAATTGCTTGCAAAAAAGTCTACATTAGTCAAAACTGCATACAAAAATATATTTATTAGGAGAAATTCACACTAAAATGCTGAAGAATTTTCATTAGGATTTTTTTTAAAAAAATGCAAATTGCTGCAGAAATTTGGAGAACCGAATTTAAGATTAGAAAAATGAGAAAATGAGAGGACTGAAATTTGACGGATCATTCCATTCCTAATGTGTGTTAATTGAAAGCTGTGCTCAAGAGGAAATATTTTGCACCATATAATAGATCCCATACTTCCTCAATTAAATCATGAGCACATGAATGCAGGGCATAAATCCCTACATACAATTCTCTCTCTGTCAGCCAGTTCATAACATTCTAAAAACAAACAAGCAAAAAACCAAGCAACTCACTTGCATGAGCAGTGTGACTTCAGAAGAAGAGATTCACATGAGGACTTGGCTATAGTTTTGTGATTATAAAAAATGCCTCTTGCTTTTTAAAAAAAATCAAGGCAGAAGAGCAGCAATCTTGCATTAGTCTCCTCTTCTGGCACTGCTCACACATGTAGACCTCTCATGTGAGTTTTTGTTTTACAGTTTTTAGAATATATACTATCTCTTTCACTCTCTCATTCTGTGAAAATCTGGAGTTGTGACTAGTAAATCAAAAACACAACTAAAATATTCATTGCTGTCATTTTTTTACTCCTCTCCTTTTATATATATCCCCCCTTTTCTACAAATATATTCTTTCACAAATATGTATTACCTTAAACAATGGATAAAATAACTTCAGTTACCGGTTATATAATATAAAATGCTTACATTCCCAAGATGAATGAACTTCTCTTGTACATTATCGAAAACTTCTGTCCAATAGGCAGAAATTAAAATCACAATATAAACATATGACTATGAGGCATGTGTTGTCATTTGGCAGATACTCGTTGGATCGGCACACTGATTTGGATAGAATATTCAACATCCACTCAGGAAATGGGTCCATATTTGTCTCAAAGACCCTTGACAGAGAAGCAGCCCCTTGGCACAACCTCACTGTCATAGCAACTGAAATCAGTAAGTGGCAGGCACATCATCCTAAAATGATTTGGAGTGGAGGAGGTGTTGCGTGTTTAAGTGTTTTCAAACTTTTTCCTGTTGCACAATATCACACTCACTACTCTAGCAGTATATATTGTTATAAAATTATACAGACTCATGCAAAATGTATAGTTACAATTTAAATGCTGAGGTTACAATTCTAGGTACGCTTATCTGGGTGTCCCATTGAACTCAATGGGACTTGTTTCTGAGTATATGTGCATAGAATTCAATTGTGGCTAGCTGGTCCATGTCAGTGGGGCAGTAAAATCTGCTCAGCAGTTTAGTCTGAACTTTAATGAAGCTGTCCAAGGAGCTGAAACTATTATGGGAATAGGTTTCAGCACCTTGGATGGCTCCTTGAAAGTTCGGACTAAAACCTGGAGTGGATTCCACTGCCTCACTGACACAGAGCCACCAGCCACCACTGATAGAATTACACTGTTTAAAGGAAAATATGATGTCTATAGAACCACTCAAGAGGTTGAAATGGTTTTTCATGCAGTTTTTATGAGAGGAATAGGGAATGAGTATCTTTCTTGAGGTGACCAATAAATGTGTTGCCGAACAGGTAGCAAAATATCTGAATGTTTTCATGTCTCAGATCTGCTTAGCTTGTGATTTTTTTATAATTGGTTTTATGATGACTGTGATTTTGTATTTTATATTTTCACTTGTCGGTTGATTGGCCACAATAAACACTTGATTGATTGATTGATAAAATAATCACTCACAAACAGGGAGGTGGAAGCTGGGTGATAAAGACTTAAAAGGTAAATTTAAAGTACAAATTTGTAACAGTTTTTTCCCATTAATTGTCATGGCTTTCCCCAAGAATCCTGAATAAAGCAGCTTGATGAGGAGGTTGAGAATTCCCTGTTACTTTTCTTTTCTCATCTCTGATCTCATTCTCCTCTCTCACAGGATCCCCTATTTCTTTAAGCTCCTGCGTCATTTTGCTCAGTTCCATTTTCAGCTCCTTACTGCCCTGTCGCAGGGTTTGTTTTGTTATCTCAATCTCATCCATTATTTTCTGAAACAAAATTACTTCCAGATTCTCAGCCACTTTCTTGATTGCCATTTTTAAAACCACGAAAACAAAACAAAACAAAAATAAAGAACCACTTCTTATTTCAGCAACAATTGGGTTAATATTCCAGGCTTGATGACATCACAGTATAAACAGAGCAGCCTGCCTTATCTCTCTATGTTCAAGAATACAAAACAAATTTAGTTCCCAGCATCAAAACAGTTAGTGGCGTCGTGAAGAAGCAGATTCGTCAAAATAAAATAGACCAAAAAGAGAATAGTCCCAGACAATATAATGTTCCAAAGTTCATATTTTTTATTTTTTTCTCCTCGGAATAGAAATCCCTCTTCTGTTTATATCTTTAGAATGCACTTCCAGGACAGCTTTTTGCAATAGAAACAGAGATAAGCTGTTAATTTCGTGAATAACAGAGAAGAGTTATGGCTCACCCAGAAGTTCTTTAAAGCTGATTCATTTGACAAATCTCTTTTTGCTGCAACAATTTAAACCAAGTAAAAAGAAAAAATAGAAAGAAGGGTGCTTGCCTGTTAGTCCGTTTTCTCTTTGAAGAAAAGATAAACGTATCGCATTAATCAGATAGAGCTTGTTCGGAAGTCCGTCCGGCATTGCTGGCTGGACCTTTTCTCATAAATTAATGAAATCCAGTCCTCCCAACAAAAACAGGCTTTTGAGGTTGATCTCTACGTTTCTCCCTGCCCGGGAGAAATTTCATCAGTCAAAAAAAAAATGTTCTGACTGATTTATATCTGAATAAGCTTCTTCTGAGGCGGGAGCCCGTCTCAAAAGCAGGCACAAGCGAAGTCACCCTTCCCGGAAGGGAAGATACAAGCCCTGGAGATTGGAACAAATGTGGAATTGGAAAAAGATCTGGAGTTTATGGATATTAGAAATAAAATCTACTGTTTGGAATTTAACGTTATCTCTGAAGAAATTAATGAAGATATTAGAGATAAAGTTTTCAATGGCTTGGATAATTTTCTGGACTGGAATGACGTGATGGAGCTTGATATAGAGAAAATCTATGGAATTAACTGCAGCCATGTGACAATGGAAAAACTCTCAAGAGATGAGCCAGTGCATTTTGTAAAAAAGAAGAACAGAGATATGACTTTACAACAATATTTCAGCAACTTATTCAGAATTGATGGCAAGAAAATATTTGGGATAGAGGAAATTCCCATCAGACTCTTATTATATGACTATGGCTATGACAGCAAAATTATTATGGAATACTGATAATGGAAGATTGGACACTGAAATTACTGGACTTAACAGGACTACTGAAGATGGAAGATGGAATTAATATGGATAATGGAATAATGGCTATTGAAATTATTGGACTTAACAGATTTGATGAGATGGATTAATCGATATGTTTATTTGGACTATGGTTATGACAATAAGATTATTATTATTATTAACGAGGGATTAATCGACATGTTTATTTGGAGAAAAATTGATAGATATATTTCTTAAAGAATTGAAACCTCTCTTTGACTTTTTGTGGAAAGAATAAAGTAATGTCTATGAGATTTGATGATTAATTAAGATAACTACTGGAGGAAAGTGATTTTATAATATAATTTAAGAGACAGGATTGTTATATATTGTAGACCTATAACTGATCTGCGACAAATGGGAAGTCAACATTTTATTTTTTTGTTTAATCATTTTTGTTTTGTTTTTTGTCTTTGAATGTTTTATGATTTTGTTTTGTATGTTTTATGGAAATTTGAATAAAAATTATTGTAAAAAAAAAAAAAGAGAGAGAATTCCCTGTTACATATCCTAAAGCCATCTTTATTGAATTACAGTTCCCAGGAAAGAGGGAATGCCTGTTAAACTAGTTTAAAACCCACTTTAGACATTATTTTACTGGTGTAGTTATAGCAGCTTCCAGTGGTTAGTCAAAGAATACCTAAACAATTCAGTCCATGCAGTTTACTGTGATTACCTGGTTAGCAATGATACAGACAATGCACCAGGAGCAGCTCACCCAGTGGGGCAGAGTCACAACAATATCCTCCTGGCAGGAGAGTCACTGCTACTTTTTGTGAGGGGGCAGGGGGCGAGGGGGCGGCAAGGTTTTGGAGTCATGTGGGTGTAGTGGTGACAGTGCTGGCTTGGCTCAGCTGCTGTGTCACCAGAGCCCCAACCTTGCCACCTCTTTGCCCCTTCCCCTTCCAGTAACCAGCAGCGACTCCGCTCTTGGCAGGCTATTGCTGTGTGCTGCTCCTGTAGTGCACTTTGTCTTTGTGGTTGCTTAGCATATCATCAGTATCCACAACCCATGGGAAGCTCCCTTATATCCGTTAAGCCCATTGGTCCTTCTAGCTCAGTATTGGTCTACACTGACTGTCAGTGGTTCTCCAGGGCTTCAGGCAGGAATCTCTCTCAACCCTACCTGGAGATGCCAGGGACTGAACCTGAGACCTTTTGCATGTATAAAAATGTGCTATGCCACTGAGCTACAACCCTACCACCCCACCCAGGTGAAAGTCCTTGGATGCTTTCTTACCAGGGTGGAAGAAACCTTGGGATCAGCTGCAGTCATATCATTTGGAGAGCAGCTAAAGGGAATCTCATGCCACAGTCCTTTGCAGTAAATCCCAATGTATTCAGTGGGGCTGAAGAGTGTGCACAGGAGTGCACGTTTACTCTAACATAGATTCACCCATATTCTTTGGTCTAGAGCCAAACAGCCAAGAGAAATACCTTTTTTAGGCAGCAATCCGGTGCACACATGTCTGGAAGTGAGCTGATTAGAAATTACTTCTCAGAAGACATCTACAAGACTGCACTGCTTAATTGCCATTTAATTATAAGTGAAGCTGTCTATATTCTAATCTCCACACATACATGTTTTAAATACTTCCAAGACAACTTTCTATACATATTAAATAGCAAGCAGTAGTGGACAGTGTGGTGGGGCACCAGCACTCACCTGAGCTTCAGATGGTTGTATTGCTGTTGCTTACTGAGAGGGAGAGGGAGAGCAGAGAGGCTGGTGCAGTGCCAACACACTGGTGGACTCAATCTGGTCCTCCTATAGGCACATTTGCTCTGCAGCGAACTCTTTGCTGGCTTGCCCCTCCCTCTCTACCTCCCAGTAAGCAGCAGCAAGACATCTGACTGGAGGTCAGCTGAATGCCACCACCCCACAATGCCATATGCTACTGACAACAGGCCAAGAAGTTTATCAATAAACTCTTTCCATTCAAAGAAATGAAGATACAGGAGAGGGATTGGACCCATAATGCTGACCTTCTTCTCCTTATGGACATAATATAAGGCTCCTTTGCTGCTTTAAATCTCCCCTTTTTCTGGCAGGGAGACTACCCAGAGTGGGAAAGTCTTCTGCTCTGTGGAGGGAAAGCTTTGATGGCACAGTTTGGACCTTCAGGCAGGAGGCTGCCCAATCCCTGAGAAGGCAGAGCTTTGAAAGTAGTAGTGGTAGTACAGAGAGCAAAGACAGGACAGCATTGGGTGACTGGGGTGGGCAGTGACTCAACAGCTTGCTGGGAAGAGAGAAGAGAGGGGCTGTGCCCATGTCCCAAGCTCTAGTGGAGATTTAAGTAACATACTTTCATTCCATGTCCCTTCCCCTGTTCTCCATGTGAACATACATGAGTACACTTTGCCCCCCCTCCAGGTTTATTTGGGGGGAGAGTATTTGGGACCCCTTTCATTTATTTTAAGTATGTACTGCAAAACTTGGGGTTCCCCCAGATCTGCTGATTTTGCCCTCTGGTGAGGTGCATTGTACTGTTTTTGCTACATAAGCATCAGCTATTCATGCCGGAACATTGGAAAGAACAGAAATTATGGGATAATATTGTGGTTACCCTGCATTTATTGTCTATTTTTATTATTTCAGGCAACCCCAAGCAAAGTACCCAGGCTCCCATTTTCATCCGGATTTTAGATATAAATGATCACGCACCAGAATTGGCCAAGTACTATGAAACTTTTGTTTGTGAAAATGCAAAAGCCGGACAGGTAAATGTATATGTATTGTCATCAACAAACTTGTAGCTGAAATCTAACTCTTTCTGCACCGGCTTCCATTTTAGAACAATCTGTAGTGGTAACCTGACCCTTTCTTAGTTGGCAGAGTTGGGGGAAAGGATTACTTTTTGTGTGTTCTCACTAACTCACATATTGTTTTTGTCTATTTATTTTGATTTCATCTTTTATTAGAGTCCATGCAATATTTTATAGAAAGACAGGATGTAAATTTTTGATAATAAAAATGTGCCACATATCCCATCACTGCACAAAAATGTACTAGATTAATTGTTGCAGTCTCTAGTCTGATATGTGTCTCAGGATTATGTACACTTTGGGTTATAGTCAACTAAGCCCTACTCAGAGTAGACCCATTGAAATTAATAAACCAGCATTAGCCATGCACATTAACTTCAATGAGTCTACTCTGAGTAGGACTGCCGTTGAATACCACCCTTTCATTACAATGTGACAAATACAGTCTACTGTGGTACTAGCCATAGGCAAAAGCAAAAGGACCCAGCACTTAAAAAAAAACCTGTTCTACTTTCTTGATATTTGCATTGTATTGTATTATATTGTACTGTATTCAAGTCACGAGTCACTGTGTAAAATTTTCCTGCCCAAGCTTATGTGATTCATGACATAGAGACACCTACACCAAGAGAGCTGAAAGGAAAATTTGCAGCAGGAACAATATCTAGGCTGTGTGTGTGTGTGCGTGCGTGCGTGCATGCATGCAAGGGAGGTAGTCAATGTCTGCCCTGGCTGAACAGGAAGAATTATATGCTTTGGCTCAAATGACTTTGATATTGTGTGTCTTTTTTTCAGAGTAGGCTGCCGCTGACTACAGAGTTTTTCTAGTTTATTAATTACCTAATGTTCTACTGATTAATTAATAGCCTACATGCAAATAAAATGCATGCTTTATAAACCTTCAGGAAAGAATTCTGAAGGCAAGCAGTGAAATTCCTCATCCTGGTTTTGGACACCTCCAGTCCATACATTGTCACAAAATCATCATTATCACCAGTTTATTTGTACACCACATTTTCTATAAATGCATTTGTGCTTAAAGTGGTTCACAGAAATTAAGAAGTATAAATACAATACTACAATAGCCATTACATAATAAAAGTTATAATATCACTACAACACTAAACTAATAATCCACCTATTAAGAGCTCTTTAAAATACTTTTAGTATAAGTGAGCATACAGCCTGCCTATAAGTTAGTTAGCAGTAGGAATGGGAGGGAAATTTGATTCAATTTGCATTTAAAGGTGAACTTACCTACGTTTCTGAAACAATATGTAAACTGAAATACAGCCATCCTTTGACATTCCCACCTCTCCTAATTTTGCAATGCATTTCTCCAGCCAAGTAGTATGTACAAAAATGCATATACTGGGGTAAAATGTGCAAAGAATGCATATATTAGTGAAATAACATTAAAATGCATTAAAGTGAAGGAAATTACTTTGCCAAAATGTGCGTATTTGGCAAAATTGCATACAAAATGTGCATATTAGGATAATTTTCCTGAGGACTTTTTGTTAAAAAAAAATCACAAATTAATGTTGAAATGTAGAAAACTGAATTTAAGAATGGAAAAAAACAAACTGAAATTGACAGATTTGTCCTTCCCTACTTAGCAATAGCCAACACCTTCACATACCTCCAAAGAACCCCAAAGCTGATTTCATGAGTGCCTAGCACCCCTTCACACAACCCTTTTATGCAAGACCCAAAAGACCATAAAGCCAGCTCAGACGTCTTATGGAAGGAGCTCTCTTGTGAAGGCCCTGAAAGCTGGAAGGTGGGGCAAGGCAGGTTGAAACAGCCATTCCATGATCACATAGAGTGTTTCACCCTTCCTGTCCAAGACTTGGGTGAAAAATAAAATGTCACAGGCTGTCTGGGAAACAACAATTGAAATTTCTCTCTCAGATAACACTATCTGCATGGATAGTGGCTCAGATCTAATAAGGATACATATGCAAGGTCCCTTTTTAAACACGGCTTTAAAATACGTATCTTCATAAATAAACAACAATTTGCTGTGCATAATTGGTTGCCCCAAATGTGCCATTGGAGGTGGCCCAGTCATTGTACTGCATGGTACAGACAGCCCAGGCCTTCCTTTTATAGTATCTCATGATTCATCATTCAAATAAGGCTGCCACACTTTGCCTTTAGTTTTGACACTTACAATGTACTAACCAAATGCATTGACCTTGCTCTTATTAGGGATTTTTGACACTGGAAGAATGATGGGCTTCGACTCCTGCAAAAACTGAAAGGAAGGCTACTGGCCTTTGTAGCCTTACTTGCCCAGTTACAGAGTTTGGCAATGCAATATATCAGACATAAAATAGATATTGAATGCATCCATCTCCAAGTGGTTCTGGCTTAATTCTTATTTTACATTATTGCTGATATCCCTTGCTTGTATCTCTACTGCTCCAGCAATGCACAGGAGGGGGGAAATGGAGTCCAAGACTGGATCTAGAAGACAGCCTTTGTGTGGCTATCCTATCCTTTACCCATAGTTCGTCTATTCCTGTTCTACTGGAGCAGCATGCAATGGAGGCAGGGAGAAGCAGAAAACACATTGGCCTCAGATCTTTAACAGTGCAACAAGGGTACATGCCTGGCTATTCCAAAGTTTTTTAAAGTGTTGAATACAACAGATGCATCTTACTAGTATAGTTGCATCTGCATAAATTTGCACTGTTCTTGCTTCAGCGAGAAATGATATTTTATTCTTATATGCTCTAATTCAGAGAAGATGCAGATAATAAGAGACACCACACTAGCAAAACTTTTTCATAAGTAGAACTGAGAAATCAGATTTTTTTTCTCTCCTCCCTCTCATCCTGGCAGTGGCAATTAACAGCTGCCCAATGGCATAGGAAGTACAAAGGCCTTCATGTAACATTCCCTCCTTTTCAGAATGAAGGTGAAAATAGTAGTAAATGAGCATTTAAGTGTAAAGGTACATGAAATGCCACTTTGAATATCATGTCAAGCCATAGTTTATCATGATGGGAATGAAATGCAGTGAACCTTGCCTCTTCCTCCTCTCTCCTCTTCTCCCTAGTGCAATCAAGCTTCCTATGCTCCACGGAGCTTCGTGGCTCTCGTGTCCACTATACAACATGGACACACGCATTTTACTGGCCATCCCTTCCTCAGCTGCATTGAGACAGCATTTTATTCTGTTTTTCCAATGTTTCCTTCCTTGATAGTTTCCACATTTTACTTGATCTTTCACATGAAGTAAAAGCCACTTCTGGAAATCTAGCAGGATTGACTGGAGGTTTAGTGCTCATTTCCATGTTAATTGCTTCCAGAAAAAAATCCATTTGCAACCCCATTCACCCAGAAAATCGCAGGAGTAAAGTGATGAAATTTGGGGCAGTATATTGGCATACAGTTCTTTCCTGCCATTTACATGGGTGAATCATGGGGGGACAGAAGTGTGCATGTGCAGAAAGGGTGGGGGAGTAGCGGCATGTCCAATGGCATTCATTGTTGTGTCACACCGCTGGTGTGAATGAAATTTAGCACAACATGGTGCTATATCGGTTAAAAAACCACAGTTCCATAAGGCAACTGGTACTGTCATGTGAAACCAATGTTAGAAATTGAAACAGACGCGCTACCACTATAATCATGTAATATTAATTTCTTCCTACCACTTGGCAGGATGATGTAGATAACTAAAATATCATATGATGAGAGAGCTCACCCAAGGGTAGTTTGGTGCCTCAGTCAAACTATGAAATAATGCACGACTCACATGTCCTTACCTTCTGCTTATACACCATGTGCAAAATGTCCTTGAGTTAAAGCCATAGAAACCAAGATTTCCCAGGACCAGTTCTATGACTGTTACCCTTGGACCACAATGGCAGCTACAGGAAGTCAAAGGGAACCATATCCTAGTCCTACCAAGAAGAATTGTGTGAATGGACCAAAAACCTTAAGCTGGGCACACAAATTCCCTTGTATTTATAAGAGGTGAATGCTGGAGAGCAAAAGAAAGTGCCCACTTGGGATGGGGTTCGCTATCTGATTCCATTCCATTTTTCAATGTATTAAATGGGCTGCCAGTTCCTATTCACTATAAATTGTGTTCTGCTAGTTATTGTGATTCCTGGTTCTCCCTTTTTTTGTTGTTTTGTTATTTTTTCTGAAAAAATATGTAATTTTCTGTTATTCCTTACGTTGCTATATATTTATATAATGTATACAGCAGCAGCAGTTTACAAAAATAATTACATAAATAATTACATAATTCTCGCCACAGATTTTTTTTAAAAAATTATAGTGTTACTAACCACCATGAATGCATCCAAAGAGTGGAAGCCTGTTCGATGATGAGATGAGATTGCGGATTATCCCAGAATTCAATACCAAATCTGATTTTGCAAATATTCCACACCATTCCTAGTGCCCATTCCAAAACCACAAGGACTCTTTAGCTAGTTATATTTGAATAGAATAGAAATGGAGGATAAATTTGATTCAGTTCACATTTAAAGGCAAACCTGTGATTCACTCTATCCAAAATTATATGCGAACTGAAACACATCCACCCTTCAAAATCTGCATTTCTCTGAATTTTGCACTGCAATTTTCCAGCTAAATAATTCATACAAAAATGCATAGAGCAAGGTATGTATAAAAATGCATATATTAGTGAAAACAACATTCAAAATGATCATGTTGGAATTGTTTTGCAAAAATGTGTACATTAGGAAAAACTGTATTTAAAACTATGTGTATTACAAGAAAATCACCCTAAAATGCTGGTGAATTTTCATGAAGACTTTTTTTTAAAAAAAATACAAACTGATGTGGAAATGTAAAGAACTGAACTTAAGAATGGACAAATGAGAAACTGAGACAAACTGAAACTGACAGATTCAACCATCCCCAACTGGGGGCCTGAGAACCTTAGGATAAATTGCTAGAATTCATCTTCTAGTTAGACATTTTCTCCTTGCATTCCTCTAGGCAGCAATTTCTGGGATCTAATTACATCCCTTTTTAATTAACTTGCTTATCTTAGTTTTTGTTTTTTGCAGGCCTCCACAAAGGGGAAGCTTTCCCTAGTTGATTTGATGCTTATATGAGAGGATTTTCCCAGTATACTTCAAGAAAAGTTGCAGGGCTTGATCATGACACAGAGGTTGAAAATGCTGACAGCTATTTGACCCCTATCTAGGCTGTTGTACTTGCCATTATCACCGCAAGGGGAATTAAACAGGTAGCAGAGAGTCTGAAAAACAAAATCAACAATTCAAATAAAGGATCAACTTTGACAATAAGGTTATTTCTATGAAGCACAGAGGATTGTGGCAACATATTCAAAATGTGTGATGCCAAGTGCAATATATTTCTTCATGGTCCTGTCACAGCTACCTTATGTGGGAGGATGACTCAGAGAGATCCCAACCCCCACCACCATCACTGGTACAAGAAAATCTTATCTGCAAGAACAGAGATATACAGTGAGAAGGAAAGGACAGTTTCTGGCAATCTTATGCTATGATTTATTACAGGTTGTTTTTTTTTTAAAACCCTCACTAAAACCCAAACTACTGGGAGGAAGGGCAAGGTATAAATCAAATAATTAAAAAATAATAAAATAAATTACTACACCTAAAAATAGCCGATTTATGATAGTTTGGTAATTTCACCCAGAAACAATTTTTCACACCCCTATTGTGGACACCATCCTAGAAGGCTTGGGGTCATTCTTTGGCAAAAGATGTCAGTGAAAATGCATTAACATCCCAATTCACATGTTCTGGGGCTAACTCTCATAGAATACACAATTGTGGCAGCTAAAACCAGGTGAACACTGACTCAAAATTAAGATCTGTCTGTTTATATCCAGAAATGTTTATAGTCTATGCTGTTGGAGGTGGTAGTTTTTAAATGTGAAATGCCATGTAAGGTGATTCAAATTAAGCACCAAGAAAAGCTCAGTTCTGCAATCTCCATATCAGAGTTGCATCATTTCTCTTAATATCAGTGATTCTACTTTTTTATTGTCTTGCATGATTTGCTCTGGTTTTCCTAATCATGGAGAGGCAGGTGCAAGGAGTTATGCAGGGACAGAAGCGCACACACATCCATTAGAAATCTTATTGAACTGAGATGAAGAGGAGGAGGGACGATGTCAGTGCAGCGCAAACATGTCAGGAGGAGTGCCATATTGCCTGTGACAGAGTGTTTAACTGTGCCATCCTTTCTACCACCTCACCACTTTCCGTCCCGGTATGCAGCACCACCACAACCAGAGGGAGGTCAGCTGTCCACTACTGCCCTCCCCATTTCCACACCCATCTTCATATCCATGAAGACTAGACATTTGCTTCTATATTTTTTAATTTTATTTATTTATTTTATTTATTATTGAATTTATATCCAGTCCTTCCTCCCAAGTGAATGAAATCCGATGCTCAGCAAGCTGAATTCTAGACCTAACATATTCCGCAGGTTGCTGTTGTCACCAATGAATTGCAGCATGCACACTGTACTAAACAGACCCTCATTTCCCTCTTTTGTTGGTCTATCTTTTAAACATCATTCTGTGCATGAATGACTGTGTGCCAAGGGACGTCTTAAATACTACAAGGGCCCCTGCACACAAATAATATTGCTTGCCATTGGAGGCTAGAATGCTGGGAACTAGGTATTAATAATAAAATCTGCATTTACATCCCACCTTTCTGACCATATTTCCCGTCCTTCAAATGTATTTTGTGTAAACCACTTTGAGGTTTCATTAGAATCAAGCAGTATATAAATGTTGATAAATAAAATAAATAAATGAAATTAAAATGAACGTATACTCTAGGAGAAGACCCATTTCATAGGTAGGAGAGTAGACTGAAAGGAGAGTTCTTCAATTGTTTTTATGGGAATGTTTTTATGGTCACTCTAGGGGTGCTCTTAGAGTGGAGGATAAACCTATTCATTGCTTCTGATGACCATAGCTATTAAGTATCAAACCTATTCCCATCCTGGGCCCAAACTACCTGTGATGTTAGCCATGTGTTTAACCAAGAATGCTTAACCTGCCCACTTTTACTTTGGAGAAAAAGCAGCTGCCAGGGTCAAATCTGGAATATGCTCCTGATCCAAATTTGGGCCCCTCCAGGGTTTATTCTAATGTGCAGCTAGACTAGGGTTGCCATATTCCAGTTCTACAAATCCAAGGCTAATTTATATGTTATACAAATTATTTGTTATTATGCAAATCAAGCATATTAATGGTTTCATTGTCCAGTTGTTTTTTTGTGTGTGCCTAGTAATTACCACCAAAAACTGGCAGAGGATGTGAGGAATCTTTTTTTTTTAACTTTCATTTTCAGCCTTAAATGCCTAAACTCTAGTTTCCAACAGGATGGAATATTTATTTATTTATTTTGAGGATTTATATCCTGCCCTCAGATCAGCTTACAAAAACAATAAAGTTACACAATCAGACAATTATAGAAAATATTGTGACTGAGAGGTTGTCTTAGAAACAACTAGGAAATGTGAAATGAACGCTACAACCTGTAACACAGATAGAAATCAAGATTTCAATATTATCAGTTGAAGAAGGAAATGTATTAAAAATACTTTTTAGCCTTTTCAGAATTGCTGAACAGAGGCTCTGCCAGGCAACAGGATGAACGAGGTAGAATTCCAATGGAACTTTACTTGGGAATGATCACCTATTAACAGGGTGGGAGCAGGGCCAAAAAATACAAATGCTAATACCTCAGCCTTTTCTTCAGACAGGCTTGTTTTTGTATTTGTATTTGTTCAGGGAGGGAGCATTTGGTGCATTCAAACCCCTTTATTCCATCATCCATGATGGCAGGCAGACTCTCCCATTGCATTCATCACTTAAGATACCTACCCTGAGACACATAGGCAATTGAGATGATGGCTGCTTATCCTTGCTGATGCAACCAGAAAATCTATGGGTAAGGGGTGGAGCTGCATGTATTGATCAAGTGAGCATGTGCAGTTTTCTAAACTGCTAGATTCTGCATATGCTAAAATTCTTGATTTTCCCAGGACAGCTCTGGTGTCCCTCATTGGCTAACTGCAATGGAAGGCAGGAATAGGCTTTCTTGCAAAATGGGTAGAAAACTGCATCTACATTTTCCATTGTATCTCTGGTTCCACAAGGGCTAGATACTTGCTTTTTAAAAACAATGAAAGCTAGGAATCCAGGCCACCTAATGGGCTAGGTGGGCACCAGATAGCATGGCTAGAGCTAACCGGGCAATATGGCAACCCTAAGCTAGATACATTTTGTGCACTGTCAAAAAGATTGTGCAGTGTGAAGTAAGTTTTTGTGCAGTTGGTCATATGGGATTTTATAAGAAGCTAAGTAACTTCTAAAAAAGAAATAGATGAGAAAAGATAAAAAGAAATATAAAATGAAGATGAATATTGGTTCCGTTTAAATCTTCATAACCGTATATTAATAGTATATTATGGGATGAATTACTTGACTAGTCAAAGGCATTCATTGACTCATATTGAACTATACTTAAACATTATATATAGATATACAGTAATTGGATACCAATACAAAACAAACACAGGATAGAAGATTACACAGTTGTGCAGACAACCAGGTAGTCCAAGAAACACAAGATCTCCAAACTGAAAGACAGGCAGATATATTGATACTAATTAGTTTGGATCAATTCCAGACATTGTTGTAAATAATACATGAGTGAGAGGCAACATGTAGTTTTTGAGTAGCCATTTTGTGAAGATCCTCAATTAAGCCTCAGTACACCATAACAGTAAATATAAACAGAACCTTCTACATATTTTACAGGTATAATAGGCACTTGTGGCACTTTTTTCTCCAAAATTTAGGCAGGCAGCTGAAGCACACTTCTCTAAGCACCTGACTACCATCACATGTAGCTTGATCTTTAATCAGAATACAGTGTGTCAAAATGTTTGGAACTGGTGGATGGACAAATACATAGATGCCAAGACACTTCGGTGCATGTTTAGCTTGTAGAATTTCCCTGCCACTTCCCCACGCTTGCCCTCGGTGGCTCATGTCAGCTCTTGTGTCTTTTCAGATAAAGCTGAAGTGGAGTAGCTTGCCTTTTTGACTCTGCCAGTATTGCCCTTCAGCTAGCACTGCATAAGGCTTTCTTCTCTCTCCCCCACCTCCCCTTGCAGCTCCAGCTGAGCATTCCGCTTCATCCCTGTGACTTGAACAGGGACTTGAAATCTAGTTGACAGTGGGTAGCACGTGTGGAGTAGCTGTAATTGTAATCTTCAGCCATTAGAAGTGGCTGGAGATTTCAGAAGGTCACTCTTGAGCTTCCCGATTGGGGTTCTGAGAATGATTCAGAGCACCGAGAGCCACCTGCTGAAGCTAGGAGCAAGGCATTGTTTGTGCACATCAAAGAGGATGCCAGATCACACAACCTGAATGTATTAGTGTCACATAGAGATGCATTAGGGGTTTTTTATGCTCCTCTTGCAGTGAAAAGCTGAAGTCTGAAGAGGAGGATGGGGGTTTCTAATCATGAGATGCAAATACAAAGATCCTAGGCGTAGGGATCAGGGCTGCTTTTGATTATTATGAGGTAGTTAAAAGTAAACCGCAATGTTTTTTTTTTAAAAAAAACACAATGTGGTATTCAATGCTAGTCCTACTCAGAGTAGACCCATTGAAGTTAATGGGCACAATTAACTTCAGTTCATTCATTTCAATGGGTCTACTCTGAGCAGGACTTAGTTGACCACAACCCCCAGCTTTTCCCCTCCCAGTTAACAAGTCTTGAATATATCACAGTAGGCCTTTGAACTTTGCTGAGGAATATGCCTCAAACAAAAACTGAAATGATGTCCACAGAGAGATCCTAGAAAGAAATAAGAGAGATCCTTGATTAGGGTTGGGGGAAAAATTCAATTTGGTTTGCATTTAAAGCTGAATTGATCTAATGTGCACTTTCCAACACAATATGAGAACTGAAACACTGCCATCCTTCAAAATGTGCGCTTATCTGAATGTTGCAATGCAGCTCTCCGACCAAGCAATGTTTACAAAAATGCATATATTAGGGGGAAAGTGTGCATAAAATGAATTTATGAGTGAAAATAACATACAAAAATGAATTATAATAGGAGAAATTGCTTGCAAAAATGTATACAACAAACCAGCATACAAAAATGTTTTTATTAGGAGAAAGTTGTACTAATATGCTGAAAAACTTCCATGAGGATTTTAAAAAATCACAAATTGTTGCAGAAATGTAGATAACTGAATTTAAGATTGGAAGAATGAAAAATCAAAAGAACTGAAATTGACAGATCCTCCCATCCTTACACTTAGTCATTGGTGGTCAACATGGTGCCCTCAAAAGGTTCTTGGACTCCTTTAACTCTCATCAGTCCCAGCCAACATAGCCAATGCTCAAGGATGATAGGACTTGTAGTCCAACAGCTTTTAGAGCAAGATTTTGGACCTCAGACCTGGGGGGCAAATATATCCCTCCAGCCAGTTCAGACTCTATCCAGGCCATGACCCCAAGCCCCAGGCCACACCCCTCACCAGCCCCCTTGAGTGTTTTTCCCTAGATTGAATGCATCCTTGAACTGTGAAAAAAGCCTTCCAGAATGGAGAGATGTGTGTGAAAGAGGGTGCATGTAGAACCCTTTGACTTTTGTATGCCCACTCCACAGTCACATTGGTTGCTCCACCTACTTTTGCCTCTGATGCCACCCTACTCACCAGTGGTATGTGGCCCCCAGAAGGTTGTCCATGAGAGAATGTGGCCCTGAGGCTGAAAAACGTTGCTGGGCCCTGATCTAGAAGGAGCATCATAATGGCTACCCCTGCTCTTGATTAATCACATCCTTTCCCTTTTCAGTCTCACTAGTTTCTAGAGTGAAAAGAAGAGGGTGGATATTACACACACACACACACACACATCTAAGGATTAATGACATATATGTGCATGTGGATATTTGCCAGAATTAGAATATGCTAGATTAGAAAACGATACAAAAGACAGCATAAACACAAAAAGCAAAGAGGGGTGTCCATGCATGAATCCCTTCTCATTGGTTAATATCGTCTGAAAGTCAAGAGAAAAGTGGATTGTCAAACCTTTTCTGGAATGTTGCATCCTAACTTTGGAGCTGTGGCTGTAACCATCCTGCTCCTCACTTTGTATACCAAGTGGACATAAATCATAGCCCTGCCAGATAATATCAACAGGTGGGAGAGGCTAATCAATATTGGCAAGTCTATCTCTGCCTGTTTTCTCCCATTTACAAAAGAGGACTTATACCTTTCAGTCTGGAGATGAAGGAAAAGAACTGTAAAGCACTTTGCAAAGTACAAATGATCATCATCAACAACAATGTATTATGATAAATTAAGAACAGCAACCAAACTGATCTCCTTTCCTTAGAAAAGTGTTTTTTCAAGCTTTCCTCTCTGGCCAGAGTTGTGTACTAAGGAACTCCTGCACACAGCAAAGGATTCTCAGCAGCATTCTGGGATGCATACAGTTCTCACAGGATGCTAGCCAAGCATGTTGCTGCCCATTGTTGCCCCACATGACCTGAGAATGTGTTCCAGAACAGGCCAATGCCTGCCTGTGGCTACTCATCTCTGGGGAAGATTGGTGATGGTGAGCAAGCTGTCTTTCTAGGATATTAGTCCACCCTTAGTGATCTGTTTATGGAAGAATTCCTCATAAGCTTCCATTAAACCCCAGAGTCTTTCTGCAATATCTGTTGAAAAACACTATGCTAGGGTTTAGCAGTAAGGTATATTCCCTCACAGGTGTTGGGAGTTGTGCCTTCGTTCCTTTACCCATAAACCAATCCCCTGTATGAACTCTACACAACAGTAAGAAAAAGTCGTTGACCTGGTTCTTCCCAAGCCACTTCAGATATTTTCAGAAAGATTTATATTAGAGGGTAAAAAGGTCATTTTATTTTTCTGACATGTGCCACTGTTTCCTGGCAGCTCATACAAACCATTAGTGCCGTGGACAAGGATGAGCCACCTCGTGGACACAAATTTTTTTTTGAGCTGGTGCCAGAATACACAGTCCATCCAAACTTCTCTATCACAGACAACAAAGGTAAGCTCTGATTAGTAGCTCAAGATGTCCCATTTTCATCCCTGTACCTAAAGATTTGTAATGTGATTCTCTCCCCCCCCCATTTCTCTTGGTCTTTTGGTTTAGATAACACAGCAGGAGTTATAACAAGAAGGAATGGATACAGCCGCAATAAAATGAGCACCTATCTCCTGCCGGTGGTAATATTTGACAACGACTACCCCATCCAAAGCAGCACCGGCACACTGACTATCAGGGTGTGTGCCTGCGACAGTCGGGGGAACATGCAGTCTTGCAACGCTGAAGCTTTGCTCCTTCCAGCTGGCCTTAGCACAGGAGCACTCATTGCTATTCTGCTCTGCATTGTGATTCTCCTGGGTAAGTGTTTCAGTCCCCCTTTCCCTGCCTCACAACTGAAAATGGTTTAAACATCCAAAACAAGAGAAGAACATGTTTGCAGTAGGAACCATCTTCTTACCATTTCTTTATGTGGACCTGCACAGATTATGACACATCAAGCTAAGACATTGTTGACAATGGGCTGTGTTTGGCTTAGTGGCCAAGTTGCCTAGGTCAGCTTTAATCTAACCATGTGATCCTTTTAGAAATGTTTTAAGACTAGTGAGTGAACATACAAAACCATACACTACACTTGCTGAGACGTGAAAACTGCTGTTCTGAAAAAGCAAAATAGCAGATGTGTTCAACAGTACCTTTGTGTAACCTACCAGAAGGTTGCATGCCATTCAAGGTCTCTGACCTACAGCTCCAAAACACATTTCAGAAGAGATTTGGGTCTTTTGTCAGATTCCTGTAGCCCAATTATCAACTGAGATATAATTATTGGTATTTCATATTTTCCAACATGGCAGGGGGATTAATTATGTCTGAGGATCTTTGCCAGTGTTGATATATCAACTGAGTGGGAACAGCCTGAGTCAGAAAGATCTTTACTCTCTGAGGAAGGGCCATAGCTCAGTGGCAGAGCACCTGTTTTGCATGCAGAAGGTCCCAGGTTCAGTTTCTGACATCTCCAGGTAGGGGTGAAATCCTCACAAGTCAGTGTATACAATATTTATTTATTTAATTTAATTTATATCCCATACTTCTTCCCAGAAGGAGCCCAGGGTGGCAAAAAAAATCCCTACTAAAAACACTCTAAAACATCTTAAAACCAAAAGACTTTAAAACATACTAAAACAAAACATATTTAAAAACATATTTTAAAAAACATCTTTAAAACATCTTTAAAAACAATTCTAACACAGACTGGGATAAGGTCTCTACTTAAAAGGCTTGTTGAAATAGGAAGGTCTTCAGTAGGCACTGAAAAGATAACAGAGATGGTGCCTGTCTATTATTTAAGGGGAGGGAATTTCAAAGGGTAGGTGTCACAACACTAAAGGTTCATTTCATGTGTTGTGCAGAACAGACCTCCTGATAAGATGGTATCTGCAGGAGGCCCTCACCTGCAGAGTGCAGTGATTGAGTGGGTATATAATGGGTAAGATGATCTTTCAGATATCCTGGTCTCAAGCTGCATAGGGCTTTGTACACCAAAACCAGAAACTTGAACTTGGCTTGGTAGCTAATGGGCCAGTACCATGTGTGAGCAGTATCACTTCTTCCCTTGTGATGTCACAGACAATGCTGAACCACAAATCTTTGGTTGTATGTGGCAGCAGACCTGGCATGAATAGGGTGTGAGAGCAATACTTCACAAGGGGATGCTGGAACTAAAATCAGAACACTTCATGGGGATGGATTTACCTGCTGTATGTGCCAAAATTCTACTACTATACCAGGTAAATGGTCTCATTCAGAAGGTGGGAATGCTTATTTATTTATTATTACATCATAAACATGCTCTAGGTGACTTAGAAATTAAAATATTATGTGGCAATATCCAATGTTAAAGTAAAAAAGGTAAAGGTGTCCCCACACTTATAGCGCAAGTTGTTTCCGACTCTTAGGGTGACATCTTGCGACGTTTTCAAGGCAGACTGTATATATGGGGTGGGTTTGGCAGTTCCTTCCCCGGCCTTTCCTTACCTCCCAGCGTATGCTGGGTACTCATTTTACCGACCACAGATGGATGGAAGGCTGAGTGGACCTCAACCCCTTTTACTGGAGATTTGACTTCCTCCTTCCGTTGGAATCGAACTCCGGCCATGAGCAGAGCTTCGGCTGCATTACCACCGCTTACCACTCTGTGCCATGGAGGATCTTAATGTTAGAGTAGACACATTCAAATCAATGAACTTAAGTCCATGAATTTCAATGGGTATACTGTAAGATTGGTTCCCCATTGAAAAGGTGTGAGACAGGGGTATATTTTATCACCCTATTTGTTTAATCTATATGCAGAACATATCATGTGGAAAGTGGGATTGGACCAAGATGAAGGAGGTGTGAAAATTGGAGGGAGAAATATCAATAATTTAAGATATGCAGATGATACCATATTACTAGCAGAAACCAGTAATGATTTGAAAGTAATGCTATTGAAAATTAAAGTGGAAAGCACAAAAGCAGGACTACAGATGAACGTCAAGAAGACTAAAGTAATGACAACAGAAGATTTATGTAACTTTAAAGCTGACAATGAGGACATTGAACAAGGATTACCAATATCTTGGCACAGTCATTAACCAAAATGGAGACAATAGTCAAGAAATTAGAAGAAGGCTAAGACTGGGGAGGGCAGCTATAAGAGAACTAGAAAAGGTCCTCAAATGCAAAGTTGTATCACTGAACACTAAAGTCAGGATTATTCAGACTATGGTATTCCCAATCTCTTATGTATGGATATGAAAGCTGGACAGTGAAAAAAGTGGATACAAGAAAAATCAACTCATTTGAAATGTGTTGGGGGAGAGCTTTGCAGATAGCATGGATCGCGAAAAAGACAAATAATTGGGTGTTAGAACAAATTAAACCAGAACTATCATTAGAAGCTAAAATGATGAAACTGATATTGTCATACTTTGGACACATCATGAGAAGACATGATTCACTAGCATAGTAATGCTGGGGGGAAAAGAAGGGAGTAGAAAAAGAGGAAGACCAAACAAGAGATGGATCAATTCCATAAAGGAAGCCACAGAACTGAACTTACAAGATCTGAACAGGGTGGTTTATAACAGATGATATCGGAGGTCACTGATTCATAGGGTCACCATAAGTTGTAATCGGCTTGAAGGCACAAATACTGTCAGTATGATTTGGTTGGATGTCAACCAATAAAAACCGTAAAATTCTACATTAAAATCCCAAACAAGCCTAAAAACCCAGAATAAGAAGAAGAAAGTTTGAGAAATTACACCACGCACAGATACAATAATGTTAGGAATTTAATATCTCTAAAGATTGTCCATGACATCTTCACAATTTCACTGATGTTAAAACAGATATTAAAAATGATGTGAAAAGGACTGGGAGAAAAGCCTTTGCCTGGCACTGAAAAGACAACAATGTGGGCACCAGATAAATCTCTCTATGGAGAGCAATCTACAATGGGGGAACACTGCTAAGAAGGCAATCTCCTTCAGTAGCCAGCCTGTGCACTCCAGAGGCTTTCTGCTTGAAAAACACTATGGCTAGGGGTTAGCAGTAAGGAATTGGGAGTTGTACCTTAGTTGGGAATTGTTCTTTTGTTGCCTTACCCATACACCGATTTCCTGTATGAAGTCTGCACGGCAGTAGTAAATGCTTGTTGACCTGGTTCTTCCCAAGCCACTTCAGATATTTTCAGAATGGTTTATATCAGAGGGTGCTCAGAGTACTCAAAGAAGAGCTCCCATTGGTGATTCGTATGGGAAGAGCTGATTCCTCAGATGCTGAAGTCCCAAGCTGTATAGCTTTATAGGCCAAAACCAGCACTTTGCATTAGGCTTAGAAATGCTTGAGCAGCCAGTGAAAGATGAGAAAGGACTGACAGTATTTATTTATTTACAGCTTGTGTATCCCACCCTTCCTCCACAGGAGCACGTAATGAATAGTGCATTCATTATTGCTAGAATTATTATCCCATCATCATTGTTGTTATGTACAGCAGACATTTCTTTTGTCTTTACAATATGGCAAGTGCTGTCTAGGCCACAGCAAATCAGCTTTCCATTAATTCCATTAGAAGTGACATCTTTGTAATGCTGATCGCTTCTGATCCAGCCTTGCATTGCAGAAGCAAGGCTTTCTTGTCACTGCCTATAGAACTGGGGGGAACACCATATGTGAAGCTGCATCTGGGATCGCCAGCAGATAACTGTACACTCATTGGACTCATTGGCATCATAATGTGTTCCAGAGTGTTTCGTAAGGCTGCATGCTAAGCCTATTATTCCACTGAAAATGAAGGAGGCCCAATTCTAAATACATGTATCCAAGGATTAAGATATCACTAATGCAAACAGGAGAAAATACATATGAGGCAGCAGGGGCTGATAAAGGCTTGTGGTGAGCCTGGTGAGCCAGTGATATGAGAAAGACATTCCTCCCATGCCCAAGATGTTCTTTTAATTATTATTACTTCACATGCTCTAGGACAACAGATGCTCCTCCAGGGCTGTGCTGGTGAACACTAATTAAGCCATATGAGACAGGTACAAATTCCAGATGGGCAGCCATATTTGTTTGTTGTTGCAATCACAAAAAAATCTCATGGCACGTTAAAGACTAACACTTCTACTGTGACATTGAGCAGCACAGTATTCAATTACCACATCCCATCAGCAAAAGGAATTCTGTGTGTGCAATGAGAATTTTCCTCCCCCCTCCTCCTGTGTGTCCTGAACATTCCCCAAATCTGCTTCAGAGGGTTGGGGGAATGCCTAAAACAGATTTAGGGGTGTGGGGAGGGGAGAGAGGGGGATAATGTTCCATAGCACAAGGAAAAATTGTTTTGCTGATGGAATGCGAGACATGGTACTACATTGGATTCCACTCATTAGCTTTTGTGGGGGAGAACTAGAAATGTGAAGGCTAAGAAAAAAACAGAAAAAAATGGGGGAAACTGGGGGGTTCTGTCCCCCCCTTTCTAGGCCTTCACGTCTCTTGGTAGATCTCACGTTTTTGTCAGACAGATAAAATGAGTAGTTTCCAAAATTGGTGACTTTTCTATACATAGATGAAAGGAAAGAAAGTTTCACCTAGTGGGATCAAAAGTCCAAGAAAACACCAAATATATCCTAGTCTGGTCTAGATTTGTGCAGCTTACAAATTAATGCAAGGTTCAGTTCACGTGGCTCACTCCCAATCAGTGGTTAATTAGTAAAGCTAGAAAAATTGAGAGTTAGAGATAGCTACTTTCTTCAAAGCCAATCCCAGTCCTTGCTGAGTCTGATATTTACAGTATCAGATTACGGACAGACACATCAGTTTATTTCTGGTCCAGATCACTTTCACATGTCTTCAACCATACATCTGTTTCATCCAGGTTCTGTTAATGTGCAATTTTAAAAAACAATCTGCATGGAAATTTGCATATAATAGTATTTAAATATATATTTTAAACATATTTTCTTTCAAAATATATATATTTAAATATATTTTCTCTCAACATTTGCATTTCTAAACATATCTCAATATATATATTTTAAATTATTTTGATACTTTTTTGGGAGCTGATTACTGCTTTGAAACATTCAGGAAGTGTGAGCACCAGGGGATAACAAAAATTTCAATCCACAAATTAATCTGGAAGATGCAGATCATGACAGTTCTTACCGGAATTCACAAAGATTGTATTTCTCAAGTTGGATTGATAAGAGAATGTACCAGACAGCAGAGAACAATTTAATCTATGTTCCAAAAAGGCTTTAATGAAGCTGCTTAAAATTAGAAATCCATATCAGTATTTTAGTACTAGATTTTAAGGTGGTAAAATGTAAAGTTTATTTTCAGTAAATACAAAATTTTATGAGGATAAAAAATGTTTATTTATTTATTATTTGATTTATATCCCACCCTTCCTCCCGGCAGGAGCCAGGGTGGCAAACAAAAGCACTAAACACTTTAAAACATCATAAAAACAATATTTAAAACACATTAAAACAAAACATCTTTAAAAACATTTCTTAAAAAAGCTCTCAAAACATCTTCTAAGATTAAAAACATTTTTAAAAAGAAGGTTTAAGAACATATTAAAAAAGCAATTCCAACAGACTAGGATAGGTCTCAACTTAAAAGGCTTGTTGAAAGGGGAAGGTCTTCAATAGGCACCAAAAAGATAACAGAGATGGTGCCTGTCTAATATTTAAGGGTAGGGAATTCCACAGGGTAGGTGCCACTACACTAAAGGTCCATCTCCTATGTTGAGTGGAATGGACCTCCTGATAAGATGGTATCTGCAGGAGGCCCTCACCTGCAGACTGCAATGATTGACTGGGTATATAAAGGATAAGACGGTCTTTCAGGTATCCTGGTCCCAAGCTGTATAGTGCTTTGTACACCAAAACTAGAACCTTTAACTTGGCCCAGTAGGAAATGGGCAGCCAGTGCAATTCTTTAAGCAGCGGGGTGACATGTTGACAATACCCTGCCCCAGTGAAAAGTCTGACCGCCACATTTTGCACCAGCTGCAACTTCTGGACCAACCTCATGGGCAGCCCCACATAGAGTGCATTACAGTAATACATCCTGGAGGTTACCAGTGTGTGGACAACAGTGGTCAGGCTATCCCGGTCCAGAAAGTTGAGTCAAAATGTTATGGAAAGTTTCAGAAAAGAACAGAAATGGTAATGCTTTAACTTCAACAAAACACCCATATGAACGTACTCGGACTATGTGATCATCATAGTCAGAGGTCCTTCTTTGTGTGTCCCCTCTGAGGGAGGTATGGAGGATGGCAACACAAGAGAAAACACATCTGGCACCATCACAGTCAGCTTTCAGTCACCAGGCTTAGAAATTCCTGTTTACCCAGGCTTTTGGTTCTTTAATTGGGATCCTTCTGCAGTATGACTTTCATCTTGTTTGTGTGGTCCATGTTTTAGCTGGATGGAGTAGACTTCTTTTTACACTATTGGTGGATGAACACTTTTAGTTAAAATCTGTCTTTTAACATACTTTCCTGATGTAGTTGAAATATTTGCAAGCTTTGTGTATTTTATGGATCTGAAAATCACTTTGAAACCTTTTTTGTGTGGAAAGCAATAAATAAATAAGATAATAATAACAATAACAACAATAATTTATTGTTGTTGTTGTTGTTGTGAGCAGGCAAACAGTCAAAAATAAAACAAAATAAAAAACAAAACACCAAAGGTACATAAGTGTAGTTGGAATTGAATTAGAAACACATCAACATATTTTGTTGGCTCCTGCTGTTTAATGCAGCAATTACATTTATGGGTAGATTCTACAAGCTTATAAAAGGCCCAAATACTGTGATCAGAAGAAGAAGTCACTACTCCTGATAGGACAACAACTTCGCTAAAGATCAAGCTGTAAAGTATTGATCTTGAAGTATGAAACTTGATGTGTTGGTTCTAACATCAAAGATGAAGGGTGCTAAAAGAAATTAACTACAGGCTGAAGAGCCAGTGAGATAATTATTTGTAGATAAGGCAAAAAGGAAGTCAACCATTATTCATCACAACCAATGTGAGGAATGGATTCTCTAAAAACTGTTTGTGCAAACAACATGAATAGAATAAGCCACATAAACCAACTGCATGTATTAGCCCACTAGCTTCAGCAACCCTTTCCCCCCATTTTCCATACATTATAAGCTGGTTATTTATTTATTACATTTATATACCACCCCATAGCCAAAGCTCTCTGGGTGGTTTACAAAAATTAAAAACATTGAACATTGAAAACAAATATGCAATTTTAAAAACCATACAAAGTTTAAAACCATGAAGCACAGATAAACAAGGTAAAAGACCTGTTGTCAGTCATCAAGTACTTGTGGGCTTCCGAGAACACACCAGCTAGCTTCAGCCTCTAGATGACCGCACACATGTCAGCCACCCCACCACCAATGTTCATAGGAGTAGAGGAAGCTGCAAAGCAGACTAATGGTCCATTTAGCTCTGTATTGTCTACACTAGTGGTAGGGACATCTGGCCCATAAGTTTTATTTGGCCCCCTAAGCCTCCCCATTTGGTCCCCATGCCATTTTGGCCAAGCCATGCCTACCTGCCCTATAGCTGACATCATACATAGAATTATAGAATCATAGAATAGCAGAGTTGGAAGGGGCCTATAAGGCCATCAAGTCCAACCCCCTGCTCAATGCAGGAATCTAAATCAAAGCATTCCCGACAGATGGCTGTCCAGCTGCCTCTTGAATGCCTCCAGTATCAGAGAGCCCTCTATGTAATTGGTTCCATTGTCGTATGGCTCTAACAGTTAGGAAGTTTTTCCTGATGTCCAGTCGAAATCTGGCTTCCTGCAACTTGAGCCCATTATTCCATGTCCTGCACTCTGGGATGATTGAGAAGAGATCCCGGCCCTCCTCTGTGTGGCAACCTTTCATGTACTTGAAGAGTGCTATCATATCTCCCCTCAGTCTTCTCTTCTCCATGCTAAATATGCCCAGTTCTTTCAGTCTCTCCTCATAGGGCTTTGTTTCCAGTCCCCTGATCATCCTTGTTGCCCTCCTCTGAACCTATTCCAGTTTGTCTGCATCCTTATTGAAGTGCGGAGACCAGAACTGGACAGTATTCAAGATGAGGCCTAACCAGTGCTGAATGGGGTGGTGCAGGTAAAAACCTGGCTGAGCCAAAAGGGTGGTTGCCAAGCCCCTTTCAAAGTACTGCACAAAATAGTGCTTTGAGAGGGCTTCCAAAGACCAGCAATCAGATAATTCAAGTCAGTCAGTCAAACTTTATTGCCTAGCCATAGGCCATTGCAACTTGTACAGTACTTGTACAGTAACTGATCTTATAAAACAAAGATTAAAAACATACAATATATTTCATGGATTATATACAAGATAGTTGGCTTAAAACCTCCCTATAGATTACTCTGTCACTGGGCTGCCTATGCCACCCAGATCTTTTGCGCCGCACAGGCGAAAAGAGCGACCCTATATGTAACCATGGGGTCTTTGTCGGCCCGAAGACAGACAATAATATCCTGCAATAGTCTTCCCCCCGTCAGCAAATCACTCAGAAATTTAGACCGGGGATGTGCATATAAAGGGCATTCTAATAAATAATGCGGCAGATCCTCAATCTTCTTAGCCCCACAGATGCAGAGTCGCTGGGACCACTGGATCTGATTATATCGGCCCGCCAAAATGTCACTCAGCATTGACTGGAACTGAAGTGCTGTAAAAGCTTGTCTAAGGTTTGCTGTCATAGAATGGGCCAAATAATTCGCCCTATAGTGGTCCTTTTTTATGACTCCAAACCATCTAGATGACTTGGAGTTCATGATCACCAATCTATCTAGCCAATGACAGTGGAGGAAAATTATCTCTTTCAACCTTATTCTATCGTATGCAACTGAAATAGGTGGTGAAATGTGGTACAGGTGGTATATGCCAGAAATCCTATCCCCCCAAAACCTTTCTCTAGAGGCTAACTCACCACATAGTTTCAGTATGGTCTTGGAATGAGAATTTTTAATTGACTCCCAAAAGTTAAGCAGTGCACCATGGATGTGGGCGCTGATGGGGGGGATGCCCAACTCAGCGTGCAATAATGCCGCCGGGGTACCTACAGGCAGGCGCAGGAGTTTTTTAGAGAAACTGTTTTGAACAACCTCAAGGTTACCTAAGAGAGGACCATCCCAACCCCAAACCGGGGCTCCATATAAAATCTGCAATATAACTTTGCTGTGATAGATTTTCAGTGCTGGGGGGATGAGATTGCCTCCTGTTGACCTATAGAAGCTAAGGATAGCTCCGCATGTTCTCAGAGCAATAGCTTTGATGTAATCCATATGTTTTTTCCACGAGAGGTTGTCCTGAAAAAATATGCCCAAGACAACGGCATTGGTCGATTGGCTGGCCTTCCATTGACCAGAGAAATTTACAGTGCCTTTTACCAAAGACCATAACTTTAGTTTTGGCATAGTTGATCTGTAATTTTTCTTTTGTGCAGAAGGCACTACATTTCAGGAATAATCTCTTTAGACCATTACATGTAATGGAGAGTAGAAGCATATCGTCTGCGTACAAAAGTATCAAAACTTTCCTGCTCCCAACTGCAGGGGAAAAAATTCTGGGCCCATTAATTCAGTGACTATGTTATTGAGATAGAAGTTAAAAAGAAAAGGGGCCAACAGACATCCCTGTTTTACTCCCTTATTGGAGATAATGGGATCTGATAGCGAGCCCATGAGACCCACCCGCACTCTTGCTTCATTATCAGTATACAATTCCCTGATAAGAAATAAAAGCTGTATGTCAATGTCCGTGTTAGCTAACTTAGTCCACAGCGCTGATCTGTCGATGGAGTCGAACGCCGCCGCCAAATCTATAAATGCGGCATACAAATGTTTCGTGGGGCCTGATATACATTGCCTTGCAATCACATAAAGAGTTAGGCAGTGGTCTACTGTACTTTGCCCTTTACAAAAACCCGCTTGTTCGGGGAAAATGACGTTATTGGCCATTTCCCACTCTTCTAGTTTCATTAAAAGGTATTTAGAATACAGTTTGGCGACAGTGTCAAGTAGGCTGATCGGGTGATAATTATTTGGGTCTTGCCTGTCCCCTTTCTTATAGATTGGAACAACAACACTCTGTTTCCAGCCCTCTGTGAAAATGCCAGTGTTGTTCAGTTGAGTGAACAGCCTGGCTAGAATAGGCACCCACCAATCAGGAAAGTTTTTAAAATGTTCGGGGGGCAGCATATCCTCCCCGGGCGCTTTACCAACCCTTAAGGTGGATATAAGTGCTTTGATCTGATTTGCTGTAACTGTGGGCCACTCAGGTAAAAAAGGCTTCAGGGAATGGAAGGAGACCCCAAGGGTTCCATTAGGGGATGCGTAAAGTTTGCTGAAATGAGCCTGCCAAAGTTCTGCAGGAATCTGATTTGGGCTAAGGGGTCTTATCGTTCGCATTCCCTTAGCCACTGTTTCCCAGAACAGGCACTCATTTTTATCTATGGTCGCCTGAGCTAATTGCTACCATTGGGATCTGGCGTACTGGCCCTTTTTCCTTTTTAGCAGAAGCTTATAAGAAGCACGCAGTGTCACTAGGTGAGCACACATGAAATTATCAGGGTCTCTAATTGCATTCTGTGCGTAATTTGACAACTGTTTTTTGGCGATTTTACATTCGTGGTCGAACCAGGTGTTCCTTGAGCGCCACGAGTCCACAAATTCTCCGCTCAGGGTCAGGAAAGGTTTGAGGTAGGATGCAATAGATTGATACAGTTTCAAGGCATCTGATTTTGGGTCTGCCACAGCACAGCTGATGACAGAGGACAGTTTGGTTGTAAGGAAACAGGAAATAGAAAACTGCACAGAGGTGGACCAGCGCACTCTCCTTTCTGTCACCAAAATTCCCTCTAAACTCGAGTGAGCTGGAGTGGGGACAGGATGCTGGAGCTTTAAGGACATTGAAAGAGGGAAGTGGTCACTATCAACTCTGTTTACCAAATCAAAATTGGAAACTAGTGGGTACAACTCATTGGATATAACAATATGATCAATAATGCTGGTGCCCCTGCTGGTTAAATATGTATATGCCCCTTTAGATGCATCTATGGGGGAACCATGCAAACATTCTAAGTGAAACAAGTGCAGAAGATCTAATAATCTGCTGCCTTGCTTATTCATTGCTAGTTCCAAAGAGACTCTATCATTCCATGCAGGGTGAGGACTAGGGCCATGAGTTGTAAAAACTCCAAGATCTGACCCAGCACTCCCCAGTCTGGCATTAAAGTCCCCACACAGGATCAGCCTGGCATAGGGAAATTGTTGCTCTAGTTGTAATAGAGTATCAGCAAGAAGATCCCAGATGCTACTGGTGCCCACCGACTTAGCTAAGTTAGGTGGTAAGTAAACATTAACAATAATAAGTGACCCTGTGTGAGACCCCTCTAATCTCACCACCAAAAAGTATTGAGCACTGATTAAATCAATGGAGTGGACTTGGACTGGAAAGTTCATGGAAATGGAGATACTAAGACCCCCGCTGCTGCGGCCTTTGGTGTTAGTCCTGATGGCAGGAGAGGAGAAGGTTCTAAAGCCATTAATACACAGAGGGTTGGCTTGGGTTAACCTGGTCTCTTGTAGGCATACGACCTTGAATTCATGAAAAAAGGAATCTAAGTCTGTGTCCAGGGATTTGTTGGTCCAGCCCATGATGTTCCAGGACAAGAGCGGTAGTTGTCAGTCAGGAGTAATAATATCCAGATCCTTTGCAAAGGAGATACAACCATTTGCTAAAAGATGTTTAGGGATAGAAGTCAAAGTGGGATGCTTGTCTCTCAATAAGGGTTGTACATGGGCGTGAGTGTTGGAATTTCCCTCCGCCTCATTCACCATCTCAGATTCAACATGCTAGGGATCTTTGCTTTCATTAGCAAGGATGGGGCAGTAAAAGTGGCTCCTGTGGGAATTATAACTCTGTCTGGGAGAGCCATATCAGATGTCACCGGGAAGCTGATGTTAAGCCATTGGGTAGAGGAGATATCAGGGAGTGTTTTCGCACTCACCTCCTGTTGTTGAAGAGGGTTCATTAGAGTTGGGTCACGGTACTTCAGTTGTATGACATCACCCCTTATATTCTCCTGTAGTGTGGACACGACTCCCTTCTTGGGTGCTTTCACATCTGGCTCCCCTCCAACACATGGCTCGCCAGATTGAAAATCCATGCGATAACTATGGATCTTTACCAGCTGCTCTGTTAGTTTGTCCAATCTACGCAATATTTCAGAGCGGTCTTCTGGCGCGAGAGCTCCAAAGGAATGTAAGAGCACTTGTTCCTTCTTATCGAGAGAGTCATTGGCCCCATCAGCAGCTTGAGATATGATTTGCAGCGAAGGGGATGCATTCTATTTGCCAGATGTTGGCTGTCCCCTCCTCAGGCTCACTTCCAGGACATCTAGATCAATAAGCCAGCCTCGTTTCGACCAGAGATTTTCTTGGTGACTGTGTAGACGAGGCCGGAAATTTGGAAATAAAGGTTCCGCCATGGCCCTATTTTTGAAAAGTCGCACAGGAGTTATGCCCAGTTTGGCCATTTGATCCTTTGCAGACAGGATTTGAGTCACTGGGTGAGATGAAAAAAAGGTGACCACAGCTCGTGTTCTAGTGACATTGTGGTATAAATACTCCACTGAGTCTATATTCTGAGGCTTGAGCTGCAACAAGAAAGTGTCCTCTAATATCTCCACTAGATGGTGCTTGCGAGAGATTTGTGCAACTATCCCCTTAGGTTTGGGATAATTTACAAGGACTAATTTATAGTGATTCAGAATTAATTTCCAACTGGAGTTCTTAGTACTGGCTTCCAGATACTGGTTGATCTTTTCCTTCCATAAGGCCTCCTGCCACGGATCTTGTCTAAGAGCGAGAGGATCCGGTATGCATACAGGGGGGTGGTGGATGCCGGTATCAAAGAGGGATCAGCGGAGCAGTGATTAGAGTCAGATTCTCTCTGCACTGGAGAGCAGCTCTTACTCGAGTTCTGGGGGGGGGAGTGGCACCCTTTTTTCTTATTCCTTGCTGGGTCCTTACCCAGAAGATCAAATAATTTCCTGAAATTTATTTTGTTGCCATGAGCTGGCTTCTGATTTTTCAGATTTTTACTCTTCTTTGTGTTATCGAGATGCCTCCTTCTTGTTCAACATGACCTGGTTCGCATGATGGCCGGTTTAATCTCTATAGCAAAAGATGGAATAGTTTGCTTCAGCGACTGAGGCGTTATGACTGAATGAGTTAGGGCAGCGGACTTCTGTTGCAGTTCGACTAGAGTTGTTAGCAGATGGTTAGATTCAGTCAAAAAGTTTTTAACATGCTCAAGCTCTGTTGCCAGTGTGAGCAGTCCACCTGTCATTAGGGACACCACTTCATAGGGAGCTGGTTGAGTTGGTAAGCTATAGGACTTGAGGGGAGGGCTGGGCAATTTAGCTGTAGTCGCGCCCTTATCCAGCAATGTGAGCTGCGATGTAGAAGTGGCAAAAAAAGGTCTTAGGTCCACAGGAGAATCCTGAAATAATACACTAGAAGAAGCAGCCTCAATCTGTGCCTTAGTAACAGTCTGTGGCTTATCCAATGAAATAGTTTTATGCAGATCAGCAGGCAAGTGCGTTGTCTCTTTAAATTCTTGAGCCTCGGCCTGCGCTATCTCAACAGCCAAGCTTAAGGCCGAGGTTTCCCCCGCATTCCACTGTATGTTGTCTTTAGAAGTAAAAGACCAGTCCAAGGAAGGGGGGAGAGCCGTGTAAGAGGTGTAGTTGCTTGTTTTTGTGAACAGATGTGAAAGAAGTGTGTGATTTGTAATTGGCCCCCTTCAAGCTTTAGAAGCTTATCCGACTTTAAATGAGATGGAGAAACTGGGGCTGGCCCTCCCCTCCTCTTAGACGTTCTTCCCTTACGAGGGAAGCTCATAAACAGTGGGGATACTTCCAGCACTTTCCTGGCCTTTCTTGTCAGGACCATTTGTGCCTTAGTTGATCTCTGTTGTACAGGTAAGCAGTCTTAATAATTACTGTTATTGATAGTAATTAAATGCCGCCTGGGGAGGGGAGAGAGGCTTCAGACTTACAGTTAATAGCTCATATCAATGAGCGCTCTCCGTCCGATGCTTCAGAAAGGCCAATGAGGTAGTATATCCAGCCGTTACAGAAAAGAACTCACAGTCGTCCCTCCTCACGGGAAAGTAGGATAAGATAAAATGAAGAGGCAAATTAAATTGCCACCGAGGGGGTCTGTTGTTGATGTTGTTAATGTTGCTAATGTCTGATCAGAGAGAGAGCGAAGAAGCACACGTCCTCCTCCTTAGGCAGCCAACCGGAAGTTCTACAGAAGCCCCTTTCAGAGCACTGTGCAAAAGAGATCACCTCACATCATTGTGACATCTGGGGATTGACAGGTGGATATCTCCACCCACTTGTAAAGGTTGGCCTGCAAGGGGTGGGGAAGGGAACAACATGGCTGACTGGGCTAAAAGGGTCCATTTCTGGTCTATACTGGCTAGCAGTGGGAGGTTCACCAGGATTTCAGACAGGAGTCTCTCCCAGCCCTACCTGGAGATGCTGAGGATTGAACCTGGGGCCTTCTGCATGCAAAGCAACTACTGAATGACAGCACAAAGAATGTCAGTCTGATGAGGGCACTCTGCGCATATAGATGTACACACATATGGCTCCCTCAATGGGGATGGTAACCCTGATTCATCAGTGTTCTCTCATGGAAGAAGCCTAGACACATACATATATATGTGTATGGAGTCCCATTTAAGCTGAGGCCAATTTCCCATCAACATCTAGTGGGAAGGAGTACCCAGCACATTCTTGGAACTCCCTGCAGCATTTGTTACAAATGCCTGAAGAGGGCTTTAGAGTCAAGGTCTTTAGCAGACAAATCCTATGCTTGTGTACTTCTCAGAAATCCCACTGAATTCCCTGGGCCTTACTCTTGATAGGTATTCAGATGATTGCAGCATTAGGTCCCATTAGCTTTAATGGGAGAGTCAAGCCTGTACTTGAGAACTGTGAGGCCTTAGAAGTGTTCAGCTTTCTCTGAATGATGCCCTTTAAATTTGCTTTTCAGTATTCATACACTTAACCTAATTACTGTTTTTGTTTGCTTCTAGTTTTAGTTGTGCTGTTTGCAGCAATGAAACGGCAGAGGAAGAAAGAGCCGCTGATCATTTCAAAGGATGATGTTCGAGACAATATTGTGACATATAATGATGAAGGAGGTGGAGAAGAAGATACTCAAGCCTTTGACATCGGCACATTAAGAAATCCTGAAGCCAGAGAAGAAAGCAAAATGAGAAGAGATGTGATGCCAGAAACTATCTTCCAGATAAGGAGGACTATGCCTCTCTGGGAAAACATTGATGTTCAAGATTTTATCCATCGAAGGCTAAAAGAAAATGATTTGGATCCAACTGCACCTCCTTATGATTCTTTAGCAACTTATGCATATGAAGGGAATGATTCCATAGCAAATTCACTTAGCTCATTGGAATCGCTCACTACAGATGGCAACCAAGATTATGATTACCTCAGTGACTGGGGACCTCGGTTTAAAAAGTTGGCAGATATGTATGGTGGAGATGAGAGTGACCAAGACTGACATCTCGATTCAGTGGTTCCAGTGCAGAGAAAAGGTTTCACGTGACGTGAACCAGGTCTGCCCCATTCTTTTCAATGATAATTGCTCTGTGCATAAGCCCCAATAAATATCTGCAGAGCATTCCTTGAGATCATAGAGAATGGGGGCAGTCCTGCATGGAAGGGGCTGTGTACTTACACTGGAGACAGTGGAGCCTTGGATCATGCCCCAAAAGTAGCATTTTGCGACTTGATCAGTGTTGATGGGATTAATGCTTCTGTGTCTAGATAAAAGTGGCCTACATTCTCTTACTTGGAAAAATGCAGATATATGTGCTTGTCTTAGTAAGGGTTTGCTTAATAAGTCAACGTGAATGAAAATGGTTAGATTTTTTAAAATTATTTTAAGACAAAACTATATTTCACCCTCTCTGCCTAAGACGTTGGAAAGAAGACATTCAGCACTTATGAAAAGATACCTAAAAAGGCTTTTTGTGCCTTTAATAGCAAGTTAGAAAGTTTAACATTTTCTAAAGGAACACTTTGCTTCACTTTTCCTACTACTCTTTGGGACAATGTGTACCCATCTTATAATCTGCTTACACCTTAAAATAAGAATGAGTATTACTGCCATATTTATTGAGTGAAAGAATGTCTCTGTGTTGATTCATGATATTTTTATATTTGTATATTTATATTTTTGTATTTTTATTACATAAATTAGTATTTATAAATAGATGACTGTTTCATTTACTCGGCACACATGGCCATTGAGTCAATGACAGGAAATAGGTATTATAGCATTTCCCAACCTGGTGGCCCTTCAGTTGTATTTGATTACAATCCAACAGCCCCAGCCAGCATGGCCCACAGTCAGGGATGATGGGAGTTGTAGTCCAAAACATCTGGAGGGCACCAGGTTAGGGAAGACTATTGTATTGCAACCATTTGGGGAGGAGGGTTGCTTTTGTTTTCAGTTGAATGCATTAGATGATGATAGTTACTGTGCTGAAATCAGCCCCATAACAACTGGTTTGTGATGACAGAAGCTCAGATGATATTCCAGAAAATTTATTTATTATTACATTTTGCCCTACCTTTCCACCAAGGAGCTGTAGGCCATACATAGATCTCCCTCTTCACCCCCCACACACATACATTTATCCTAACAACCAGAACCTCTTTATGACTGACAGCCCTGGAAATTGAGGGTTGTATCCAGTGTTAGTTCTACTAAGAGTAGAGCCATTGAAATCAATGGACATGACTAACTTAGGTCTATTAAGTTCAATGGGACTACATTCACACCATACATTTATTCCACTATTATTCCACACCATGCATTTATTCCACATTAAACAGTCATGGCTTCCCCAAAAGAATCCTGGGTAGTGTAGTTTGTGAAGGGAGCTGAGAGTTGTTAGGAGACCTCTATTCCCCTCATAAAGCTACAATTTCCAGTCAGCCCCTCTTCCCAGAGAATTCTGGGACTTGGAGCTCTGTCATAGGGTAGCCATAAGTCATAATTGACTTGAAGACATATAACAACAAAACAAATGGAATAACGGTCTCCTAACAACTCTCAGCACCCTTCACAAACTACACTTCCTGGAATTCTTTGGGTGAAGCCATGGCTGTTTAATGTGGAATAAATGTCTGGTGTGGATATGGCCTCAGACATTCAGCCTGAACATCTGAGGGCATAAGAGTGTGCAGGGAGCTGGAGGCTTGCATGACACCTGTGCCCCAAGAGCACCCAGTGAACCTGCTCTACTTTCCAACCTTCCTGCATTGATAGTGTTAAGTGTTAATTCCTTTAACAGTACAGCTTAAGACCTCTCAAGGAGGAGAGGTCTTAAGCTGTACTGTTAAAGGAATTAACCCTTAACAATAGGAAGGTCTAAAGTGGGCTGAGCATGCTTAGAAGCCAACTCATGATGATCAGGAATCCTGAGAACCTGCTTAGGAGCCCCCTTCAGCTCTTTGCACTAAACACAAATCAAGAGTGGACTGGGTGGTACACATAGGAACACTGGGATCAGGACTCAACTTTTTGCCTTTGCATGTTTAGGCTGAACTAATAACCAATATGTAGTCTGTAATACTTCCAGTTTATAGGTTGTGCATATCCCATACATTCCCTTCTCCAGTACATGTGCCTTCAGCATGGATTGTGAGAATGCTGATATTCAGACAAGTGTTGTTTTTTTCTTTAAATCTGGAGAAAAAAACCAGTTGGAAATACTATATTAGGGAACACTGGAAATTCTAAAAAGTTTTGTCTACTCTGGCTGGCAGTGGTCTCATGCAGAGGTCTTCCCCATCAACTGGTACTCGAAATACCAACGGGAGATGTCAGGGGCCTTCTGCATGCAAAAGGTGTACTCTGCCACTAAGCCATAGTTCTGTCTGCAATGTTAGTGTGAGCATTATTAGGCTTTTTTGCCCCCCTCTCCCGCTCATGAGCCTTTACCAGCAGACTGACATGCTGGAATATATAAAGCAGAACATTTTGGTGTGGAGGTGAGGTGTGGGAAGAAATGGTATGCTTGCTGTGTGTCTGAGTGCTGTTCAAAGCAAAAGAGCAAGGCCAGTGGAAAAAGAGTTGGCCATTCATAATTGAAATAAATATAGCTAATGAAATCCTTTGTCTTTTCTGTACTGGGCTGTGTGAGAGTTCCACCCCCCCTTTCCCATTCTGAAGCAATAAGCAAATGTCAGCAATCCAAGAATGTCTGCAGCAATCCAATCTAATATACTTTTAAAGACAATTAGGCAATTAAAGATTTGTCACTAATGGCTTTTAAAACGAAGGGGAAGTTAACAGGGAAACAAAAGAAGCTTGATTGTCTAAAAATAGATTACATAGTATATTTCTTCAAATAAAACATCTTGTTAAGTTACACAAAAAACATTTTGTTTTCATGCTTTCAACAATTCGGTGCTAATGAGGGATGCATTTCTTTACAAAAAGAAAGATTTGAATGTATGTATTAAAATATGCACTTGGGCTTATAAGATTGTTAACCATTCTCTAAGCAACAGGAATAGAATTTCCCATGTTATAGAAGGAGTAACCCTTTCTTCTTCAGTTGGTATATTTGGTGGTTGCAAATGGATTAAAACTGACCTTCTACAAGCCAATCTGCTGGGCTCTGACTAGGTAAATATTTGCCTCCGGCTGAGCAGTCAGGTCAGCAACAGTCAAGGGCAGGGATAGGATCCATTGGTTGGTGCCAGTTTGAAAGCATTCCATAGACCTAACAGGCTGTCATCGATTCGAGTTTGTTCTTTATCCATTAGCTTCAGCTTTTACTGGTCCATGGATATTTTCCCTCAGAAAAAAATATAGATATTAATATCAATATTTTTAAAGGAAATATTGATAAATTATCATTCTTAAAACTGATGCTTTAGAGGCAGATTTTTTTTAAAAGTCCATTTTGAAAAATAGCTGTGGAAATTTGTTGTATTAAAATCTGATTCTTAGTTATTGAAAATAAGTGAATTAATGGAAAATTCAATACCAAATCTGAATTGGGTGGAATTCTAGCACATCTTTAGTCAAAGGTTAATTGGTCAATGACATCTGGCTCCATTCCTCCCTTCTGACCCAGTAGTGGTGGTTCTTGATCCGTATCGGGCCAGTAGAGACTAGAAGCATTTCCAGACAAGTAATCTACACTGAACTGAATTAAAATGCTCACTCTTATTCCCCTCCCCAGTTTAGTTTTAGAGCACTTCAGGTTAATCATCCACCACAACACAGGAGCTTCACAATGTGCTTCTGAATGAGTTGCTGTTCAGAGAGTGTATCCTAATTAGAAGGCAAGCTATGAGCAACCTCCTGCAACTTTTGTAATAATGCAACAATTCTGCACAGAGGCTCCTAGCACAGAAATGGGGCACAATTATCCAACCCCTGGAGAGGTGGAGTAGCCACACATATATGCATAAGCAACTTGTTATGTGAATGGGTGCTTTGGAAGGCCTCAGGTTCAAGCCCAGAATCTCCAGGTAAGGATCAGAAACCCTTATTTCTAAAACCCTGGGGAGCTGCTGTAATTATCAACAATACTGAGCAGGATGGATGAATGATCTGATCTGGTATAAGGAAATTTCCAGTGTTTGAGGATGCACTTTATTACATGGGGTTCACTCTCCCCTATTATATAGATACCCCTAGCAAGTGTCTCCTTTTCTCATCTCTGCATTTGAATTATCAAGCTGTGGTAGAAGCTGAGGGGATGTTTCACCAAATCCATTAGGCTGCCCCTTCCCCTCCCCGTTTGATGTGGATGTGAAAAATCACTATTTCTGCCTTTGTAACTTCAAGACCTGGTTGCTGTAATTCAGTCTGAGTAGTACTGCCTTTGAAGACAGTTCAGAGGCTGCAGCTGCTGTAAAATATTACAGCTCACCTGGAATATTTGTGATGGGATAATAATAGGGAGGGAGGTTGAACAAAAGTAGAAGACCCCCTTTTGGAAGAAGGGTGGGATTAGACAGACAGACAGACAGACAGACAGACAGACAGACAGACAGACAGACAGACAGATAGATAGATAGATAGATAGATAGATAGATAGATAGATAGATAGATAGATAGATAGATAGATAGATAGATAGGTTGTTAACTGCCTTGTGCACTTGGAGAAGTGGCATACACACACGTGTGTGTGTGAATGTACTTTTGTTAAGGGGAATGTAGGTTGAGCGGTTAATGTGCATAATGACCAATCATTGTGCACATTCCCTAGGCCTCATGGAGAATGTGCACATAATCCATCCATTTAGAGTCCACACTGGCTTTCTGCAGGGTGGCTAGATGCAAAGGTTGAACAGGGTTGCTATACTTTAAGCACCATATTGACCCAAATATAGGCCACACTTCTCTCCTAAAAATGGCTGTTATGAAACCAGAGTGCAGCCTATTTTGGGGGTCAGCCTATATTCAGGTCAATATGGTGGATGTGTAAAAGATTTTGTCATCTATGCAAAATGTGTGTGTGCTTTCTTCTCCAGGATCGGGTCACCCAAGCATCCAGTAACCTTCTGGTTTTATTTAACTAAGCACTGTCAGTGCTTGTAGAGTGATCCAATGGTGCTGCTAGTCCTCAGTCAATTAACTGGGTCTCTGGACTCTACAAGGGACAGACTTCAAGTGAGCAATCAGGCCCAATCAAATAGTCCAAGATGGATAGAAGAACAAGTCCCATAGCAGTAACAGAAGGGCCAGAGGGATGCCACACCATCCACGGAGGTGGGCAAGGGGTCATGTCCCAAAGATGTAATTGCAAGAAAAGGGACATTAGGACTTATGGTAACCCAAATTGCTCAAACAGAGGAGAAGCATCTGAGACTAGAACTTGATAGGGTCTGTTGGGCAGGAATTGGCCCATGCAACCAGGTGACATGGGCTGGTACTACAGCCTAGATTGTACCTGTGAAGCATAGAGTTCAGTCTGTCAGGCTTGAAGTTAACACAAGATGCTGGTGATGCAAGAGGTAAGGCACTGGACCAAGCTGTTAAAAAGTTTGGTTCAAGTTAGGCACACACAACAGCAACTCACATTGAGTCATCAACAACATGCGCCTTTGAAGTCCTCTTAACCCCTAACCCTCATAATTTGTATTTCCATTTCAGCTTCAGGAAAAACAACCACTCTTGGGGTCACTTCACACGTTGTGAAGGGGCAAATCTGGGTGTGACACTGAGTGTGCACTCAAAGGAGCTGCAGCCAATCATGACAATCAGAGCAGCAGCACCACCTTGAGGAAGCCCCTGCAGACCCACCCGCTCACTCACCACAAGTCGCCACTGGATTCTGAGGCTGGCAAACACACCTTTGTCTCATTCCTTATTTTTTAAGTATACAGTTGGAACATCTTAGGTATATACATGCAGAACATAGGTGCCCCAGAGGCTCAGCACCAGTGGCCAGGCAAGTTGGTCACTGGCCAAGGGCCCCAGCAGCTCAGAAGTAGCCCAGAGTGGCCCAGCTCAGCTGCATTGCCTTACTGCCAGGCCACCATTTTAATACTGGGAAGTCCATGGTGCCAACTGTATAAAGGAACCAAGCTTGGCTCCTATCCACAATAGCTACACACCATTTTAATTTACCCAAATTGCAATATCCCAGCCCATACATCAATGAAATCTATTCCAATGCCAATACACCCAGCAGGGAGGACAGTACGGGGTGGTGCTGTTGCAGCAGCAGCAGCAAAAAAAATGTGTGGCTGCAGTGTGTGTGTGTGTGTGTGTGTGTGTGTGTGTGTTGGGGTGGGGTGGGGTCCCATCAGCAGCACCATGCTGTGGGCTCCTTGAAGGCTGGTCATGGCCCTGATGCCCTGTTCCAACTTTGGGCAGCACTACACATGCTGCACTATACATCCACACATGCATGCTAGCTCAATGGGTAATCACATGTGTGATTCGCATGCTGGACTAAGAGCTGATTGGTGGGGCTCTAATCCTTTGGAAACTCCTCTCCAGTGTTGTAGCTGCTATGGGCTAGTGCATGAATATCTGAAGCAGCCTTACTTTATTACAGTGGAATCCCATTGCATTTTTCCAGTGAGCCATATGGTATGGTGGGGAAATTTCATTTCCGCTCTGCCCCATTAAGAATCCTAAGAAAACCATAAAGCTTGCATAACCCAGTTGCAACGCACACTGCTCCACTGGAAGATACCCATTGTTCATGGGCTGCCTGCATAATCAGCATGGGGAGCGATGCAATGTGACGGCCTCTTAAGATCACAGAAAGGACAGCAGTGAAGAAGAGGGGATGTATCTTGTTTTTGAAACTAAGTGCTAGCAGAAAACATAACCTCCTAGTCAGAGCCAAATTATGTGGGATCCTACAGTATAATTCAGCACAAGTCTCCCTTCCCCAGATGTCCTAGAATTCAAGTTTTGTGAAGGGAAATGGATCAGCTCCTCCACCTGCTGAGAAGGGCACCATATATATTTATTACATTCACATTCCACCTTTCCGCCATGGAGCTCAAGAGGGTATCCATCATTCTTCTTACCCCCTCCCACCATTTTATCCTCAAAACAATCCTGTGAGGCAAGAGATGATGACTCGCCCGAGGACACTCAGAGAACTACATCATTAGGCAATCTGTTTACGCTTTAATCATATTTTGAGTAGTGTTCCACTCCCCACCCCAACCCCATACCATTGAATGACTGGTGACGCCTTTTGGCTAAACCACAAAGATGCTGGTGCTTCATGCCTGAGTGGGGAATCTGGATTGGGGTGTCTTCCAGTCTTAATTCAACACTCTAACCACATACTAGAAGGCACACAGCTGCCTTATACCAAGTTAGCCCTTTCATCCATTTATCCCAGTATTCTTAACACTGACAAGCAGCAGCTCTCCGGGGTTTCTAACAGGAGTCTTCTTGCTCAGTTCTACCTGGAGATGCCGGGGATTGAAGCTGGGGCCTTCTGCATGCAGAACATGTGCTCTACCATTGAGATACAGCCCTTTGCCTGTCTGTGCTTTTGCATCTAGTATCCCGCTTTTCCAAGCAAGAGGGAGCTCCAGTCCCATCCAGAAAAGCAGCAATGTGCTTTTCACAGAAAGATGCAGCTGCCTCCTGGCCCTGTGTGGCCAGTCTATTTCATGTCACTGATGTATCTCCAGCTCTGCAAGGCTTTACAGCCAATTGCAATATTGGAGGCAGAATTTCACCCACTGCATTTCGGTTCCAAGTATACTGATTCATTGCCAGAGCCTACAGTGCCAACGGAGAGCATTAGCTGTGATTTTGTCATAATACTCTGCCATGTAATTTGCTGGAAGAAACAATGACCCCACACTGACAGTCCTTTTTTCACAGCTTGTGTATCCCAACTTTGGAGGGAGCTTTAAGATTAACTGTAAATATTAGCTCAGGCCTCAAAACCTGCTGGTCTGAAGTTCTTCCCCTTTCTCTCCAATACTCCACATATTTGAATTTGCAGGTGAAACCTTCCTCTCTTATAGAGAACTCTAGACATTCCACAGGAATTTAGAGGAATTTCCCCCCCTTCACAGAATGCTGCTGTCTATGGACTAATATCATTTAATAGAAAATGGCAGACATTTCTTCAAATGGTTCTACAAACATTGAATGGACTACTTTAAATACTGAAAGGTTGAAGATATCATTCTCTATCAAGCACCTCCTGTTCAAATATAAAAATGTTTGATCCCTTCACAATAATAATGTTCAGTCATCCACCACTCAAAAGCATTTATGGGAACATGTGGCCTTAGCTGATAGGAGGAGACAAGCTGTAATTTAAGCCACCTTGAACCACAAGGAAAGGCTAGGTATAAACATTTTAAATAACTCAATAAATATTATTCATTTATATGTAATTCAATTTGAAAAATTATTCAATCATTCTGTTATTGGATTCATCCTATTATGCAATTAATCCATTATCAATTGTGGAAGCTCAGAATGGATCATGCTCCCTTTTTAAAAACAAAGCAAAACAAAATGTCCTTGGGTATATTAATTCAATGTTTGTAAAATGTTCATAAATTAAAATCTCCAGATGCAAATCCATATTCAATGTATGTAATTTTTCAGCTCAGGAATCAGCTTCAGTGTTTACCTCTGAACATTTGACAAAGATTTCCTGAACCCGACAGATCATTCCTTTCTCACTCTGACTTAGCACTGTGAAGGGGGTGATGGTGTACAAAATCAAAATCCCCACAGAAATGCAAACGGTATTCCCTATCCCTTCCCCAAGCAGAGGGAACTTCAGAACAGCCTTTTACAGGGTTGGGGAGGAATGTATCAGTGGAGGATTATAGCACATTATAGTACATCTGTTTATTATTTACAAACGTACAGTTCCGACATTATGGACGGTCCAGAAGTGAACACACAAGGTGACAATGTTAGATTCACAGTAACATCAGTTCCAAAGCAACAGGAACAACCCTGAAACAGAGCTTTCCTACATAAATTTATTCAAATCTCTGCACTGCTAAAAGCTGAAACCCAGACTGGGCAAGCCAGAGTCACAGTTTTCTTGCACCCCACAATTAAATGTGAGTGGATCCATCCAAGGTAGGAATGGAGGAGGGATCCATTTTAAATGGACTCGTACATGGAAGCTGGTGGTTCAAGCTTTGCCTGCATAAGACCACCTTTTCCACTAAAAACCTGTTTATGTCCGAGCTACTCATGCATTGTCTTTTTTAAAAAAGAAAAGAAAAAAGCCCAACTAATTATATGCCCAATTATACATATACCATATGCAAAAAATTACATATATTATACATATAATATCCATAAGTTATGTATAATAAAAGAATCAAGCACCATGTGGTACTATATTATCCAGCATAATCTTATAAGCATTAATATATAAGTATTTTTATATAGACATGCATGTATACATATATACGTATTTATGTGTTGGTTACTTTAGGAAACCTGGAGGGTATATATGTATACTATTGAAAAAAATGGACTGCCTTCAAGTTGATTCCAATTTATGGCAACCCTATGAATAGGGTTTTCATGGTAAGCAGTATTCAGAGGGGGGTTACCATTGCCTTCCTCTGAGGCTGAGAGGCAGTGACTGGCCCAAGGTCACCCAGTGAGCTTCATGGCTATGTGGGGATTTGAACCATGGTCTCCCAGGTCATAGTCCCAACACCTTAGCCACTACACCACACTGGTTCTCTATTATAAGTATAGTAATACATATAATATGTGAGGTTTTTTTCATATTTTTAGGAAATTATGGTTCTAAAGAAATCTTCCTTCTCATTGAGATCAAGGAGCAAGACAGAAATGAGGGGGAAAAATAGCTGCAGATAGCTTCAACACTGAGATTTTGGAAAATTCCATCCCTAATCCAAGGTGATCTGCTGCATTGATTACCCAGTGACTGGCACCCATTGTTAGTGACTGAGCTACAGATAAAAGAGAGGCTTTTAATAACAGGAGAGCTTGACTCATAACAATAGACTTCAAGCTTAATATCATATACTAAAATCAGCATTGGCATTTGCTATGAAGACAATTAATCCAAGAACCATATTTAATAGGTTAATCAGAATACTCTTCTATACTTTTTTTTTTTGAGTAACGGCAAAAAAAAATCAGATTTGGATTTCCAAATATGTATGCACATGACTTGAAGCAGATTACAAAATTAATCATTTTCTATTCTGCTTTTGACTCTGTCTCTCTGTCTCTCTCTCTCTCTCTCATCCCCCATTTTGTTTCAGTTATATAGTATTGTGTTATTGTGAAATTGTAGTCTTAATTACTTCCCAGACAACCAGGATCTTAGCATCGGCCCCAGGAATCCTACCAACAACAATGATACTAATGGGATGTCTGCATTCGTGCTTCATGTAAATTCCGATATCTCCAGCAACACTGCACCAGTATCTGAGCCAAGAAATCATAACTGTTGTACCAGTGGCCTGGAAACATCTAACACTGATCTTCCTAGAACAGAAGAGAAGTCTGAAGATGGTTAAGTGTTTGCCTAATTTTATGCACCAAGGTAGGTTTCCTCCGTAAAAGTTTAAATGGTTGCAGAGTACCAAAAGATCATTATAACTAAAGTTGTTGCAGCATCCTCCTCTTTAGCATTTTCCAGTGATGCTAATTCTTAGAATTTTAACAAAGGAAAGTCAAGTGGCGAACAAGATCTTCTTTTCTGGAAACCCTGCATTATCAGCTTTTGTGGAGTAAGATGATAGTTATGTTACAGCAGCGTGCCTCAGATGTTGTTCAACTCCCACGAGCCCCAGCCAGGCAGCAGGTTGGGGAAGGCAGTTTTACATCCTGAATAATACTTTCTGCATCCCTCAGGCTTCCAGCACTTGCTACATGTCATTACAATTGCTAGTCTTGTAATTTAAGAGGCTGTTCTTGTGCACTGTTACCATGCTAGGGAGCAGGCAGAACAATTAACTACAAAAGCCTACAAGTTTGATTTCCAGCTGCCTTTTCTAGAAGTCACATGGGCAACATGGCGGCAAAGAACTGTGGCATGTGGCGAGACTCTGCTTAGTATCTGAATGGGAATAATCAAGATCACAAAATGCTAAATGAAAAGACACTGCTCTCAAAAGGTGGTCTTTGTATCCAAACTTGACTATACACTACTGATACCAAGTTTCCTGCATATTTGAGTCATGCTTAGTCTATGCTTCAAAGCCTCCTGTAGCTCTTTTAAGCTCCTTCTATAAGTTTTGTGAAGCCTTTTGGCTTGATCACAGCAAATAGACAGCTGGTGATGCTAGATGATAATCCCGACAAAGGTTGTCTGCAAATAACTTTGCTGACCTCACAGCCTTTTCTCGCAAATGGATTGGGGAGGTTCTTCTACAAGGTGAATGTCACCAACCTAAAGTGGAACAGCATAAAGATGAATTTGCAGGCAGACCCACATCTACAGTTGAATGTATACACACACACACATCCAGACTTTGTATTTGTCCATTTTAAAAGTTTATTGCTAAAGATGCTCTGGTGTTCAGATCTGAAGAATTATTATAACACAAGTATGTATTAAAGCCTGAGTTAGGAATCCAGTGTTCTTAGTACAGCAAAGTTGCCACTATTGCATACCACAGGGACAGGGAATGCCATGCCTGGGGGGGGGGGCAAATGTGTCCCTCCAGGTCTCTCCATCTGGCCTTCGGGACTCTCCACAGCCACATCTCCTCCCAAGCTACACCCCTCAATGGCCCTGCTCCACAAACTCTTCCAGTTCTTGTGCTTGGCTGGAATGTGTCCTTGAAGTGTAACAATGCCTCTTCCTTACCTGGAGGGAGAGACGAATATGTAGAAACTTCTGTCTTTTTGTGTGTGTGGCTTGTCTGTAGCATACTGCAGTGGTAAGAGTTGTATCTGTCATCCCATCTATCACTGGCAGGTCGCTCCCAGAAGATTGTCCACTGGGGAAGGACCCATCCCTGACATACCTCAAGGGTTTGGCACAAGAGTAGGCATCCAACACAATATCTGACTGGAAGCAGACCAGGTGGCAGGGAATATAATGTTGAAATTAACATTTTTCACTGGAAACTTGTGGATGAGGCATCTACTGGGTGTAGGAATTGGTCCTCTAATCCATTTGAGTTCACCATGCCTAATTTAATGAGAACTGAAATCATACTGAATTTTCACACTCAAAAAACTTTGAGGTGAAAAGAGGACTTTCAGGAAACATATTCCTGAATCTACCAAATGCCAAATGTTTTTCCCCCTGCTATTTGCAGTGAATCACAGGTCTTGTCCCCTCCCCCCATTGCAAAACAAGTGCCTCTTATTTTAGGAGAAGGGAATCTTTCTTCTTCCACAGTGATTCCAGCCAAATCAGGGATCACATAGGGAACACAATGATGTCACAGTGCCATGTAGCCAATCAGATTCACCTATCACTCAGAGCAAACAAAGCCAATTCAGGGAATATTCTTAACAGAAAAAAAAAAGACTTCAGCAGAAAGTGCTAAGTGGCGATATTGGCTTCCTTTCACTAAAGAAAAATGTCAAGACTAAATGTTGATGTTTCAGGTTTGGAAAAGTATCTGGGATGTTTAGAGGGAAGTAAAAAAAAGTTTTGGTAAGACTATTGACACTTTTCAAGGGAGTTCAGTGCAGGAGTATCTGGGATACCAAAGGGGGGCGAGACATTAATGTTAGTTGGTGTTGTGGGTGTGGTACCTGCTTCAGTCCAACCCTGGCAGTTCTGTTCAGACTCTAGTGAACAAACCCTCCACGCAGTAGGCAAAGCTGATAAGATATGGTGCTAGAGTAGAAAATGAATTTCATTGAAAGGAAAACTTTGAGGTACACTTTGAGGTTCATGCACAGTAGAAACACCTGAGGTTGGAAACATCTGAGGTTGGGGGTCCTCTAGAGTAGATTTCGAGGTGTACGTGGAGGGGCTGCAGGGGGAGGAGAAGATGAAGCCCCATTACACAAACAGAAGTCCACTCATGTTAGATTCTGCCTAATAGGTTTCAAAATACATATTTAAAAGAATGTTTATGTAGACATTTATTTGAAAAGTATTTTATTGTTCTCTGTTACGACAATAAACAATGACAGCTTCAACAAACACTGGAGTACTGGTAACCTTGTCACATTACCCATTTTCCTGAGGTCCCGCTTCTGTTGGAAGACATTAAAGCCTAGTGTCCCATGTGCCAAAGGCAGGATCAATGTTGGGGTGCCTTGAGTCGTCAATCTCTGTTTGCAACCTCCTGCAAGTATTTTTGGTTTTATTTTATTTTATTTACAAATGGGGGAAAGATCCATTTGGATACATACCATGTATAGTTTCGGCTCCAAATCATAGTGGTTATTTCAAGGGAGGAAATAAAGTCTGTAGCATTGCTGCTGCAGAAGGAACTACACAGTCAGTACATTAGCAAAACTCTGTCTTTCCTTCACTAATTGCTCCTCAAACTCAGCATGGGATCAGTCGCTCCTGAGACTCAGCATGGGAAGAAAATTCATGCTGTGGAGCTTTTTTTGCTTGTGAATCACTAAAAAAATCTCTGCCATTACAGTTTATGTTATAATGCTATTACACTTAAAAGCCTTAAATATTTCTAATATCCTTTGAATGTATGTAATTGACAGGAATGCATTGCTTTATTATGGCATCATTCATATTTCTAAGAGGTTTCTATGAAGCCACTTGAAGGGAAGAGAGAAACGATTTAAATAGCAGAACTAAATTAACGTAACCTTCATGGAAGAAGCATCTGACTCACCTTAATCACCAATTTGTGTCCTCTTCTGGGAGGGTTTTGTGGCCTCCTTGTAGGGTTAGTACTATCAAGCAGAATCTTCTTCATAGTGAGGAACATTGCAAAGGGACATCATTAATCTTCAATCAATAGCAAAAGCATCATTAGCTGGAAAGCAGCAATTCCCTAATTATTGGTGGCACAAAGAATTTCCTCCTTCCCAAAACAGGCTACACAGGCCTGTATGGCTATCAACAGAAAACTTGTTGAAGCTAGAAGCTAATGCCTGTCAGAGCAAGACACTGGCTGTGTGTTTTCATTTTTTAGAAGTATATCCACCAAGAGAGCCAGTGTGGTGTAGTGGTTAAGGTGGTGGACTATGACCTGGGAGAACAGGGTTCAAATCCCCACACAGCCATGAAGCTCACTGGGTGACCTTGGGCCAGTCACTGCCTCTCAGCCTCAGAGGAAGGCAATGGTAACCCCCCTCTGAATACTGCTTACCATGAAAACCCTATTCATAGGATTGCCATATGTCGGGATCGACTTGAAGGCAATCCATCCATATCCACCAAAGACCTTCAGTTAAGCTGCTAATAATACACACACACTAATCTTTCCTTAGTGTAGGGATGGGCAAATCTGTCATTTTTGAGCTCCTGGATTCTCATTTTTATCCCCAGTCTTAAGTTTGCATTTCCACATCTGTTTGTGATTTAAAAAAAATCCTCATGAAAATTCATCAGCATTCCAGTGCGAATTTCTCATAATGTACATGTTTGTATGCATTTTTGCATAATTTACACATTACAGACAGATTTTCCCTAGTATAAAGCATTTTTGTATGTTATTTCCATGACTATGTGCATTTTTACTTACACTTCAGTATTTGCATTTTTTTACCCATTACTTAGCTAGAGAATTGCATTGCAAAATTCAGAGCATTCCTAAGGATGGCAGTATTTCAATTCTCATATTGTTTTGGAGGTACCAGAAGTACCAGAGATAATATCTGAAGCATATGTTGGATAATGGAACAGACCAAGTAATTTCATTTATAGATTACAGCAAAGCCTTTGATCGTGTAGATCATTAAAAACTATGGAATGCTTTAAAAGAAATGGGTGTGCCACAGCATCTGATTGTCCTGATGTGCAACCTATACTCTGGAGAAGAGGCTACTGTAAGGACAGAATATGGAGAAACCGATTGGTTTCCAATCGGAAAGGGTGTGAGACAGGGGTGTATTTTATCACCCTATCTGTTTAATCTATATGCAGAACATATCATACAAAAAGTGGGATTGGACCAGGATGAAGGAGGTGTGAAATTGGAAAATTAGAGAGAGAAATACCAATAATTAAAATATGCAGATAATACCATACTATTAGCAGAAACCAATAATGATTTGAAATGAATACTGTTGAAAGTTAAAGAGGAAAGCACAAAAGCAGGACTACAGCTGAATGTCAAAAAGACTAAAGTAATGACAACAGAAGATTTATGTAACTTTACAGTTGACAATGAGGACATTGAATTTGTCAAGGATTATCAATACCTTGGCACAGTCATTAACCAAAATGGAGACAATGATCAAGAAATCAGAAGAAGGCTAGGACTAGGGAGGGCAGCTATGAGAGAACTAGAAAAAGGTCCTCAAATGCAAAGATGTGTCACTGAATACTAAAGTCAGGATCATTCAGACCATGGTATTCCCAATCTCTATGTATGGATTTGAAAGCTGGACAGTGAAAAAAGTGGATAAGAGAAAAATCAACTCATTTGAAATGTGGTGTTGGAGGAGAATTTTGCAGACACCATGGACCGTGAAAAAGACAAATAACTGGGTGTTAGAACAAATTAAACCAGAACTATCATTAGAAGCTAAAATGATGAAACTGAGATTGTCATAATTTGGACACATCATGAGAAGACATGATTGACTAGAAAAGACAATAATGCTGGGGGGAAAAGAAGGGAGTAGAAAAAGAGGAAGACCAAACAAGAGATGGGTTGATTCCATAAAAGAAGCCACAGAACTGAACTTACAAGATTTGAACAGGGTGGTTTATAACAGATGCTATTGGAGATCACTGATTCATAGGGTCGCCATAAGTCATAATTGACTTGAAGGCACATAACAACGGCAACAAAACCCAGCCCTGTGCATATATCAGGAGCTGCATCATGTTAGAAAGATGGCAGGTTCAAAGTCAGGAAAATAAACTGCCATGAAAAACTGGGAAAATTCTCGTTGTTGGATGAAAACCTTGAAATAAGAGCAAAGCACTCTGGTCATCCAGTTTCATGCTTTGCTACCACCGCACAAACAAACAAACAAACAAACAAAAAACAGGGCAATAATCAACAGACAAGTCCTCAAATTTCTAAAAAAAGTATTTATATGTAAACAAAAGTAACATACATATAATCTTTGTATCTATGTAGGCAACCCAATCCAGTGTTCTGTGGAATGTTGCATCCTCCATTTGCCAAATATATATATTGCCCTGGATGAAAAAAAAATCCCCTCCCTTTGGCACTGCAATGCCAAATTTATAATCCCGCTCTGCTTCTAATGCATTTGTTTTCAAAAGGAACTCTTTATGCTAATGCAGGGAAACGCTCGAATCAGCTCAGTATGTGGCATTTATGTGTTCTGCTGCATTTCCAGGAAACATCAAAATATGGTGTTTTGTAGACCTTAATTTCAGTATTATACAGGGAACACCACAAGAAAATACAAAACAATTTGATTATCTCAGGACATTATTAAACATGGCATTCAATGAATCTTCTCTTAACAGTGTACGTTTAATGTGCCATTTCTCAGGATATAATCAAAGTACAACAAATCAGTTTATGTGTCAGATATGGAAATTTTTAAAATCTCAACAGCATACATACACACTTTGCATTACTTATAGACGCACATATATAAATATTAGCACTTTCCCAGTAGACTTTTTCCCTTTTATTCTTTCTGAATATATTAGTATAATGTGTGTCTGATGCATATTTGATGCATTGCTACTATTGTGCTAGGAAGTTTAAAGGCTAATATAAACAGTGTAAAAAAACCCACTTCTTCCCTCTGCACACTTTTATTGATTTCTATCAAGTTGTTTCACCTCAGTCATAATGCTAGCTCCTTGGAACTGGTTTGAGGGGGAAAAACCTCACCCATTTTACCTAGAATCATAACATCTTAACTTAAATTAACTCTCCTATTTTGAATCATAAGTCTGGCAAAGGTTTATCTAAGAAGTTTAGATTTTAATTTTAATTAGGCCTATAATGGGCTGGACAGAGGCTCATCTGGATTCCATGGTGGCAAAGCAGGCAGAGGCGGTTTGGCTCAGCAGGCAAGGCTCAGTCTCTGGGGGAGTGGAAGTTGGATCCTTTCCCCCATGCAATGCCAGCTGAATAGTGACAGGTTTGCTACCAAATCTTCTTATGCCAACAGAACACAAAATTACATTGGCATAACAAGGCCATTATTCCAGAACAAGCCTGGCCTGGGAGAAGTCTTATGTTGATGAGACAAAACCAGTTTGGGGCATGGTAGAAGAATAGAGGAGTGGTTAGTATAGCTGAAATCCTATGCTCCTTCAGAAGTCAGCCTCATCTTCTGCCACCACAAATTCAGGTACATAAATAGTGTTCATAATTATATCATACCCACAGGGTCAACGGAGAGCCTCAGACTCTGCCTGCACTCACCACCACATTGAAGAACAAGATGAGAACTAATCAAGGATCCAATCATAACACATTAGGTGTATATAAGCCTCCAGCAAGGGAAAAATACCTTACATGGAGATGTGCAGTGTGGGCTACATCACTCTAGTTCCATGTCTACAGAACTATAAATGCACAAGAGCATAGCTTAGAAGGAAGCAATAAGGAACATAGGTGAAAGGGCACTCCACATGTAAAAAAGCTCTTTATACAAACAGCCAAGTTGAACAAAAAGATGGTAGGGTATGTGGGATAACAACCATGGTCCCTAGAACTGTTATTGTGTTCCCAGAACTCTTATAGGTGCCCTCTCTGCATACATATACTCCAAATATGGTCGCTTCCAGACAGCCTGTTTATGGAGCATTCATCTTGATTTGTTTGTACAAAGTTTGTGAGGAGGTTGAACTACATTACAACAAGCAAATTACATCCCACACTTTCAGGTGAATTTTCCTGTCACTTTCCTTATCACAAAATGTCTGATATTCTGGGGAAGTAGGTTTGTTGTGTGAGAGATCCAAATCAAGTTTATGATAAACTAGAATTTGTTGGTACGTCACTGAATCCTGCTCCAAAATAGCAACAGACTGGAAGCACCCTATGACTGCCAAGCAAGCAGCCTCCCTCCATCCTAAGTTCACATAGGTATGCAAAGCATTCAAACACACATGGGCAGAGAACATTCCCCTTCCTCTTACCAACTGAGTGTGGGCTAAAGAACCCTTCCTTACTCATCAAGAAGTAATTATGTCTCCCACAAAAGGGCACAGGGTACCTGTTTGCTGTGCCAACATGTGGTCTCTGTTACTAAGAACCTTCCATATGCAGGTGTGTTTATATTTTGCACTGGGAAAGGTAATATGGAGCACAGCCACCTTTGTTGGTGAATACAAAACACTCCAGCTGTTGACACTGCTAGCCAACACTTTCCAGGATCACAAGCAGGGCCTATGGTACAAATTGAATACAACTTAAGGCAGAATCCCAATAGACATATTTGAATTGGATGGGTAGGTGTTGTCCTAGTAATAACATGCATAAATCTCGGAAGTGGAACAAAGATATCAAATAGTTTGTCCATGAGGTGAGTGCACAATCAATGGGAGCATGAGGAATTTTGCTGAGGTATGCGAATGAGGGCAAAAAACATGCAAGACTTGGTACCCTCTCATTTATGTGGTCACTGATGCCCAACAATCAGATGGGCACAGGTACTGTCTGCTGCAGCTGTGACCAAATGTGCCTTGTTATCACTGTGTGTCTCTGGTGGCCCATACAGACAACAATCTAACGCTGTCAGAGGGAAGAACAATTTCCACCCAGTGCCACACTGGCCACAATAGAAGTATGGACCAATGGGAAGCCACCTGTGGGCTTGCCACCTTTTCGTTCTTGCAGGATTGCTGTGTTTTTCCAGAATGCCTGACATAGCCATACATGGACTTTCAAGGTTGGGGAAAGGTGTACTGTACCTATCACTTCTCTCTGGCCATTGTATATCTCTCAAAGGACAGAGGCTTCCCATGATGCTGCAGAGTTGTCTAGGGTGACCAATGAAATTTCACCAAAACAAAACTGGGGGTTTAGGGAAAATACTTGAATAATTTTGAGGTAAGCCAAATCTTCAATAAAACAACTGAGTGTGTGTGAGTGTGCACGTGCATGAGCATGAATGTGCATGAGAGAGATAAAAAGTTGGGCATGGCTGTGTCAACAATGTTACAGGTCCATGAGGTCTCTGGCAGTGTAATGCTGTGAGGAGAAAGACAATGGATAAGAAGTGATGTCATAGACAGCCACATTGCAGTATATTCCTGCTGAGGTAAACCACACGAGTTAAAACCCTATCAGCACAACTCTGTAACATGTAGTAGTAGTAGTAGTAGTAGTAGTAGTAGTAGTAGTAACAACAGCAGTAGATGATAAGAGTTATAGATGAAGAGAGTTGCTTTATGCAGCAGAGCTCACTGGAGATATAAAAAGAATATGAAAGAGAGTGGTGTTTAACCTCAAACAAAATAAATCAATTTTATTAAGAAAGTACACATGGATAGGAAAGCCTAATCATCTACACCAGCTGAATTCAAAAGGTAGGGGGAGAGAGATTTGTGGGAAGGAGGAGGAGGAACTGGAAGTGATGATAGCCCTGAGAATATCAGTCTAACCAATCAGAGGCATGCTTAAACTTGAGGAAAATAACAGGAGAGAATTCAAGCAGGGGCCCTTTCAACTGACTAACTGTATTTATTGCCCCTAATGGTCAATAGATTCAGAGGACACAGTGAGTCAATGCATTGATTGAAGTGAAACTTCCAACAACCCTTCTCATTGTCTCACACTCCAACTCACAACTCCCATCACTTCATGAAGATCCTGAAAATGCTCTCTGGACAGTGGCTTGGTAAGAACATCTGCCACCATTTCTTCTGTCAGGCAGTACTTCAGCTCAATGAGCACTTTCTGTCACACATCTCTCATGCATTGATACTTGGTATCAATGTGCTTTGTTTGCATTGTCACCCTTTCTGAATGGGACAGCAAAATACAGCTCTTGTTGTCTTAATGCATTCTAGTTGGCTTTAGTTCATTGATTCCAAAGTCTAAGAGTAGTATGTGTAACCAGGTTTCTTCGTGACATGCTTGTGCTGCAGATATGTATTCTGCTACCGGAGAGGTGAGAGCTATAACTGACTGTTTCTTACTAGTCCAACTGATGGCTTCTCCACAATAGAACAGATTCCCACTAGTGAACGTTTGGTCTTCCCTGTTTTCAGCCCAGTTTGCATCCATATAGCCCACCAGTCTGGGATTACTGTTTGCAGGTAGCATCAGTTTCAGATCTGCAGTTCCCTTTAGATATCTTCCTAACCTCTTGAACTTCCGGGAAGGGTGACTTCGCTTGTGCCTGCTTTTGGGACGGGCTCCCGCCTCAAAAGAAGCTTATTCAGATATAAATCAGTCAGAACATTTTTGTTTGACTGATGAAATTTCTCCCGGGCAGGGAGAAACGTAGAGATCAACCTCAAAAGCCTGTTTTTGTTGGGAGGACTGGATTTCATTAATTTATGAGATAAGGTCCAGCCAACAATGCCGGACGGATTTCCGAACAAGCTCTATCTGTTTAAGCGATACGTTTATCTTTTCTTTAAAGAGAGAACGGACTAACAGGCAAGCACCCTTCTTTCTATTATTTTTTTTACTTGGTTTAAATTGTTGCAGCCAAAGGAGATTTGTCAGATTGATCGGCTTTGGACAACTTCTGGGTGAGCTATAACTCTTCTCTGTTATTCACGAAATTAACAGCTTATCTCTGTTTCTGTCGCAAAAAGCTGTCCTGGAAGTGCATTCTAAAGATATAAACAGAAGAGGGATTTCTATTCCTGATTTCTATTCCGAGGAATATTATATTGTCTGGGACTATTCTCTTTTTGGTCTATTTTATTTTGACGAATCTGCTTCTTCACGACGCCACTAACTGTTTTGATGCTGGGAACTAAATTTGTTTTGCATTCTTGAACATAGAGAGATAAGGCAGGCTGCTCTGTTTATACTGTGATGTCATCAAGCCTGGAATATTAACCCAATTGTTGCTGAAATAAGAAGTGGTTCTTCTTTATTTTTGTTTTGCTTTGTTTTCGTGGTTTTAAAAATGGCGATCAAGAAAGTGGCTGAGAATCTGGAAGTAACTATGTTTCAGAAAATAATGGATGAGATTGAGATAACGAAACAAACCCTGCGACAGGGTAGTAAGGAGCTGAAAATTGAACTGAGCAAAATGACGCAGGAGCTTAAAGAAATAGGGGATCCTGTGAGAGAGGAGAATGAGATCAGAGATGAGAAAAGAAAAAATAAAGGGAAGATACAAGCCCTGGAGATTGGAACAAATGTGGAATTGGAAAAAGATCTGGAGTTTATGGATTTTAGAAATAAAATCTACTGTTTGGAATTTAACGTTATCTCTGAAGAAATTAATGAAGATATTAGAGATAAAGTTATCAATGGCTTGGATAATCTTTTGGACTGGAATGACGTGATGGAGTTTGTTATAGAGAAAATCTATGGAATTAACTGCAGCCATGTGACAATGGAAAAACTCTCAAGAGATGAGCCAGTGCATTTTGTAAAAAAGAAGAACAGAGATATGACTTTACAACAGTATTTCAGCAACTTATTCAGAATGGATGGCAAGAAAATATTTGGGATAGAGGAAATTCCCATCAGACTCTTATTATATGACTATGGCTACGACAGCAAGATTATTATGGAATACTGATAATGGAAGATTGGACACTGAAATTACTGGACTTAACAGGACTATTGAAGATGGAAGATGGAACTAACAGGGATAATGGAATAATGGCTATTGAAATTATTGAACCTAACAGATTTTGATGAGATGGATTAATCGAAATGTTTATTTGGACTATGGTTATGACAATAAGATTATTATAATTATTAACGAGATGGATTAATCGACATGTTTATTTGGAGAAAAATTGATAGATATATTTCTTAAAGAATTGAAACCTCTCTTTGACTTTTTGTGGAAAGAATAAAGTAATGTTTATGAGATTTGATGATTAATTAAGATAACTACTGGAGGAACGTGATTTTATAATATGATTTAAGAGACAGGATTGTTATATATTGTAGACCTATAACTGATTTGATCTGTGACAAATGGGAAGTCAATATTTTATTTTATTTTGTTTAATTATTTTTGTTTTGTTTTGTTTTTTGTCTTTGAATGTTTTATGATTTTGTTTTGTATGTTTTATGAAAATTTGAATAAAAATTATTGAAAAAAAATAGATATCTTCCTAACCTCTTAACTGCAGTCCAATCTTTCTTTGTTGGTGCATTCACTTTTCTGCACTGTATCCCAACTGTTACTGCAATGTCCAGTCTTGTTACCACTGATATGTACAGGAGCTTTGAAATTGCTGTCCTGTACTGACTGTTGTCTTGCAGTGGTTCCTTGATCTCATTTTCTTTAAAGAAGCCCACTTCCATTGGAGTTTCTGCTACATTGGCTTCTGTCAGCCCACACTACTCTATCAGGTCCATTATCTTTTGTTTCTGGTTAATGAAGAAGTTTCCATTTTCTCTCCTTTCCATCTGGATTCCAAGATAGTAAGAGATGTCTCCCAGGTCTTTCACTTCTCTTTCTTTAATAGGATTTCTCACAATTTCATCACTGTCTTGCTTGTCTTGGTGACATAAGACCAAATCATCCACATAGGTCCAGATGAAAGTCCATCTATAATACATGAACCTTGAGTATAGGCAGGGGTCAGCCTTTCCTTGGGTGAACCCCTCCTTAAGTAGTAGTTGGTTTAATTTGTCATTCCAGGCTGTAGTGGCTTGCTCCAGGCCATAAATGCTTTTTGGAAGCTTGCACACCAGTCCTTCTTTCCCATGTTCTTCAAACCCTGGTGGGTGCTGCATATATATATCTTCCTCAATGTCTCCATATATGAAGGCTGTCTTTACGTCCAGGTGTTGAACCTGCATCTTCCTTGAGACAGCAGTACTGAGGAGTGTCCTTATAGAAGTGTGTCTGACCACAGGTGCAGAAGTTTCATAATAATCTTCACTGTACATTTGGGAGTATCCCTTAGCAACTAGTCTAGCTTTGTAGTGCTGGATATTCCCCTTCTGCACCTCATTTGGCTTTTAAAACCCATTTACATCCAATGGCCTTTCTCCCTTTTGGTAGCTTTGTAAGAGCCCAAGTTTTGTTCTTGTTAAGGGATTCTATTTTTTCTCCAGCAGCTTGCAGCCATTTATCTGTCTCAGTATCAGGCATCCCTTCAATGTCTCACCAATTGGAGGGCTTTGGTGTCTCCTCCACTCTGGTTAGAAGAGACAGCCTATTGCGTGGCATCACGTTGTTGGTTCTGCTTGATCATCTCAACTCTTGATCAGTTCTTCAACCCCCTTCTTGTTTGGATTCACTTGAAGTTTCAAAGGTCACAGCTTCTTCTTGCTTTGACTGCTGCATTGTTTCTTCTCCTGTTGGGATGTCAGGTTTGATTTCTGACATTTTACTGGTCTTTGGTCTTTGTGTCTCATCAAAGTATGCAATACTATGCACCTTGATTGTTTCTGGGGTAGGATCAAGTATTCTGTAGCGTTTGCAGCCCAATTCATGGCCAGCAACTATGTCTTCTTCACTTCTGCAGTCTAGTTGACCTCTCTTTTCTTTGGGAATGTAAGCATACACCTTAAATCCAAACAGTCTAATATGCTTTACACTTAGTTTGGTTCCATTCCACTGTTCAAATGATGTTGCTTCTCTGCCTTTAGTGGGTAACCTGTTTTGCAAGGAAATGGCTGTCATGATTGCTTTCCTCCAATATTTGTTTTGCAATCCAGCATCGAGAAGCATACTTCTTATCATTTCTAACAGTGTTCTATTTTCCTTTCTGACACTCCATTTTGTTCTGGGGTATAAGGAATTGTTTTTTTTTTCATGTTTAATGCCTTGTTTCTTTAGGTATTCTTCAGTATCTTCCCCTGTGTATTCACCATCATCGTCAGTGTACAGAGTCTTGGGCTTTCTCCCAAATGTATGGTTCACTCTGGCCACATAATCTTTAAACTTTTTGTAACACTTCATTTTTCTCTTTAAAGAGGTTTAGTGTAGACACACCTTGAAAAATCATCTATAATATAAGGAAATAAACATGCCTTCCTGGTGGCATTACAGGCAAAGGTCCACACATGTCACGGTAGATTAAATCCTGGAGTTTTTTATTGCACTTCAGCAGATGGCCTCTAGGTGGCTTTAGTTGTGTTCACTTTAACACAATCAACACACTTGAACTCAAAGTTGCACATTTTTATGTCTAAATTCTTTGTTAAATTGTCTTTCACAAGTTTTGAAAAGCTTTCAACCTTCCTGTGGTTGTAAATTAATTTGCCACCCTGGACTCCTACTGGGAGAAAGGACGGGATATAAATCAAATAATAAATAAATAAATAAATAATAGATAAATAAATAAATAAATCCTTCATATTCTGGAGGTAAAGTATTGAGATGTTGCTCCAATTCTCTTACTGTTCCCAAGAAAGTGTTCATACGCTCTGATAGATTATTTGGATCTTTAAGCCTCTTGTTACAGAGTTTTAGCATCAAGGAAACTTGATTATTCCTTGTATTTTGTTGAAAAACTTGCCTCAACCTTTCTCACATTTCACTTGCAGTTTGCTTATCTTCAATATGGTAAATTAAAGTATCACTTAGAGCTAGAGATATGTGTCCTATGGCTTTCCTGTTTGCAGCATCCCATTCATCTTGTTTCTTTTCAGACACCTCTGGCCTTGGTTCTTCAAGGGCAAAGGCTAACCCCAAAGTATTCAGCAGCATTTTCATCCAAAAGGACCATCTTCTGTAGTTTGAATCATTTAGCAACTCAATGGCATCAGACCTCCTAGCAGATTCAGAATTGGCCATCCTTTCTTACCTAGTCTGTCTGTATTACATACTCCACAGACTCATTTTGCTTTTTATAAATCTCCAGTTATATCTGGGCCCATGACCCTATGAAGAGAGTTGCTTTATAAAGCAGAGCTCATTGGAGATATAAAAAGAATATGGAAGAGAGTGATGTTTACTTTAAACAAAAATGAACTCATTTTATTAAGAAAGTACACATGGATAGGAAAACCTAATCATCTACACTAGCTGAATTCAAAAGGTAGGGAGAGAGGGAATTGTGGGAAGAAGAAAGAGGAACTGGAAGTGATGATAGCCCTGAGAATATCAATCTAACCAATCAGAGGCATGCTTAAACTTGAGGAAAGTAACAAGGAAAGAATTCAAGCAGGGGCCCTTTCAACTGACTATTTATTATTTATTTTATTTATAAAACAAACAAATAAATAATAAACCGACTATTTATTGTCCCTAATGGTCAATAGATTCAGAGCACACAGCGAGACAATGCATTTATTTATTTATTTATTGCACTTGTATACCACCCCATAGCTGAAGCTCTCTGGACGGTTTACAGCAACCGAAAACATCAAAACAAATGTACAATCCAAAACACACACTTTAAAAACAATTCAAAACACAATTCTAAAATTTAAAACAATATACAAAAGACCTCTTGGAGGCTGGGCCTGGCAACCATGTATGCTACCTTGAACTTCTTAGAGGAAAAATGGGATATAAATTTAATAACAAATAAATAAATAAATAAATCCAGTTTATCCCAATTAACTCAACACAGAGTTAGATGCAACAAAGCCAACTGAAGTCAATGGTATCAAATACATCTCACTCTGCAAGTTTGCTTACTATATTTTCAAGCTGGGGAAATCAGAAATTATTGTCATACATTTGTTTGAACAAATATCACCACAGCTTATTTGCGATGTTGTGAAGCTCCCATAACAATTTGGTAAGCTTCTTTTTGAATGATCATATTCTAGCAATCAGTTTTTTTCCAAAAATAGCTGGTAGGATTTCACCAGTACTATGCCATTCCTGCCTTCAGTGAGGGCATGTTTGCCATTATTCTCCCCTTTGTCCAAAGAAGGCTCAGGAGGACCCCTCCCAGGGGGAGGGAGTATTTACAGGGTCACATGGGGGCTTTCAGCCTATGGGCAGGGGGTGAGTTTGGTTTATAAGCCAGCTCCACCATGACTCTTCTTTATGGTTTTGTTGCACCCACTTTCCCTCCCTACATGTAGTATGGTCTTTGCCAGTCGCAACTAAGGGACTCACGGGGATTTCCCCCCCCCGGATTCTGCTTTTAAGGTTGCTTCTTATTTTGCCTACTTCATACTGCAAGGATTCTAATTCAATTGGCTTATGGAGGTGTTGAGTGCTTGCCTTTTGGCATGGTTTTAGGTGAGGAAATTGGGGGGGAAATATGAGTTATACTGAGGCATTTTGGGGTTAAGGGGAACCTTCTGGGAACTGCTACTGATTTATGCCTTGTGGGAACTGGGAGGTGCCCTCATGAACTGACTGTCACATTAGGGTGAATGCCAGTATAGTGGAGCCCTGGTGCATAGGTTGGTGCATACCCTTGGTTCATTTAGCAAGAAGGGAGGAATTTCTTCTCCATCCTTTGCTGGGGGCCACAGTCTTTGGCTGAACCACATGCCTGGAGGGGCCTGGAGGGATGCTTCCCTACCAGATAGAGATCTTGTCCTCCCTTGCCCATTCAGTTGGAATTTTGGCTAATTTGGTTTAATTTGGTTTATTTAGCTCTGCAGATCTCCAAATTGTGTTATATTTTAATAAATAATTTTCAGTTTCCTGAGTCTTGTTTGGGAGTCTGGAGGCAATAAATGATTATAAAATCAAAAGGACAAGGTACAGCTCAATACAAAACCATTGTCTGAGAGCCATTAATACCACAGAAAAATCTACAGAGTTTGAGTAAAGAATATTAACAGAAAAAATATAGTTGAACTGGGAGAAGAAGAGAGGGAACTTTGCAGAGGTCCAGAACTGATGGATGTGAGCTGAAGAGAAGCTGCCAAATTTGAAGATCAAAAAGTCATTGTTAAGAGAAACCTAGATACAGTGGTGATTCAGTAGAATTACATGAGCAGGGCAGTCAGAGAGTGGACTGATGTCACCAAGTCTTCATTAAAAGAAAGAAGATGGCCACAATGACATTGGGAACAATGGTTGCCATGGTAGCCAAAGCAAAATCCAAACCAAAATGGGTCAAGGGTGCTATAGTGATACAGATAAGCAGACAAGCAGCTACCAGCTCTTGCAGCAATAAAGGAAAGGACAACAATATTCCATATCAAAAGCTGACATTTAACTATGTGACTTTATGAAGTTGAAGCAAATTGGAGAAGCTGAGTACTCATGGGAAATGTCGCCACTGAAAAAGTGAATAATTGGGACAAAGGGGCAGAATTTGCCATCTGGACTGGCAAAAGAGCTGTTGATGTTGTTTAACTTCAAACCAAGGAAAGACATATCAATAACTATCCAGGAAAGAGACCTTGGGGTTGCAGCGGACCCACTGCACAGTGAAAATCAAACGCCAGTGTCATAAACATCTACAATATGGCTACATTCCTTCCATGCCTCTCAATGAGCTTTGGCTTCCAGGTTTCATGAGCCATTGTGGCATATTCACCTGTTCTTCCGGCTTTGTTCACCTTATGCTCCCCTGCAGTCAAGGTGCAAAGCAAATAATCCCAGAAATGCTTCTCCTCTCCTCTGACAATAAAAATACAAGAATAACAAATTAACAATTTGCTCCCTTTTCATGATACCCAAAATCAGCTGTCAGAGGCAGCCACCTCATTCTGCCTAATGGTTGAGCCCAGCTCTGATTGTACTCTACAGCCTGCCGTGATCACTACAGTTTATTTGGCTGCAGGCCTAGAAGCAGCTCATAGCATACAGGTGTACACAAGAAATAAGAACTGTAGCTTACTTGACAAGGAAAAGAATCTGTAAAAGAATGTTTTAATTGGGATCTTCTGTGCATATCCTATGAAATGGGCAACACAGAGGAAGAGACAAGGGGCATGCAAACTTGTTAACTGACCACAGAACCAGAAGGTATAGCTAAAGAAAGAGATACACTTTCACCCAATTGAACTGGCAAAGGCCTCTTTGTCTCAAGCAATTGCAGTAATTATATTACATTAAAATGAAATCTCATCTTATCTTAAAACCTCTTGAGATCTTCAGTGATAAAACTTGTCAGTGTCTTCATGTGGGCAAGACTTCAAATAAGCATTAAAATATTTATCAAAATTGCAGAGCAAAATAAATGAAGTAAAATGCTGGGTTTATAGTCTATATTTGGGTTTATTTGCATCTTTGTATTGAAAAGACATCAAAGTCTTCAGACGTGGGGAAACACATTAAAATATTCATCAAATGTGACTGGAAAATAAACAATAAAATATTATATGTTTTTTTCTTTCTTAGCTTTCTCAATACATTATAATTTCTTTGACTGGTTTTATATTTATGATTGAATTTTTCCCAGCCATGGCAGCAAAAATGAAGTTATACAATGCCAGCTCTCACATCAGACCAGAAGACTAAATTAAACATTTTTACCCCTAACTTAATCTACTATTTCAGTTCAAGCATATCTAAGACTGCAACCAAGGATGCATGTTTGGACTGAGCACTCCTGTACATGGTCTAAAAACATATTTTGAAGAGCCATTGAAAGGAAAAGGGAAGAGTGATCCAAACAGGAAGAAAAAAAAGATTTCATTAGAGGGGAACCTGGAACACTAAACTGTAATATGAATATACCAATTGTGCATTAAAACAATTATGCAGTCATATGCATGTTATTTTGTAAGACTTAACATCAACAGCCCCAAAAGAGAACAAAATGTGATACTGGTGCTGAACGAAGGTATGATAGTACTAAAAGGAACTAAACATCTATAATTCCATGCAGTTACATAATATTATGTAGTTTCTGGAATGCTGTCAAGAGTAGTCTCTATGGACAGTATTCTACTAACTCATCCCATCAGTGCAGGGATTACTGCCAGCACAATGCAAATTCCCTCCCTCCTCCCCTGTGTATACCCTGTGCCCTTCCCAAATCTGCTCCGGAGGTTGGGACAACACTTAGAACAGATTTAGGGGGTGTGTAGGAGGAGGAAGGGAGGATTCTCAATGTACTTTGGTAATCTTTGTGCTGATGGGATTCTGAGTTAGTGCTTGTTGTTGTTATGTGCCTTCAAGTCGATCACATAATCTTTGTGCTGATGGGATCCTGAGTTAGTGGTATGCTGGATTTAACCTGTTTATTGAAATTTGTGGTTCAATGAGAACACCAGTCTATACAGTTTCCAATACATAATCTTACCAATCATGAAGCCAGACGATGTACCTTTCAAAACATGTATCTTGAGCAAGATATGAGTTAATACTAAACTATGGATAAACCATACATCTTCATTTTACGTATGCATTTTTGGTATAAATATAAGGAGTGCTGTACTAGGGCCCCGTCCCTACTCATATTGCTCGACAACCCCCCTAAAGCCCCACTGCTTACCAACTATCCCACCTTTCGCCAATCCCCTCACCCTTAGACCTTGTCAGTCCCTCCTCCCATTAGTTCATTAGCCCAGGGGTGAGGAATCCTTTTGACTTCCATGGCCCAACTCTGACAGGTGGGTAGGGCAACCCACATGACAATCACATGACATAATTGTGATGTCACATGATTGGCATGAGGGCTTCCCCACCCACCTGTCAAAATACCAATATCAGAGTCTTCCCCACACTGCTTTCCCTGCACTGGTACTTTCAATCTTTTGTGATCTTCTTCCTGCTTTTCCTTTGTCCCCAATGTCAGAGGTACAAAGGAATGCCAACCCCACCTACCTCTACATTCTCATTAAAGCCCCACTGCCCCCAGGCCTCACCAACCCCCCTCTCCTCCGACCCAGCCAAGCCTCCTTCCTCCACTCCCTTTATACCTGGTCAAACCTCCCATCTTAGTGCCACAGTTCCCACAAGGACTTCTTTCAGGTGCCCAAACCAAGCAGAATCGCCCAGGCTTTGCATCAGTTTATGTGGGGTGGGAGGATGATCTTCTGCAGAGACCTCTCTCATACACATGACCTTCATATCAGCTGATTGGGGGGGCATTCCTTCTTCTTGCTGGGTTTGGATGTGTAAGAAATATCCATGCAGGGATATCTCGCAGGCACCCAAACTCAGTGCTAAGCAGGATTAGACCTTCTTGCATGAGGAGGAGGGAAGTGGGGAAGGGAAGTAGAGAAGGAAGACAGAGTTGGGCAGCCCAGGCAAGCCACAGGGAACAGGCCAGGCAGGGGTAGCTTCTCAGCAACCATCCTGCTGTCCTGCTACCTGGTGCTTCTCTCATCATCTTCTGCTACTGCTGAGCCTGAAACAGAATTATTAGTGAGGCAGGCAGCGGTGTCATAGCAGAGTAAGATGGTTGCTGAGGAGCTGCCCTAGCCTGTCATGACTGTTACTCTATTGCTCATCTGAGCCACCTGCTGCCAGCTCCCTTCTCCGCTGCTACAATGGTCCGGCAGCTCAAAGAAGGCTATTGTCATACTGTAGTTTGCTACTGTCAACAGATGGCACTGAGAACTACAGCGTGACAGCCTTAGAAAAATATGTAAAAGGAAGATAAGCCACTGTGCTCAGGAAAACTGAGTTGGAGAATGTTCGGGCCTAAATTTGGATGAAGCTAGACTCAAGAATGGCCTGGCCCTGACAGTTAGATATGATTTAGAAATCTAATTTCAGAAAATTCTGTGTCAAGACTACTGAGTCTGCCACCCTGCTTTAATAAGCGTCAGATAGAATTTTGATGTTTGTCAGCTTTTTCAGTTCTCTACATGCAGTGATGCAGATTTCACGCTTCTCTGAATTCACTGTGAAATTATGGAGAAGTCTCAGGTCTGCCTTTAAATGTTTTAATCATTTATTTTGAGTGTGTCTGACTCTGACACTGTGTGTGTATATGAAAATGTAAACACACAATTACAGCTGCTCTAAGTGGCTAGGAACCCCAGCTGCTGGCCAGTCTACTCCCATGCAGATTCAAAATGAAGCCACAGATGTCCCTGGGAGAGGCACACCAATAACTTTGTATGCAGAAAAAAGATGTCTGTCCCATGGTCAGAGTTTTAATGTTTTCCTAAGGTCTCCATGTGCACAGCCCTTGCTGCTCTGTGCTTGCTCCTTTGGATCAGAGCAAAGGTGTTTAGTTCATAAAAAGTGGCTTACAAGGAAAAAGACAAGCAATCATGTTTCAGAGTGTCAAAGCCTAACTGGTAAAGTCTCCGGTGACAATCTGCCTGCAACTCTCCTTCGGGAATTTTCCTGAAATTCACCTGGAAACCTTGCCTGAATACTGTTAATACTTTGGCTGTCACACTCTATCAAGTGTCTGTCATAGATACCCATCGACACCTTGCAATAGCATGATCCCACTGTACTTCACTAAGCTTTCAGCACTCCCGCCCACGGTATGCTAATCAGACGCATCTAAGCACCAGAACTGACATCTCTCCATTCCATATGATATAATGGTTTGTTTAGACACTTCTCTCCCTCATCCACCTGCCATTGCTATAGACCTCCATCTGGGATAGGACCTCACAGCTCGTCTTCCCTTCCCCAGATCTGTGTTCCTCCAAACCAGCTTTTCTACTCCCGGCCAGGCACACCTTTGCCACCCTCTGCAATTAGCTGTTTCTACAGTAAACTTTTCACACATACTTCTTATTTTATTTTTATTCAATCTATTTTTATAACACCTAAAAACGGTATAGATATTTTAAAGACTTTTTACAGCTTTGCAAATTTGGGAGTTTTCTATCTAAACAAGGGTCAGCACCTCCCATCTATCTCCAAGCAAGCTGAGAAAATGACAATTTCCCGAGAGGAATTCCACTTGGTGGGAAAATATATTTCTGTTGCCACCAGCCACAATAATTTGATTCTTTAAAAAACTCCATTCATCAAAGAGTTGATACATTGGCTATTAATAATAGTCTTGACTTTGATAACCTTTGATGGCAGTTGCACAGTTTTGTATGATTGATTCATCTTCATCCAAACACAGAAAACAATGGTAGCTTTCCTTACAATACACAAACACACCAATGTGCACAATTTGGATACATACTGTGAGTCCTGCTTAGGGTTGCCAGGTTCCTGGCCTGAGACTGATGCTGTATCTTTAGGAGAAGAGAAAGTCAACCAAGTGCAGGTGTTCTTAAGAACATAAGAACATAAGAAGAGCCTGCTGGATCAGGCCAGTGGCCCATCTAGTCCAGCATCCTGTTCTCACAGTGGCCAACCAGGTGCCTGGGGGAAGCCCGCAAGCAGGACCCGAGTGCAAGAACACTCTCCCCTCCTGAGGCTTCTGGCAACTGGTTTTCAGAAGCATGCTGCCTCTGACTAGGGTGGCAGAGCACAGCCATCATGGCTAGCAGCCATTGATAGCCTTGTCCTCCATGAATTTGTCTAATCTTCTTTTAAAGCCGTCCAAGCTGGTGGCCATTACTGCATCTTGTGGGAGCAAATTCCATGGTTTAACTATGCACTGAGTAAAGAAGTACTTCCTTTTGTCTGTCCTGAATCTTCCAACATTCAGCTTCTTTGAATGTCCACAAGTTCTAGTATTATGAGAGAGGGAGAAGAACTTTTCTCTATCCACTTTCTCAATGCCATGCATAATTTTATACACTTCTATCATGTCTCCTCTGACCCGCCTTTTCTCTAAACTAAAAAGCCCCAAATGCTGCAACCTTTCCTCGTAAGGGAGTCGCTCCATCCCCTTGATCATTCTGGTTGCCCTCTTCTGAACCTTTTCCAACTCTAGAATATCCTTTTTGAGATGAGGCGACCAGAACTGTACACAGTATTCCAAATGCGGCCGCACCATAGATTTATACAATGGCATTATGATATCGGCTGTTTTATTTTCAATACCTTTCCTAATTATCGCTAGCATGGAATTTGCCTTTTTCACAGCTGCCGCACACTGGGTTGACATTTTCATCGTGCTGTCCACTACAACCCAAGGTCTCTCTCCTGGTCGGTCACCGCCAGTTCAGACCCCATGAGCGTATATGTGAAATTCAGATTTTTTGCTCCAATATGCATAATTTTACACTTGTTTATATTGAATTGCATTTGCCATTTTTCTGCCCATTCACTCAGTTTGGAGAGGTCTTTTTGGAGCTCTTCGCAATCCCTTTTTGTTTTTACAACCCTGAACAATTTAGTGTCATCAGCAAACTTGGCCACTTCACTGCTCACTCCTAATTCTAGGTCATTAATGAACAAGTTGAAAAGTACAGGTCCCAATACCAATCCTTGAGGGACTCCACTTTCTACAGCCCTCCATTGGGAGAATTGTCCGTTTATTCCTACTCTCTGCTTTCTGCTTCTTAACCAATTTCTTATCCACAAGAGGACCTCTCCTCTTATTCCATGACTGCTAAGATTCCTCAGAAGCCTTTGGTGAGGTAGCTTGTCAAACGCTTTTTGAAAGTCTAAGTACACTATGTCCACTGGATCACCTCTATCTATATGCTTGTTGACACTCTCAAAGAATTCTAATAGGTTACTGAGACAGGACTTTCCCTTGCAGAAGCCATGCTGGCTCTGCTTCAGCAAGGCTTGTTCTTCTACGTGCTTAGTTAATCTAGCTTTAATCATACTTTCTACCAGTTTTCCAGGGACAGAAGTTAAGCTAACTGGCCTGTAATTTCTGGGATCCCCTCTGGATCCCTTTTTGAAGATTGGCGTTACATTTGCCACTTTCCAGTCCTCAGGCACGGAGGAGGACCCAAGGGACAAGTTACATATTTTAGTTAGCAGATCAGCAATTTCACCTTTGAGTTCTTTGAGAACTCTCGGGTGGATGCCATCTGGGCCCGGTGATTTGTCAGTTTTTATATTGTCCATTAAGCTTAGAACTTCCTCTCTCGTTACCACTATTTGTCTCAGTTCCTCAGAATCCCTTCCTGCAAATGTTAGTTCAGGTTCAGGGATCTGCCCTATATCTTCCACTGTGAAGACAGATGCAAAGAATTCATTTAGCTTCTCTGCAATCTCCTTATCGTTCTTTAGTACACCTTTGACTCCCTTATCATCCAAGGGTCCAATTGTCTCCCTAGATGGTCTCCTGGTTTGAATGTATTTATAGAATTTTTTGTTGTTGGTTTTTATGTTCTTAGCAATGTGCTCCTCAAATTCTTTTTTAGCATCCCTTATTGTCTTCTTGCATTTCTTTTGCCAGAGTTTGTGTTCTTTTTTATTTTCTTCATTTGGACAAGACTTCCATTTTTTGAAGGAAGACTTTTTGCCTCTAAGAGCTTCCTTGACTTTGCTCGTTAACCATGCTGGCATCTTCTTGGCCCTGGCGGTACCTTTTCTGGTCTGCGGTATGCACTCCAGTTGAGCTTCTAATATAGTGTTTTTAAACAACTTCCTTTTTTTTTTTTTTTTTTCAATAATTTTTATTCAGATTTTCATAAAACATACAAGACAAAATCATAAAACATTCAAAGACAAAAAACAAAATCAAAAATAGTTAAACAAAAAGAAAAAAAGAAAAGAAGAAAAAAAAAAACAAAAATAAAAAATAAAGAGTAAAATATTGACTTCCCATTTGTCAAAGATCAAATCAGTTATAAGTCTATAATATATAGCAATCCTGTCTCTTAAGTCATATTATAAAATCACTTTCCTCCAGTAGTTATCTTACTTAATCATCAAATCTCATAAACATTACTTTATTCTTTCCACAAAAAGTCAAAGAGAGGTTTCAATTCTTTAAGAAATATATCTATCAATTTTTTTTTCCAGATAAGCATATCGATTAATCCATCTCATTACTAATTATGATAATCTTATTGTCATAACCATAGTCAAAATAAACATTTCAATTAATCCATCACATCAGAATCTGTTAGGTTCAGTAATTTCAGTAGCCATTGTTCTATTATCTCTATTAGTTCCATTTTCCATCTTCCATCTTCAGTAGTCTTGTTAAGTCCAGTAATTTCAATATCCAATCTTCCATTATCAGTATTCCATAATAATCTTGCTGTCAAAGCCATAGTCATATAATAAGAGTCTGATGGGAATTACCTCTATCCCAAATATTTTCTTGCCATCCATTCTGAATAAGTTGCTGAAATACTGCTGTAAAATCATATCTCTGTTCTTTTTTTCAAAATACACTGGGTCATCTCTTAAAAGTTTTTCCATTGTCACATGGCTGCAGTTAATTCCATAGATTTTCTCTATATTGGGCTCCATCACATCATTCCAGTCCAGAAGATAATCCATGCCATTGATAACTTTATCTCTAGAATCTTCATTAATTTCTTCAGAGATAACATTGAGTTCCAAACAATAGATTTTATTTCTAAAGTCCATAGACTCCAAATCTTGTTCCTGTTCCACGTTTGTTCCAATCTCCGGGATCTCCTCTCTCACAGGGACCCCTATTCCAGTCTCCAGGGTCTCCTCTCTCACAGGGACCCCTATTCCAATCTCCGGGGTCTCCTCTCTCACAGGGACCCCTTCCAGGGTCACCTCTCTCACAGGGACCCTTATATCTTTAATCTCCTGCTTCATTTTACTCAATTCAATTTTCGTTATCTCAATCTCATTCATTATTCTCTGAAACATAGTTATTTCCAGATTCTCAGCCACTTTCTTAATTGCCATTTTAAAAGAAAAATATAGGAAAACCACTTCTTATTTCAGCAACAATTGGGTTAATACTCCAAACTTGGTGACATCACAGTATAAACAGAGCAGACAGCCTTATCTCTCCAATAGTTAAGTAAACAAAATGCAGTTCCCAGGATCGAAGCAATTAATGGCAATCGTCAAGAAACAGATTCGTCAAAATAAAATAGACCAAAAAGAGAGTAGTCTCAAAACAGTATAATATTTTTCAAAATAAAAATCTGGAATAGAAATCCCTCTTCTGTGTGTATCTTTAGAATGCAAATCCAGGACAGCTTTTTGCAACAAAAACAGAGATAAGCTATTAATTAGTGCGTAGCAGAGAGAAGTTACGGCTCCCCAGTGAGATGTCAAAAACCGATCAATCTGGCAAATCTCTTTTAAACAGCAACAATTTAAGTCAAGTAAAAGAAAAATATAGAAAGAAGGGTGCTTGCCTGTTAGTGCGTTCTCTCTTAGAAGATAAGATGAACGTTCGCTTTAACAGATAGAGCTTGCTGTTGAAAATCCGTCCCACCTTCGTCGGCTGGACCTCGTCCCATAAATTAATGAGATCTGGTCGTCCCAACAAAAATAGGCTTTGAGGTTAATCTCTTCGTTTCTCCCTACCCGGGAGAAGTTTAATCAGTCAAAAAAAAAAGAAAAAACTGACTGATATATCTGAATAAGCTTCTTTTGAGGCAGGAGCCCGTCTCAAAAGCAGGCACAGGCTAAGTCACCCTTCCCGGAAGTCGTTTTTAAACAACTTCCAAGCATTTTCGAGTGATGTGACCCTCTGGACTTTGTTTTTCAGCTTTCTTTTTACCAATCCCCTCATTTTTGTGAAGTTTCCTCTTTTGAAGTCAAATGTGACCGTGTTGGATTTTCTTGGCAATTGGCCAGTTACATGTATGTTTAATTTAATAGCACTGGTTGCCAGGCCCAGCCTCCAAGAGGTCTTCTGTATCTTTAAAAGTTGTGGAGGGGGGAGAGAGAATTCCACCTGGTGGTTTTTCCCATTACAGAGTTGCAAGAACACCTGCACTTGGCTAACCTTCTCTTCTCCTAAAGATACAGTATCAGTCCCAGGCCATGGATCTGGCAACCCTAGCTTCCACAGGCATCTGGTTGGCCACTTTGAGAACAAGATGCTGAATTAGATGGGCCTTTGCTCTGATCCAGCAGGGCTCTTTGTATGTTCTTTTGTTGTCCAACCAGCAAGCAAGAAGCAATCATCAGTTTTTCTGGGGTCAGAGCACCTGAGACAGCCTCAGTCATGAACTTCTTAAGATGTACTGATGTCTGGAGCTAAGCTTGGAGTTCATTTGTTTTTTCATGTTCTTTCCTGCAGTGCTGTCCCATAATGGCCCACTTGCAGCTCTCAGAAGTGTAGCCCTGCAAAGAGACTATTAAGTTGCAGAAGCCCAAGGCAGTGCCTAGCAACCATCTGCTGTACCCTGTGAGTACTTTCCTGTTTTTATTGGCCTACCTGCTTGTCAGCTGTTTTCAGGCAGAATTGTTTCCACCTGCAGCTCTCAGAGGTGTGGCCTAGCAAGAGAATATGTAGCTGCAGAAGCCCAAGGCAGTGGCTAAAGAACAGTGCCTGTTTGGTGCCAATGAGGGGCCATGCTTATACAAAGCTGGCAGGGTCTACCTCAGCTGGGGTGAGGGGCTTCTGCTGGTGTAGGTATATCCTAGTTCCCTCAGCATGGCATAAATACAAGTTGGATTGCACCTTAATTTGTCTGAATGTATGTCCATTTAAAACTGCCTTGAATATTGAGGATAAAAAACAAGCAATAACAATGAGGGAGATAAAAATGAAAAAGAGGACAGACCTCCTGTACCTTTAATTAATATCATTTGTAGACCACTTCCCATCCAGGATCCCAAAGTGGCATACAGAATAAAACCCAACATTAACACATTAAAAACATAAAATCAAACAAGTACTGAAATATTAAAATATCAAAAGCAAAGAACAAACAAATGCCAGGGATATGCACAGTATCTAAAGTGCCAGTGACCCAGCTGGGGAAAGCCTGAGCTTTTCACACTTTTTCACACTTTTCACACTTTTTCACACTTTTCACACTTTTTCAGAAGCACTCTACTGTGGATGCCTCCCCTATAGGAGTGGGGGAAAGAGCATTCCAAAGAATGAGTGCCACTACAGAGAAGGCTTGTTTCTATGTCATCAACAAGCAACACATCATAAAGTGGGATGACCCTAACAAGGCCTCTTCTGATGACCTTCATGTCCTAGCAGGTCTGTATAAGGTGCTCTTCTAGGTATCCAAGTCCCGAGTTCTTTAGGGCTTCATACATCAGTAACAAAACTTTTAAAATGGTTCAATAGCTGATAGGCAGCCAGTGCAGTGCTTTTTGCACAGTCGTAACATGTGCACGACTGGATTACAACAAACATCTTGTCCGTGCCCTCAAGCCTCAAAAACTGAAACAGATCCCATAAAACTAGGTAAGGCTCCATTGGACATCCATCTGATACTGTATCAATAGTATCAATTCAAGTTGGCATAGGTTTTATCTTCAAAATGTTTTAAAAATCTTCACAGCATGACTCAAGAGTGCAAGCATTCAATTGGCTGGGGTATGTGAGAATAATCACCGCACCCTTCGGAAAAGCAATGCTGGATGGCTACTCAAGGCTGCGATGGAAGCAGCAAAACAAGCTTCTCTGCAGCCTTCACTGCCATGCAGTAGGTGCAATTATGCGCTCTAGCACATGTCCAGTTGGCTTCACTTTGAACCTTACACCACTTGCACTTTAGTTTTCGTTGTCCTGGTATACCGCAGAAAACCAGGAAGCAATCTGGGCTCTACAGTGCAGGGCAGGACAATTGGGAGCAATCATGTCAAGCACGCACCCCCATCTGCATTCCATAGTGATGCAAAGACCTCAACAGGTTCACCACCAGCTTTGGTTTTGGATTCCATAAGTCTCCAAGGGCAGACCATCTTAATAGGTCCCCCAATTCTACTGAAGGTGACTAGTACTATAAGTCCAAGCTTTACCAGAGAGTGGTCTGACAGTAACAATGGGGTGAGTTAAGCCCCCCTCAATGTCCAGATTGCCCTGTTCAAACTCTGAGGCATAGACCAAAACAAAGGTGTGCCCTTCCTTACACTTTGGCCCAGACAGACAGCCCCATGGTTGCAGGCCATGAAATTCCAATGCAGTTTCAGTGTGGATACTGAAGTCTCTCAAAACAAATGTAATGGGGTTCTCAAGCTTGAGACCATCTCTGCTTGCTCAGTTAGGGTAGGCAGTACACCAACAGCATCCCCAGTCTGTCTCATTGCCCCAGTTCATGTACAAGCCCTCATAGCTAACAGCAAGCCGCCACCCCACCTGTGTCTCTCTTACAGCCCTGCCTCCAACAATGGCCCAATATAGAGGGCTGCTGGAAACTGCTGATTCACTTGTAGTCCCCTCCAACAGAAGCCCTCTGTCCAGTTCAGTAAGTCTACTCAAGAGGAAGAAGATGCCACAAAGAGGTAGCAAGCAAATAACAAGCACAGTCTCTCAGTTCAGGTGGCTGATCTTACTTCTTTCCCTCCTGCTGCTCTGGCTTGAAGCTACACCTGCTGAAATGTCTTCTTTTACACAACTTTTAAAGGTGACATAACCCTGCCTTTTATTTTGGATCTGGCCACTCTAGTGACAAAATGAAATGTAAAAATCAAACAGATTTATAACTGGTTTTCAAAGCACTGCCCTCTCCAACAGCCCAGGGTCTGACTGCATGTTACACACAAGAGAAAAAAAACTTTAACCCATATTCTTACTTACTCAAACTGAAGTTCTCAAAACCATCATTTTGACGTTGTAATGAAGCCTAAGCACTGTCTGGGTCAACAAATCACAAGCCTGGCTCCCCTTATTGGCTACAATCCTGAAAGGGTGGGCTTAGAGGCCAGAGCCTGGAAAAGTTATTTTTTGAACTATAACTCCCATCAGCCCAATCCAGTGGCCATGCTGGCTGGGGCTGATGGGAGCTGTAGTTTAAAAAAGTAACTTTTCCAAGCTCTGGCTAAAACCTGCTATACAGATCGGTTAAAAAACAGATTAAACAGTCGCGGGGGGGCTGATGTTTTGATGTATATCTCGGGAACCAGATGACCTAGAAACTTAGTGTTTTTTTTACATTGAAGCTGAGAGTCCGGATATTAAGGTAGGGGTGGCTCTGACTGTCACCCCCTCTCAGTGTCACCCAGGTGCAGTCCGCACCCCCCGCATCTGCTTAGTGACACCAGTGAATTAAAGTAACAAGTTTTTTTTAAAAAAAAATCAGTACTTTAAAGATATTGATCTGATCACCTCCTTCCCACAAGCAGCAAGATACTATCTTACGTGGATGAGCTGGGTTCCTGGAGGAAGAGATCAGCCAGTCTACCTGCTGGAGATTTTGGCAACTGTCCTGACTTGTCCCAACCTGCCAACAGCCAGTAGAAAGCCCATAGTAGTAGAATATCTGCTTTGCATGCAGAAGGTCCTGGGTTCAATCCCCAGCATCCCTAAGTAGTGCTGGGATTGTCTCGTCTGGAACCCGGAGAGCCGCTGTCAGTCAGTGTAGACAATACTGAGCTAGATAGATCAATGTTCTATCTCAGTATAAGGCAGTATAAGGAAGTGAGAACTCCATCTCCATGCCCTATGGAGTGTGGCACCAGATATTTGGAATGCATTTGAGGTAAAATATATTTCTCCCATTTCCTGCAATTGCCCCGGACTATGTCAATAAGTAATAGGGATAGTTACATTTGTGTTCCCTGATGAAAATTAGGGGCATTCTGATGAAAATTAGTATGACTAGGATGTGACTCTCTAGGACCACTCATACCAAAGCAACAACAAATTTTATTGTTTTAATAAATTTTATTGATACATTTAACTGAAAAAATCAATAAAATAAAAATAAAAAATCAATAATGTTGTACTAATACATTTCATACATTCAGTGTATTATTGATGTATTTATGTGTTTATATTTCTTTACTTGTATATTTTTTTTAATGGAAGCCACCTTGCAAGGGCACATTTGCCCTTAAAACATGGCTCATACATTTCTCAAATAAATAAACAAACAAATCATGATTATGGAAATGCTTACTAAGATTACACAGCACAATCAACAGAGTTAGTATAACAAGTTGCAAAGCAACTGTTTACACCAGGAACTTTGTTTGTACAGGCTTCATTAGGTATTTTTTGTTAGGTCACCTTGAGAAAATATCTTGAAAGCCAAATGGTAATTTGAGACTCACATTTGCTAGCATTCTTTTAACAACAGAAAAAATCCTAATTTCTTGACCTTCTATTTATAGTTGTTTGGAGTAGATTTCTAAAGATGCCTTAAGGGATTAGGAACTTTATACACCCTTGTGATCACAACAGAGCTGGCTGCCAGCAGGAGATGGACTGCATCCATGTTCTGGCTTTAACTGTGCACACATTGCACTCTATAGATAGAGACCATTTTCTATGGACATGGTTCCCTGAGGTGCTATAGATGTTTGGTTCGTGCATCGACTATTCTGGGAGACAACATACCAGGCTAGGTAAATCACCGTTCTGTCGCAGTAAGGCAATTCCTATGTTCCTTAAAGAGGCATTTATTGCACAAATGCCTGACTGGTGACAAGCTTAGTTTTCTCCATTGCAAATTATATATATGGATCTTGGGAAATTAAATGTGCTGGTAGGAGGGCCGAACCTTAGGAGATGCAGTGATAGAAAAGGCTCTGGTGGGTCTTGCTGATGGAGAAAAGCAGACTTTACTATTCAAAAGCTCTCCTCCAGTGCTGTCTGGATACAAGTGTGGATCTGGGATCAAGGACTATTTCAGCTATGTACTTATGGATATCATAGACCAGGAGTGGGAAACACTCCAGGCCTTTTGATCTGGCATCAGGATTCTCCCCAGGCCAAGTCACTTCAATGACCGTGCTCCATGCTCTCCTTGAATACTTTCACCTGGTTGGAAAGGGTCTTTGAACTGTGGTAATGCCTCTTGATTCCTGGATGGATGAAAAAGGTTGTGTGTGTGTCCACTGTTAAATGTCTGACTTTTGCATGCCTGAGGAGTAGACAACTGTATCAAGGAAAGGGTTACATCCATTGCTCCACCTGCTTTTGCCTGTGCCCCCCCCCCCACTATGGGCATATAGTCCCCAGAAGGTGTGGGAATGCAGTCCTTGGGCTAAAAAAGGTTCCTTGGTCCTATCAGCCAAAGAAAGATGAAACATAACATGTTAAGAGCATTTTCAGGGCAGTTTGATAGTGCCATTGCTGCCCATAATATATCAGTTCTATCCTGCTGACTTCATGTAGGCTTGTCCTCCATTACTTTTCTCACTGAGGAATTCTGATAAGCTTGAAAAAATGCCAGTGCACCCTCGAACACCCTTTTGAAAAGCACTAGTACAAGTGGGACTTGCAACAAAATGTTGCAGATGTATCCCCATCCTCTAGGAGTGCTCTTATTCAGTGGTCTTACTCAGGACTCCAGCCTGTCTGAAACAGAAACCTTGCAGTGGTGCTGAGGTCTCTCAGGTGTGTGTGTGTGTGTGTGTGTGTTTGTTTGTTTGTTTGTGTGTGAAGATGGCACCTGAAGGAGAAGGAGCCCACTTGTTTCCTTCCCTCACTACCAAGAGGTATTCCTTTGCTGGGGCAGAGGGAGAGGGAGAGGGAGAGGAAGAGGGGGAGAGAGAGAGAGAGAGAATGCTCTGGTTAAGGTTTCAGTCACAGACTGCAGCATTATATTGCTATAAAGCAGAGAGCAGAAAAGAAAAAGTTCATTTCCCCTTTCCTTCCTTCTGCAGTGTTCCCACAGGGAGGTGAACTTTTGTTACCTTCATGGCATTCATCCCATCCACTCCCAATCCAAATCTTTCCACTTCAGGATACTCATTATAAGATGTTTGGGGCTTGACCAGGGGGCTCTCCAGAACTGGTATTTTCTGTGCGTGTGTGTTCTGGAATGTGTCACTGATGTAATATCATTTGTGATGCATTTGTGGTAGTTTTATACTGGACCATCCACACATCATTCCGCTTTATTAGTTGTCCTGTGATGCTTCCAAATCCTGATTCAGAGAAATAGTGATTTCCCATTCACTATTATGAAGAAATAATAATAAAAATGATGACATTTTACCCCATGTGACAAAATTAGATTACATTTTTAGGCATAGTAGTACCTCCCAAGTGGATAGAATCTGCTAAATTACAGGCATGCAGGTTCAGGGGGCTTTGTGCTGGGCACCTTTAAAAACAGAGCCACTTATAATTTTTATATTCTTTCACAGGATTGGATGAAATTTGATTTTAAAAAAAAAAACCTTGTACATCTGCAGATCGCAAGGTTCCCCTAAGCCAGTGGTCCCACAGCTTTTTTTTTATATGGACCGCTTGAAAATCGCTGAGGGTCTTGGTGGACCATTTCATGTTATTTCTGCCTGTTGTAGCAATTATAATCCTCTGTGCCAGGCGATGTATGATTTTTAATTGAATTTTTACAGCCACACTGCAGACTACCTGAATGAAGCTTGCGGACCACTGGTGGTCTGCAGACCACGGTTTGGGAACCCTTAAGAGACTTCCCTCTTGTTTCTCAGTGTCCCCATTTTGGTGACAATCCTGCTGACACTCACCAGCTGAATTTGTTATGAGAAGGAGGGACAATACTGTTACAGATTAAATATATGCACCCCCATTTTTTTTAAAAAAAACTAGGTTTGATCTGAAATCATTTGTATCTATCACATTGTTTGAGACTCTTTCCTAGAACTGGAAGAAAGGTCTTTATTTTATTTCCCTTTTGTGTATGCTGAGATATAGGATGAATCTTTTGCTTCATTGTCTAAAAGCCTCAGATGACAGTGCCAACAGAAAAGCGGTGGAGCTCATCAAACTTGGCAGCCTGACCTGTGCGCAAAAGCAACTTGTATTAAAGAGAGTTATTTTATAACAAGAAAACAGCCAGCATTTGTCATTAGTTACAGAAATGGAGGTTGTCTCTGTTGGGAAACATACAAAGGTATCTATTTTTTACCTCCCTAAGTGCAGTACTCCCACTAAAATCAATAAGCCTTCTGGGGAGACTAACAGTACATTTAAGAGCAGTGCTCATTTTTTTGGTTGATTTTGTGCAAGAGAGGGGATGAAACCCATATGTCTCTGTCTTGAAGCCAGTTTTTTTTTTCTTTTTAAGATCCTGGTAAAATCATGATCCAATTGTTAAAGTTCACCTTGGTGTGGGAAAAATTACCGTGTGAAACCATTATTTGACATGTACTTTTTGCTGAGAATACTGCTGAAAACCTTGTTAAATATTAAGGGGAAAGACCCATATGCTGACAGTATGTTCAAGTGGACAGTATCCAGAATAACAAAGGAACAATACATCTGCTCCCATGTGTGCATCTCTGCGTATGCATGGCTTCTCATGTAAGAGGAACTCCCCGTAGGAAGTGTATTGCTTCCTTCTCTATTCCAGCTGTCCTCAGTCAGGCATACAAGTCTGCAGAAAATGGCAATGTGGGGGAGGGCTGCAACAGTGGTGGAAGCCACCTGCCAAGGAGCCACTACTACCGACAGCCAGGGCAGCTGAGGCTGAATTAAGGCAGACAAAAAGGGGGGAAATGCCACAGCTCCAGGGGAGGAGAACCAGCAGGGACAGCAATAAAAGAAACATGCCTGAAGGAGTGGCAAGCAAGGGTGCTGTGAACAGAGGTGTGCTATAGTCCAAAAGCTGACCTGCACCTCAACCTTCGATCCCACTCAAGAGACAATGATGGCCACCAACTTGCATGGCTTGAAAAGAAAAATAGACAAATTCATGGAGGGTAAGGCTATCAGTGTCAACTCTGCCACCATAGTCAGATGCACTGTGCTTCTGAGAACCAGTTTCTGGAAACCACAAGACAGGAGAATGCTCTTGCACTCGGGTCCTGCTTGTAGGCTTCTCATGGGCATCTGGCTGGCCACTATGAGAAGAGGATGCTGGACTAGATGGGCCACTGGCCTGATCCAGCAGGCTCTTATTGTGTTCTTAAGCTCTTGAGGTCAATACTGAAGATGTGACAAGCCACTGCTGTAGTCTCACACTGATCTGTCATCTTAAGAGGCCTAAGCAGGAAGATGCAGGAGATACTATTGAGAAGGGGAAATCATGGAAACTAGTTCTGAGTAAATGTTGTAAAATGGAATGAGGAGACTGGTAGAGGTGCAGAGACAGCCAGGAGTGACAGAAAGGAGGAGCTGAGTATTCAAGAACAGTTCTCTGTATCTCTCTGTAGCTAACCATGTTGTAGCTGCCTGCTGACTGAGCCAGGAGAAGGCCTCTCTGCACTATACTGGTCAGTCATACATTTTTTCTTCCTTAAATTTAAACAAAAACACTCAAATCATGACAAACTGTGGTGGTGAAGGACCTTCAGAGAGTGCCACAGTAAAAAAATATGAAGTGTCTGTGTCGTTTTAATGATGAATGATTCAAGGAATGTTCATTCAAACATTGTCTTCACTTAAGTAAACAGAGTTGCAGCAGAATGCATTCTATGTCATCAAGGGTTAAGTATGAGGGAAGAAAAGCAGTGAGAAGGCATGCTAAAAGCATGAAACACAAGGAATTAGAGAAACAACAGAAAAGAATGCTACAAATCTAATCATTTTTAATCAAGAGAGACTAATCCCAAGACAATCAGGTGACAATAGCTGAAGTAGTGCAAATGTACCACAGTATTTCCCACCATGTAAGTTACACAAGCCAAGGGCACATCCAGATGACTGCAAAATGTGTGACACGCCCGCTATGTGTGTTCATTATTTTTTGGTCATCCAAATGACGTCTCGCACTGTCCATTTTCACGGGTTAAATCCGCTCCTTGCAATACCGGCAAAAATGCAATTTGCTGTTTAAAATCGGGAATCATCCACTGTGCCTTCAGGAGTTAGGATGCAATACTGTGGACTTTACAGCTGATGGGCGGTTCTTGGGCGTTTCCCCTTGCCCCTTCTCCTCATTCCAGCCAATCACATATCTGCACTTTTGTGCATGTGCAAAAATAAGCCCGGGAAAATTGAACCAATCATCGCAATGGTGGGGTGTTGGGGGGGGTCTGCAACTACTGCACAGATGCATTTAATTTTTACCAGCCTGCAAACTGGGCGGCCACTCTGGGTGAGATCTGCAACGCACAGCAAGCGAGAAAGGGGGGTGGTCGGTTTCAGCCTGCCTCCGGAAAGCTTTGTCAATTTCCTTCTACTTGCTGGGGTTTTTGCTTCAAATCAGAAAAGCATACATTTGTTTAACTGTAATATCACAAATACAAACAAGAAAAGGGAAGCTGGTCGGTTTCATGCCTGCTCCTGAAAGCTTTGTCAATTTCATTCTCTGTGGGAAGGAAAGGGAGAAGGAGGGGGGGTGACACGTTTCTTGCTTTTTTGGAGAAATAAGTTCAATTGCCAGCTTGTGTATCTCCTTAAATATCAATAAAGGAAGAAAAGCGTACATTCGTTTAAGTGTAATATTGCAAATACAAACAAGAAAAGGGCTGCTGGTTAGTTTCAAGTCTGCTCCGGAAAGCTTTGTCAATTTCATTCTCCGTGGGAAGGAAAGGGAGAAGGAGGGGGGTGACAAGTTTCTTGCTTTTTTGGAGAAATAAGTGCAATTGCCAGCGTGTGTATCTCCTTAAATATCAATAAAGGCAGAAAAGCATATATTCATTTAAGCATAATATCGCAAATACAAACAAGGCAGGCATGAAACTGACCAGCAGCCTTTCCTTCCGAGGCGAGAACTCCTTTACAGCCATATTGTGCTTCGTTGCAAAGGGGGAGAGGAGCATACATAATTTTTTTGCTGACCAATTGGTTGATAGGGGGAGGTTTAGAGACGGAGGTTGGAAAAAGTGAAAAGAATGTAGGGGTCTTACCGCTGCGTGTGCGGGTGCAAAAAAGCATTTTTTTTCATTGGGAAAGAGTGAACAAAAAGGCAAAGTGAGGACTATCAGATGACAAACCGAATATGGAAACCGTGGATTATCCCGCTCTGTTTGGATAAGCACCAAGACTGCAAATAAAATGTTTCCAAGAAATTGCCGAAGAAGAAGAAGAAGAAGAAGAAGAAGAAGAAGAAAATATTGTGGGCAGACAACAGCAACCAGCATAGCAGAAAATATTTTGGCACCAAATCAGTAGAACTTTTTCTTAAAGGATTTCGATAATGCATAGGGTTTCTTTTTCAGTTAGCTTTGACACCTCCAACAAGGGACACAGAAAATTATTCCCATTAATTGCATGTTACTTTTCTGTGACAGAGGGAATTAAACATGACTTGCTTGATCTTTACAATGACAATGATGAGACAAGTGAGGCAATTGTGACATGGATCTCCAATAGTCTAAGAAAAATTATCTCAGGATTAAGTGTGTTTTATGTGGCTGACAATGCCTCTGCAAATTTTGGAAAACACAAGTCAGTATATCATAAATTAAAACAGTTTAATGACCACCTGATATAAGTGGGATGCAAATGTCATATAATCCACAATTGCCTCAAACATGGGATAAAGGCTTTGAGTTTTGATGTAGAAACACTTATCCTCAAGCTATATAGTGAGTTTAGCTTCTTGTCCAAGAAGGCAGAATCTCTTTTGTTTTTTGTTTTTTTAGTTTGTAGAAATGGGTTACAAAGATGTGCTTTGGCATGTACCAACAAGGTGGTTGTCACTTCTACCCATTATTGGATGCATGCCACAATGTTGGCATAAGGGCATACTTTTTTAAGAGTGGGAAGAAGAATGGGTAAAGATTGTGTGGGCAGAATTCAGTGAGGAAGAACACAAATCTCTCCCTCTTTGTTGTTTACTTTTTGCACAATCTGATAATAATCTTTCAAGATGCTGTGAAGAAACTAGAATGCAACAATGTCAGTTCCACAGAACTCCATGGTGTCATTGAAGGCCTCCACTCAAAACTGAAGAGAAGAAGAGAGGACAAATTATGTAGAATATCAGTCCATGCCATTTTGGACAATGCAGCTGACAACATATCCAGCTGACAACATCCAAAAATTCAAAGAGGAAGCCTATAAGACATTTACATGGTGTATTGAATACCTGGAGAAATTTTATGATGTTGAAATATCACTTTTTAAAAAACAAATGTCAGTGTTCTTACTTCACAATGATGTGAAATGGGCAAATTTATAGACCCTTGCTACAGCATTCTACACTGAGATTGACTTTGACAAGCTATATGATGACAACTGTGTTTTATAACAAATAAGGGAAGATATTGTCTCCAAGGAGCAGAACATAGATCAGACAAATACCAGAAGGTGGTAGCAGCCAAATGAAGAAACTGAACTCTTTTGCACTTTCTATTCCTGCGTGTAATGCCTATGGTGTGAGAGTTTTCAGTTTAATGACTCAACTGTGGACCAAGGACAGAAATAGGCTGAGTGATAGCAATGTGAAGGTGAAACTGAACATTAACATGACCTGTACAGAGTTTCTAGACTTCTTAAAAAAGAACCCAGATCTGTTAAAAAATAGCAAGGGGCTAGCTCAAATATAAATTTAAAAAGCAAGAAGCTGAGGACAAGCCAACCAAAATTTAAAGTAAAACATCACTTTACATTTCAAGTGTTGTATGAAGTTTATTTATTCCTATTTATATATTTATTATTTGATTTATATCCCACCCTTCCTCCCAGCAGGAGCCCAGGGCAGCAAATGAAAGCACCAAAAATACTTTAAAACATCATAAAAACAAACTTTAAAATACATTAAAACAAAACCATCTTTAAAAAATATTTTTAAAAAATGCTGTCAAGACTTATTTTTTTTAAAAAAAAAAGTTTAAAAACACATTAAAAAGCAATACCAACACAGACTCAGACTGGGATAAGGTCTCAATTTAAAAGGCTTGTTGAATGAAGAAGGTCTTCAATAGGCACCGAAAAGATAACCGAGATGGCACCTGTCTAATATTTGGAAAATGGAAATGTACTGCCTTCAAGTCGATCCTGACTTATGGCTACCCTATAAATATAGGGTTTTCATGGTAAGCGGTATTCAGAGGGAGTTTACCATTGCGTCCCTCTGAGGCTAGTCCTCCCCAGCTGGCTAGGGCCTGCTCAGCTTGCCACAGCTGCACAAGCCAGCCCCTTTCTTATTTGCAACTGTCAGCTGGAGGGCAACTGGGCTCTTAGGGACTATGCAGTTGCCCCACGGCTGCACAGGTGGTAGGGCACGTAACGCCTGAGCCACTCACTATGGTGGTTATCTTTAGCTGGCTCTTTACATCCAGGAGACACGAGTGGGGATTTGAACTCACAGACTCTGGACTCCCAGCCAGGCTCTCCTCCCCACCATGCTATACCAGCTGTGTCTAATATTTAAGGGTAGGGAATTCCACAGGATAGGTGCCGCCACACTAAAGGTCCATTTCCTATGTTGTGCAAAACGGACCTCCTGATAAGATGGTATCTGCAGGAGGCCCTCACCTGCAGAGCACAGTGATCAACTGGGTATATAAGGGATAAGACAGCCTTTCAGATATCCTGGTCCCAAGCTGTAAAGGGCTTGTACACCAAAACCAGAACCTTGAACTTGGCCCGGTAGCAAATGGGCAGCCAGTGCAATTCTTTCAACTGTGGAGTGACATGTTGGCAATACCCTGCCTCAGTGAGCAGTCTCACCGCCACATTTTGCACCAGCTGCAGATTCCAGGTCAAGGTTGTCATGCTCACCACCTAGCTGCAGAAAGGGAGGACAGAAGAAGCTTAAGAGGGTGACAAAAATGGCCTCCACTAGTGGTTGTCTTTGGAGACATTCCCTGAAGTTTACTTTTAAAATACATATATTCTTTATTTTAAAGATTTTTCATATTTACAGAATGACAACAAAATAACATGCAAAAAATGTAAAAATGCAAACACAATTTGGATTGGTCTTTCACAGTCCAATCAACTTCCTGTGTAGCTTGGAAGAATTTTGTAACATGCGCCTCTGAGCATATGGTGTACATTTTACCAGAGCTTGGAAGTAACTAGTTACAAGTAACGAATTACTTGTAATTCATTACTTTTTTGAGTAACGAGTGGGTAATTCCTTTACATTCTGATTGTAATAGAACTAGGAGTAATTTTACTACTTTTGTGGAGTAATTGTAACGTTTCCAGAATTACTTTTGGGCATTACTTGGGGGGGGAGCAGGGGAAGTCTTCTGCTCCTCTGATTTGTGGATGAAAATCATGTGCCTCAAACTGGGCTTCTGTGCAGTGCCTCTCTTTTCTCATGCTCTGTGGGTGGGTAGGAGGTGATGAGGGAGGAGGCGGAGAGTGAGACGGGGTGGAGTGGAAAAAACATTTTTTTAAAAAAACAGTTAGTGGTGGTGAAGAATGGAGTGGAGGGGAAAAGGATCCGGAGGTCAAGAACATGGATAAAAGAGGAGAAGGAGGCAGCAGCAGAATGGAGATAAAGAACTGTGGAGGTGAAAGATGACGTGTGTGTGAGTGTATGTGTGTGTGTGTGAGTGTATATGTGTGTGTGTGTGTGTGTGTGTGTGTGTGTGTGAGAGAGAGAGAGAGAGAGAGAGAGAGAGAGAGAATACTGTGCTTGCACTTGGCACACAAAGTGGCCTCCGCCACCCTCTCTGGCTACTGTGCTGCATTTGCAGTATTTTAACTTTTTTGCATCTCAGGGGAAAATGTTTGCTTGAGTGAGTGTCCCTTAGTTGGTGGCAGGGCAGGGTCTGGGAGGTGGTTAAGTAAGAGAGATTATGCTGGCTGGCTGTGTGGAGGGGTTGCACTTGGTTTGACGTGCAAAGATCTGAGCTGTGGCCTCTGCCTCCCTCCCTACCACCCTTACCAGTGGAGAGACCACCATTGCTATCTTATGAATAAAAATAATTATTCTACTATCTCTATATGTGTTTGTTTATTTTTAATGTTGTTTTAGGCTACTTATATGTGCAGCAGCCAAGGCCAGCACCTTGTAGGCGTTTTTTTTTAAGTAACTGAAATGTAACTGTAGTGATTACTTTGGAGGAAAAGTAAAGTAATCAGTTACTTTCAGAGCAATTGTAACCATAACAGTAATTACTACTTTTTGGGGCCATGTAACTGTAACTGTAATTTATTACTTTTTAAAAGTAATCTTCCAAGCTCTGCATTTTACAGCAGGCACATGTAGCCTCCCACCCAAATTTAAACCAAAGCTGTCCCTGGCCACATCCATACCAGACCTTTATTACCCTTTAGATAGTCATGGCTTCTCCCAAAGAATCCTGGGAAGTGTAGTTAGTGAAGGGTGCTGAGAGTTGCTAGGAGAGGCCCTGTTCCCCTCAAAGAGCTTCAATCAGAGCGGCTGACTGTTAAACCACTCTGGCTACTGGAGCTCTGTCAGGGGAATAGGAGTCTCCTCAGCACCCTTCACAAACTACACTTCCCAGGATTCTTTGGAGGAAGCCATGACTGTCTAAAGTTAAATAAAGGTCTGATGTGGGTACGGTCCTCTGATTAGGCAAGCCCAGAAGCTGTGAGTCTGGCTTTTAGAACACTGACAGTTGGTTCTTACTGAGTATGCCCAACAATATCATTGAGTTCAAGCCAACATTTCTTAAATTAATTAAACATCAGCCAGGCATTTTGTAAACTTTTAAACTGCAGAAGATGAAGGTCAGAGTATGGGTCAAGGTCAGTAATAGGATTACAGGTACTCTGTGAACATGGCTGATTTTTAATGAATTTCAACAGATTATGAGAACTCTGACAGAAAAACTCCAAAAGAGCTCTGGTTTTTCTCTCTCTCTTTTTACACTTTGAACTCTCGATTCTCTCTGACTGTTTTGTGTATCACCAAGAAAATTGAGAGGGTTGTTAAGCAAGAGTTTCTGTTGTAAGTTTTGTAAGGTTTTGTTTTGAAATGAGCTTATGGAAAGCATCAGAATGGCATGGGGGTATTTTCAATTTATCATTGTGGAATGCAAAAAAACCATGCTGACGATTGTATACAGCCACTCTCATGGCTGTATAATAAATGAAATAAATAAAAGGTGGTGTGCACTTTGTCTTCTAAAGGTCTGGTTTTCCAAGTCTGAGTTTAAACAGTAAAGGAAAATTAAAGAGGTGAAATTGGGTCCATGAATTTATACAGGTAAAGGAACGTTTAGAAATTCAATTTGTTTGAAAAAAAATCTAAAGGCATTTTCTTTGCTGGAGTTGGCATTCAAGCCAAGCACCAGCTCAGTTTCAAAAATGTCATCGCTGCCCACAAGTAAAACATGTCCAGAGGTCTGAAGTGGGGGGGGGTGAGGTGAGTGACTAACAACTGCAACTGAGTCAGGCAAATCAGTGATAAGTCAATCTGAACTCTGGAGCCCTCAGCAGATGCCTGACCATGCTTACCCTCTGATGCCAGACCTGCCTGCTGTCATCAGTCATTTATAGTGGAGGATGCTAGTCCAGAAAGCTTCTGTGTGTGGAACTAGGGGTGTGTGTGTGTGTGTTGCCTCAAACTGCAAACTATCTTAGGCCAGCCATGTCAATGCCTTATTCTGTTCGAGAAAACAAACCCCAGGGGAGGGGGATTGGATTAGGGCCACAACACAACCCTTTATTTCTGCAAGGATTCCCTATCTGAAATCACCTCTGAAGCTGCTATTAAACATGCAGGTAGAAATATATGGACATAAATCCTTGTCTCCTCCAGAGCTAATAGCGTGCATGTATGAACTTTGGAACTGGGAAATGACAAGAGTTTGATATATTCTCAACAGGCCTGGGGTGAGCAGGTGGCCAGATCACCCACAGGCCCAAGTGCCACTGGGGCTCAGAAGGACCCCTACCTAAATCTATAGGCTGGGGTCGGGAGGGTGGAGTTCCGCAATCCATGCCTGCGTCAGATTGTGGTGCGTGATTTGCAGCCTAGATTAAGGGGTTGACATGCACCACTCCCCATGTTGTTACGGATCAGACAGCAGGAACTCTACCCTCCCAGATCTGCCACCATGGACTTATGCAGTCACCGTGGACTTAAATAGGCCTTGCTGTCCTACCTCCCGTGTTGCCTCATCAGCATGTGTGAAGGCGTAGACACTCAATGTGCTAGCATGCTAATATGACAGCACAGGAGGTGCGGCAGCAGGGCCTATTTAAGCCAGGACCATCTGCATGAGGGGTGCTGGTGCCCAAAGGCCCCCTTAGGCCTGCCACTGCCTCTGATTCTGAAGATCAACCTGCATGTGGATTTCACCAAAAGATGGCTTCAAAAATTGCCTCACTTTGAGGAGAAACTGAAAGCACTGCCCATTGGCTTCAGGAGCATAAAATGCAAAAATGTCATTCTCATAAAGACCCAAGTACCACACATGTCCAAGCAGTATTTGCAGTTTTGATGGAACATTATTTAAGACAAGGAGACAAGGTAGACCTTTAAAGTATAAGCAGAGCTTACACCTAAAGCAACAACTGAAGTTCACAAATAATCTGCCAGGTAACTTTTTTTTTTTTTTAACTGTAAATGCTACATTTAAATCAGGGAACAACTGGCATCATATTAAGGGAATAGAACATTCCTGTCTGATGCTGGTTACTTTTGCAGCCTGTCCAAAAAGCACAAGAGAACTTCAGTGGGCTGTTCTGTGACAGTACGCTACAAAAATATACTGCCAGAGCAAAATAAATGAAGGGCAGACAACGCCACTGGCCATCTCACAGGTGTTACCTAGTATTACACTTGCAGTGAATGTCAGCCTGACTTTACTGCAGGCAGGTTATGGCATTTCTGTTTATGATCATCTTTCACCAGGAAGGGATAATACAGTGTAGAGGGGCAAACACTTTGTCACATGAGTCAAGAGGACTTGACTCATTATGAATGGAAGCACTGTCGGCCAGAACAAGTACACAGTGATTGTACTGAGTGAGAACCTTGGGCAAATGACATTTTTTTTCTTGTATGCTTCATTTCTTAGCCTCCTGTCTTCTTTGGTTCAATCACCCCTGTTATTTTTAATGTGGGCTGCATGTGCTGCCTGTCAACTCACAGCAATGCTACCAGGGAAAAAAGCAGATCACTTGAAGATTTTTTTTAAGTGGATCTTTAAATGGGCCACAGAAAGCATTGCAAAAGGTGGTCCTATAAATATTAGCTCATCGCTATCTTTATGCCAGTCTTTTGTGATGAAGACATAGAAGAGGTGCAGAAGACGAAAGGACCAGGTTCTGCACATGGGAGCAGTCACAATTCTCAGTGGCTATCACTGAGGGATAGAGATGTGCTAAAATTCCACCCAATTCAGATGTGGTACTGAATTTTCCATTAATTCGCTTATTTGCTATCATTGCGGATCGGACTTTTATGCAGTGATTTTCCTCTGCTATTTTCAGAAATGGATTTTTTAAAAACAAAACATCTGTGTCTAAAATATTGATATTAATATTGATATTAATATTTCATTTAATTTATCCACATTTCCTTTTATAATATTGATATTTCCTTTAAAATTATCAATATTAATATCAATTTTTTTCTGAGGGGAGGGAAACATATTACTAAAAACAGTGGCTTGTGGACAAAGAATGAACTTAAATCGATACCAGCCTGCTAGGTCGATGGAATACTTTTGAACCAGCACCAGCCAACGGATCTCATCCCTACTGAGGGACTGATACAATCTGAGACATTCAGCACAATCCTATGCATGTCAACACAGCAGTAGGTTGGCAGGAAAGGATATAGGGTCATGGATGGAGAACTGGTGGCCCTCCAGATGTGGATGGAAATACAACTCCCATCATCCCTGACTGTTGATCATGCCTGCCCAGGGCTGATGGAATTTGGAGTCCAACAACATGTGGAGGTTCACAGGTTCTTCATCCCTGGTGTATAGGATTACAGCCATATGTGAAATGGAGAAATCCTGTCTCTTGCTTTGAGAACAGGGTGTAGACCCCACTCCAAAGATGACCTTTAGTACAAACCTTCATGTAACAAGGGAGTAGGAAAAAAGTAAGCTCTAGTATGAAGTCTTAGCTACAGTAATCTTCTAGTGAATAGATTGTGACAACATGTGTCTGGGCAGATAGCAATGGAGAAGAGGAGGTAAGGGATATTGTCTTTACGAGGATGCTGTAGATATTTTATACTGGCCAGGCATTTATATAATGAGCTAAACTATTTTTAGGTGCAGTTTTAATGATATCATTTGCTGCTGAATTGTTGCTATTCTGACTTTGTGGTTTAAGTGATGTGTTGTTTTTATGTATCTACTGGCTGTTAGCCTTACTGAGCTGCAGACTGGAGGAAGGGTGGGATATAAGAACCTTGAATAAATAAATAAAATAAGCAGTAGGAATAGAAAAATGTGGAGAGGAGCTAAAATTTGTTGGTCGTTCAGTAGAGCCAATGGAGGGGTCTTCCTGTCTCATCTTAGTTCCTCTCTCTCAGCCTGACAGAATGGCTACTGTAGATGACAAATGACGGAGGAGCCCAAGATAGATGACCTTGTAGCAGAGCTGATGGAGGGACCCTTCTCTTGCAGCCTGATGGAATTGCTGCTGTAGATTATAATTGGAGGAGGAGCCTGACACAGCAGATCTTCTCATAGAACCAGAAGAAGGACCCTGCAAATCTCTCCCTCTCCTATAGCCTATATAAAAAATGTAAATGTACTGCCTTCAAGTCGATTCTGACTTATGGCGACCCTCTGAATAGGGTTTTCATGAGGCTGAGAGGCAGTAGCTGGCCCAAGGTCACCCAGTGAGCTTCATGGCTATGTGGGGATTTGAACCCTGGTCTCCCAGGTGGCAGTCCAACACCTTAACCACTACACCACACTGGCTCTCTATAGCCTATATAAACACATTCAATTTGGAATATTCAGTAAATGGCTGCAGTTATATTGCAATACGACTGCAGTTTTTACCAGAGGCTTCAGCAAAAGCTTTCATAATTTCTGGTTTCTCTCACTCAACAGGGATTTGTTTTTCAGTGGTTTACACCAGGCTAACCTTTCCCCCTCTTTAGCATGATTGAAATTAAAGCACTTAAACCATCTTGAATGGCAGCAGCATCCCAATTTATTTTTTCCTGGTAGGTTTCACACACACTGTAGGAGCACTGCAATGAATACAGTACTAATACAATTAGCAGCAACTGCTGTTTCATATCACCAGATTCAAATAAACGTTTATAATATAGTACTGAGCTTTCAGAAGTGAATTATGAATAAAAAATATAAATGTTTTCTGTTATGTAGGCTGTACACAGTACAGCAGACTTAGATTCCAAAGATCCCAGCCAAGTTCACGGGGCAACTGCAGTTAGCATGTGAATAATGGCAGTCACCCGCAGTCTCTGTGGAATTGCTGCCACTATCATATATTAAATCATTTATTTATTTATTTATTTATTGCACTTGTATACCGCTGCATAGCTGAAGCTCTCTGGGCAGTTTACAGCAACCAAAAACATTAAAAAATATATAAGTCTCAGCCATAAGCCACAATAAATGAATGAATGAATTTTATTATACGGTCACAGACCCGTCGTACAAAAAATACAACAAAATACATAAAAAATAAAAACATAATCTATTAATATAACAGTATAATCCTATAAAAACACAGTTTAAAAGGAAGAATTCTTTCATCTTAACTGGATTAAGTTTAAGAATTTGGCAACCATTTCTGTCCATAGCTTATCAGCATTGGATAAGAGGAGTTGGACATACCAGTTATTTGATCTTCCAGGAAAGCGATTAATTATGGGAGAAATAAATCTAAGCTGTTCAGCATGATAAAGGTTGCCAAAAAGAAAAGTGTGAACCAATGATTCGACTTCAGAGTTTGAGCATGGGCAGATGCAGTTTGCATAGGGAATGCCTTTAAAACGGCCGTCTAAAATCACGGGGGGGGAAACAGTTGAATCTCGCTCTTGAAAAGAGTATACGATATTTCGAAATAGATAGATTTATCAAATAGGATGCACGGGCAGGAAATGAGAATTGAAGATAAAAAAACATAGGGAAGCAAGTATTGCGAGCCCTAGATCTGGAATATTGAGCATCAATATCATTAATACGTTGCTCAATAATGTGATTTGCTGAACTGGCGTCTAGTGAGGACACTAAGGCTAATGAAAGGCCAAGCAGCTTTAGTTTGTCCTGGAAACTCTTTGACCATGAGCTAATATATGAGTCTTTCCATAGTAGATGTAAGTAGCCCATGTCAGGATTGGCATAGGCCACTTTAAGCCAGAATCTAAAGGCCAGTAGCCAAGCAGTGCATTCAATTGAGCAAAGCCCAGCCTCCAAAAGGAGGCCTGCAGTGGATGCACAGCGAGGCATGCCAAAGATTGTTCTGAGGAAAGAAGAAAGAACAGATTCAACCTTGGCGTTAAAGCTCAGAGCCCATAACGGGACCCCATAGAGAAGTTGGGAAAGAGTTCTGAGTTTAAACACTTGGATCGCGGCAGGTACGTATTGCCCACCCTTAGTAAAGAAAAAACGGATTATTGCCTTAACTGAATTGAGAGCAGATTGGATCGCAGAGCAAATATGAGAGGACCAAGAAAGGGTTGACTGGAATAACACCCCCAGATATCTAAACTGCTTGACTTGCTCGATTGTCTGACCCTTAATCTTCCATGGATGGACAGACCGTTGACGAGAAAAAACTAGAATCTTAGACTTGTTAAAATTGATAGTTAACGAGTTCTCAGAACAATAGTTCATAAAGGCACTTAAAATGTGTTTTAACCCCACATTCAATAGGGACATTAAAACAGCGTCGTCCGCATATAGAAGGAGGGGGCAATCAGATCCAGCCAGTTTAGGGGAGTGGAAATTTGGAGAAGAACAGCAATGTTTCAAGTCATTAAGAAAGAGGTTAAATAAGGTAGGGGCTAGAACACAGCCCTGACGGACCCCCTTGGAGGCTAGGATGAAACTGGTCAGGCTGCCATTCGCTCCACAACAAACGTGAAGGGTAGTGCATTGATATAGGCGTTTTATAAGAAAAAGTAGTCTCTTGTCAATCGTGGAGAGAGATAGCTTGGACCATAGCTTAGTTCTTGAGACCGAGTCAAAGGCCGCTTTGAGGTCCATAAAGGCAACTGCAAGCCCATTGCCGTGGGAAGAGGTATATTTCTCTGCTAGGTGAAATAATATTAGACAATGGTCCAAGGGGGATTTTCCCTTTCTAAAACCTGCTTGCTCTCGGCCCAGAATGTTTTCTTCCTCGATCCAGGAGAGCAGCTTGGCATTGAGGAAGCTAGCATAGAGTTTGCCCACGATTGACAGAAGACTGATTGGCCTGTAATTAGTGGGATCACCCCTATCGCCCTTCTTAAAGACTGGAATGATAACTGCCTCCATCCAAGATGTAGGAAATTGCCTGGTATGGTTAATATGGGAAAACAGATTGGCCAGTAGAGGGGCCCACCAATCAATATGGAACTTTAGCAGTTCAGCTGGTAAGGCATCAATACCCGGCGCCTTGTCAGATTTTATACAATTTAATATACAATTTAAAAATTTAAAACAATTTAAAACACATGACAGATTTTTCTTTCTTACCATCTCAGGCAAACCAAACAACAGGAATAACAAACAAAACCACTGCTGCAACCACATTTTAGATCATGCAATTCCTGGGCCCCAATGTCCCTACAGGCTACGGCTTCTCTCAGCTCTTCCTGTGCTGAGTTTGAAGATCTGAAGGGTGTTCCTACTTCATTTTGCTGAACAGACTTAGAAGTCTCAACACAGTCAGGTACCCTGATAAGGCAGGGCTCCCAGTCATGCAGAGAGCTTTAAGTGAATTCAGTTGCACATTGCAATGAGTGGGGACATGTGTGAAGGGCTTGAGTATATGCTCCCATCTCTCTACACCAGGAGTGGGGAACCTTTGGCCCTCCAGATGTTGCTGAACTACATCTTCCATCATCCCTGACCATTGGCCATGCTTTCAGGGACTGATGGGAATTGTATTTTAGCAGCATCTGGAGGGTCAAAAGTTCCCCACACCTGCTGTACACAGTTTTCATCCTGGTGTGTTCAGACAACATGTAAAGAGAGCTTTTCTCTCACTCAGGGGTGGGGAACCTGTGGCCCTCCAAATATTGTTAGACTACAACTCCATTCACCCTTAAGTGTTGGTGATGGGGCTGATGATGGTTGGAGTCCCACGAAATCAGGAAGGCCACAGTGTTCTCCATCACTTCTCTAACTGATCTGACATACTTCTCTTTTTTCATCACTCCTTTTCCCTTTTAACTTTTTTTAAATAAAATGAACATCACTTGGGTTATATACTCTAGAGCAGGCTTTCCCAACCAGTGTGCCTCCAGATGTTGTTGGACCACAAGTCCCATCTTTCCTGACCATTGGCAATGCTGGCTGAGGCTGATGGGAGTTGTGGTCCAACAACATCTGGAGGCACACTGGTTGGGAAAGGCTACTCTAGAGCCTAGAAAATAATACTAATATTAGAGTATGACAATGTTAGGAACCATTTTATTATAGACAGATTTAGATATGATTGCTATCCTTAAAAGTGAGTACAGTAAATTCATTCTCAGAGGTCATATGTATCCATTTGTATGCAAACGGTATAACTTAGTCCTATTAAGTACAAAAGAGCTGATCTACAGCATAATCTAAGCATGTTTACTCAGATATACATTTATTTTTATTTATTTATTATTTGATTTATATCCTGCCCTTCCTCCCAGCAGGAGCCCAGGGCGGCACATCCTTCTGTATGCAATGGCTTTGACTCCCGGGTAAGTGTGCATAGGATTTGCAGTCTTAAAAGTGCAACCATACCTGTGTCTATTTAGAATTAAGCCTCACTGAGTTTAAATGGGCCTTTCTCTGGGGAGAATGTGGATTGCAGCCTTAATTGGCCATTGAAAAGGACAAAGTGGTGGGTGATTTTCAGTAAACAGACAAAGAAGAAGGGTTGCTATTTTGTCCCCCCCCCCCCATATGGGTGTAACTTCAAGACAGGATGAGCCAAGCCTTAGACCCTTGGTAACAGTCAGATAGGATGCAGTAGCCTTCCCAGAGACACATGTCAAAACAAGAAGAGATGAAATAAGCATTTCTGTGACAGGAACACCCTCTCTGCCTTTTTGCCTTCCATGCCCCATACTAACTGTGTCAAAACAATAAACAGCATGCTATGCAGAGGGACTTTTAATGTTCTGTAGGTGATGAAATTTGACAATTGCAAGATTAAGAAGAACCTGTTTTCTCCTCTGAGGCAAGCAAGCTATGTATTCCTAGTGACATGAGAAGAAGACAACAACATAAGACTCACAGGATCCCCAGGTTTGATTGCTGGGAGCTCTTTTATAACTTTCTATCATCTTTATCCCTTAACCATTGAAATGGCACCAAATCTGCACAAATTTTAGTAGCTTGTGCAAACTTTAGACTCATTGAGGATTTTGTCTGGGTGTTCCCTTCAGGAAATTTGGTTGATAATAATTAGACCAGGGGCTGATGAACTGTGACCCTAGAGATTGAATGCAAGGACAAAGAATTAGGGGGTGGAGCAGTCTTAAATACAACTGCTCCACTACCTCCCACTGAGGCATAACGTCACCTCACCCCACTCCCTGACCCAATCAGGAGTGGCAATCCCGAGTCCTCCCTGCCTAGGGGGTGGGATGGGGGCAAACTTGCCCCATGTGTGTGTGGGAACACCATTCTCATTTTTCCAATCTTAAATTCAGTTCTGCATAATTCTTTAGCAATCTGCATTTTTTTTAAAAAAAGTCATAAAATTATTCAGCATTTTACTGCAAATTTATCCTAATGAACACATTTCTGCAAGCAATACGTGCTAATATAATGCATTACTGAAAATAATTCAACAATATATTCATATTGATGGACATTTCCCCCCCCCATATATGTTTTGTAAACATTGCTTGGGTGAAGACCTGCATCAAAAAGCTTGGATCAGTGCACATTTTGAAGGACGGCTGGTTTCAAGTTGTCGTAGTGTTTCAGAAAGTCCAAATTTCATAGTTTTGGCTTTCAATGTGAATTGAACTGAATTTCTCCCCCATCCTTAGTCTTGTCAGACCACTTAATGATTTTTCCGCCTGTTGTAGCACTTGTAATGCACTGGGCAGAGCTTGGAAAAGTTACTTTTTTGAACTACAACTCCCATCAGCCCCAGCCAGCATGGCCACTGGATCGGGCTGATGGGAGTTGTAGTTCAAAAAAGTAACTTTTCCAAGCTCTGGCACTGGGCTACACACTGTAGTACTAAGTTGTTGCATGCACAGCTGTACATGAATGGTATTTTCGACTAACATCAGAATCCTGGGCATGATTACACCAAAGGAGACCCACTTAAATGTGATGCATATGATTACTGCCCAATTTTATTTTTTACTTTTTTAATGGAAGCTAAATCTTTCTGGGTGTCATAAGTAGGTTTGGCTTTCACATCTTTGTGCTGTCAGTTCTTTGAAGAGTCTCTGAGAGTTTCAAGTGTTTGTCATTAATTTAAGAGGACTTAGAGCAGAGACATGGGTTAATGATTTTAGCAGGAAATAATGTAGTGTCACTACAATACATCATCACAATTCCCAGTGTTCCTGTTCTGCTTCTTCACTGCGGCTGCTGATGGCATTGATGTAATCTTTCATGATTCACACACAGTTTTTGCAGCATGGATGTGAATTCTAAATATGAGCTAAATAGTCATAGGGAAAACACAGCTTTCCAAAAGTGCATACAGTGACCATATACTTCCAACTGCATGACATTTCCCATTCTAAATGGGAGGGTAGGGGGAAAGAAGAGAAGAAATGTCTCCCATGAGGGGGCAACAAAACAAAGGGTAAAAAAAAATGTGTGTGTACCTGTCACACCCAGCAGTGTAGTGGAAAATTTAGATGTGTAAGGTCCCTTCATAATAGTCACACCATGCCCCTTCACACGCCCCACAGTCATGTTCTCTTCTAAGATAATGCAACCTTCTAAGATTTTATTTATTGAATTTATATCCTGCCATTTCTCCCAAAGAAGTCCAGGGTGGGAATACAATAAAATTGTATTTTATTCAATAAAAATAAGCTTTCAGTCTCTGCGACTGATAAGTGAGTTGTTTGCACACCTGGAATCCCTGGGGTCCTAAGAGGTGCTAGTTCACATGATATTGCAGGGAAGCAGAAGCTATAACACACTTTCCCCCTTTAAATCCATATCAACTGAATCCAATTATTATACGAAAAGGAAAGAAAAAAACCATCTCAGTTTCACTGCATTCCTCCCTGTAGGTGCTTTGCTTCAATGTTTTTTTAGTGGGTGGACTCTCTTATGCCCCATTGCCCACTCCCTCCCTCTCTGCTGCCCACAAAAGCTGCTGCAGCCACTGCCTACTTTGCTTTTCACTCACTCCCCCCAATCAGTTTCATATGAGGGGTATTCACACGTTATTCTGTACCCAGGTAGAAGCCCCCTGTACCTGGGTACAGCTGCTCGTGAGAAAGAGTGTACACTTGGTGACTTCAAAAATCACCACATGTACAGGTACCTTGAAAAAAGCCGTCTTCTGCTCATGTGGTGATTCTCCCTGCATGCTGTCCCCGTGGAGCTGATCGTGAGCAATCAGTTTTTCTCCCTGGGGATAGCCTGAGCCTTGTACCACCAGCAGCAGCAGCAGCGGCAGCAACAGCCAATCAGAAATGGGCTGAAGGAAACATCAGTTGCTGGAGCCACGGAGCGGGAAAGAAGAGTAAAACTAAAATGGAGGCAAGGGAAGGGAAAGGAGACCAGCCTGAAGCAACGAAAGAGGGAAGGAAAAAGGCAAAAAATGGGGGGGAGAGGCAAAAAATGGGGGGGAGAGGCAAAAAATGGGGGGTAAAGCTTTGAAGGACTCACTGCATTTTTTAAAAAGTCTACTCAGAAGTAAGTCCCATTGAGTGCAATGCTTCCGTGTGCTGGCAGTGATTGAGTTTGAGGAAAGGAAGGAGAAAAAAATGGCGAAGAGGGAAAGCTTTGGAGAATTCACATTTGAATTTTAAAAAGGTCTACTCAGAAGTAAATCCCACTGAGTTCAGTGGGGCTTACTCCTAGGTTTAGTTTAGTTTAATTTCATTTATAAACCGCCCATAACCAACGGCTCCCTGCGCAGTGTACAACATGATAATACAATAAATCAACAAAAATCACGAAATATAAAAATACAGATACATAATAACAATAATGTAATATTAAGATCACTAAACCATTAAAACATTAAAATACTTTAACATGAATTAAAATGCCTGGGAGAATAGAAAGGTTTTAGCCTGGCGCCGAAAGGATAACAACGTAGGCGCCAGGCGTACCTCCTCGGGGAGACTATTCCACAATTCGGGGGCCACCACCGAAAAGGCCCTGGATCTTGTCACTACCCTCCGAGCTTCTCGATGAGTCGGTACTCGGAGGAGGGCCTTAGATGTCGAATGAAGTGCACGAGTATGTTCGTAGCGGGAGAGGCGTTCCATCAGGTATTGCGGACCCGCACCATGTAAGGCTTTATAGGTCAATACCAGCACCTTGAATCTAGCCCGGAAACAAATTGGCAACCAGTGCAAACGGGCCAGAACAGGTGTAATATGTGAGGACCGATTGGTCCTTGTCAATAGTCTGGCTGCTGCGTTTTGCACTAGCTGCAGCTTCCGAACCGTCTTCAACGGCAGCCCCACGTAGAGTGCATTACAGTAGTCCAATCTAGAGGTCACCAGAGCATAAACAACTGAGGCGAGGTCATCACTGCCCAGATAGGAGAGTAGTTGGGCTACCAACCGAAGGTGGTAGAACGCATTCCGAGCCACCGAGGCTACCTGAGCCTCCAGTGACAAGGAAGGATCGAAAAGAACCCCCAGACTACGAACCTGTTCCTTCAGGGGGAGTGTAACCCCATCCAGAACGGGATGAATATCCACCATCTGTGCAGAAAAGGCATTCACCAACAGCGTCTCGGTCTTGTCTGGATTGAGTTTCAGTTTATTAGCTCCCATCCAGTCCATTATCACGGCCAGGCAACGGTTCAGCACATCAACAGCCTCACCTGAAGAAGATGAGAAGGAGAAATAGAGCTGCGTGTCATCAGCGTACTGATGGCAACGCACTCCAAAACTCCGGATGACCGCACCCAGAGGCTTCATGTAGATGTTGAAAAGCATGGGGGACAGAACCGATCCCTGAGGGACTTCACAATGGAGAGTCCAGGGTATCGAGCAATGCTCCCCAAGCACTACCTTCTGGAGACGATCCGCCAAGTAAGAGCGGAGCCACTGCCAAGCAGTACCCCCAATTCCCAACTCCACGAGTCTCTCCAGAAGGATACCATGGTCGATGGTATCAAAAGCAGCTGAGAGATCAAGGAGAATCAACAGAGTTACACTCCCCCTGTCCCTCTCCCGACAGAGGTCATCATACAGAGCGACCAAGGCTGTTTCTGTGCCAAAGGTAAGTGGAGTGGAGCGTCTTTGTGCTAGCTACATGCTTGAGGGAAGGAAGGAGGGAAAATGTCTACTCAGAAGTAAATCCCACTGAGTTCAGTGGGGCTTACTCCCAGGTAAATGGAGTGACTAAAAATGTGAGAGACTTGTCAGGAAGCTAGAGCTAGGTTTAAAAAATAAATTTGTTTTACAAACTTAAATGGAGTTTAAGCCTCTTGTGGGCTCAGGCGAGTGAAAACTGCTGTCTTGAGAGAAGGGCAGAAGGAAGCAGTAATCAGAAAACTAGCGAAGAGAGAGAAGGGCAGAGATTCTGAGGGCTCACAATATAATTCTAAAAACATTACTCAAAAGTAAGTCTCACTTAGTTCAATGGGGCTTACTCACAGGTAAGTGGAGTTAGGATTGCCTAAAAAAAGCAAGTGTTCTGTCAGAGAAGCTAGAGCTAGGCAAGGACTTGCATTGTTAATTTTTACAAAATTAAGTTTGATTATATTCCTAGTACAATCCTAACCCCATGCTTACTCTAAAGTAAATCCCATTCAGTTTGGTGGGACTTACTCCCAGGTAAGAAGCATTAGGATTCCAGCCTCTTAAAACAAACAGTTGGGGGGGCAGAGAAAGGGAGGGGAGTTTGCCTCTGTGTCTGCTCACAGTCTAGTCCTAGCCATGTTTACCCAGAAGTGAGTCCCACAGAGTTTAATGGGGCTTACTCCTGAAGTGAATGTGAATATAGAATTACAGCCTTTACCTTCTAAATTCAATCCTTTCCTTTAAATACTAGGTGATTTATCAATAAATATTATAAAATTTATAATGTCTGTTAAATGTTCAATGTGTCATCATGTGACTCTTATTGTTGCTTGTTACTAGTACACCTACTTTTCAGGATAGTGCCACAAATAGATTCCAAAACTTGCTCTAACCCCCCTGTTCAAGTAATGAATAATAGCTATCACAACTGCAATAATAAAATAACTTAATGGCTAGGTAACACATTGCTCAGAAATTATATATATAATTTCTCAAGTAATTGTGCAAAGGATTGTAGCCTTAATCTTATTTAATGCCTTATTTCCTTTACATCTCAACTTTCTTGCAAAGAGCTCAGTGTGGCATACGTACACACAGCACCTCAGAATAGCCCTATGAGGCAGTTTTGGTTGAGAAGGTGACTAGCCCAAAAGTCACCCAGTAAGTTTTATGGCTGAATGAGGGTTTGAATCCAGGTCTCCCAGGCCGTAGCCCAGTACTCTTATCGCTACACCACACTGGCCTTTGCAGAACTTGTACACTACAGTACCTCTATAAATCCAATATAAATTACCCACTATACTTTTCTTCCTTGGTCTTTTAAAACCTATTGAAATCAATGGTAAGGTAAGTTCTGTTGTGTGCTTTCTATTTCCTCCTAAAGGTCAAGAAAGAGAAATATGGCCAAGACACTCCCAATAATTTGATGACATAGGTCAGTAGTGATACATGGGGGGGGGAGAGAATGGCAGTGGCACAGAGATAGCAAAGTTGGGGGTACTTTGGTGGA